>NW_027223764.1:1410875-1530875 GCF_028538775.1 Myotis yumanensis | reverse complement strand
CTCTCGCGGTGATCCGGGTGGGCACGTCCTCCTCCTCGCGGCCAGGGGCTGTGTTGTGTGCGGACGGACACATTCTCTCTGTCCCCCGTCTGTCGGTGGCGTCGGGCTGCCTCCCTCCCGGCTCCTGTGAGAGGTGCTGCTGCAGACGTTCCTGGACCCGTTTCCTGGGGACCCGCCTCTGCGTCCGAGGCTCTAGTTTAGGAGATTCTGTTTCCTTGCTCTTGTGCATGAGGTCGATGCACTTTTTCACATGCTCTCTCTCTGGTCCCGGAGAAGGCTTGATTCTCAGGCGGGGTTCCGCTGCCCCTCAGGATTATATGCAGCTTAGAGCTTGGATAGGCCTTCGGGGAAACATAGTGCAGCCCCGCTTCATAGATGGGGAAACTGAGGCCCAGAGAGGCCACATGGAGCCTCGGGGTCAGTCCAGTTACCCTGCATGTGCTCCCTGAGGAGCTCTGAGTAAACCCCAGTCCCCATGAAGGGCTCAGGCGGTGAGAAGGCTGGCTGGGTGCACGTATACTGAGACTGGCTGGGTTGGTTTGATGGGATTACGTCCGGTATATTTTAATTAAACCATCTACAAACCGATTTCCTAAAGATGCAGACTCCCCACGCCGCCGGCCTGCAGCGTCCGAGCCCCATGCCCACGCGGGCCGAGCGATGCTGTCATGACCAGAGGCCGTCACGTGGGAGCTGCTCGCGGTCGGCTCCGGGTGCATCCATCCTGAGATGCCGCCTTCGATGCGAGGGCATCGTAGCAAGGACTTGATTGAATCTGCGGTTTCCACCAGCGAAGGGGAAGGGCAGCTCGCTTGCTACTGGTGTTTAAACCGCAGGGTCCTGGGGACGCTCCTGGGGGGGCTCGGTGCCCTCCCCGGGCTGTGGGATGATGAACCCATCACCGTCCCAGGTAAAGACTCCCGTTGGAAGGGCCGGGAGAGCGTGAGGGCCCGTCAGGTTGCAAAATCCACAGGAGGGGCTGCCCTGGGCGCGGGGAGGTGGCCGGCCGGGGTGAGCGTGTCATCGCAGGAACATGATCAATCAAAGGGCCCGGGTTCTGCTCCCCGGGCAGAGGTGGTGAGAGGATGCTGTGTGGACCGAGGGCTGCCCGACGGGCTTTTGGGAAGCGCTTTGCTGGCCTCGCTCCTGTGCCGCCTGGAGGCTGCGGGTTCTGAACGGCTCCCGGGAAGGCCCGTCCTTGGGCCTTGGCTCTTCTTGTTAAAATTTATTTTTACTGATTTCAGAGAGGAAGGGAGATGGGGGGGAGAGAGAGAGAGACATCCATGATGAGAGAACCATGGACCGGCTGCCTCCTGCACGCCCCACACTGGGGATGGAGCCCGCAGCCCGGGCCTGTGCCCTGACCGGGAATCGAACCCTGACCTCCCGGTTCCTAGGTCGACGCTCAGCCCCTGAGCCGTGCCAGCAGGCTCTCTGTCTCCTTTTTGAACTGTAAAGTCAACGCTAGTGGCCGCTCCTAGGGAGAAGCATCTTTGGCGTTTGCTCCTAATCACTCATTTCTTTTTGCTCAAGGTTTTACAGCAGCAAAAAGCGTGAAAACCTCAGAAAAGCTGAGTCAGCGGAGGGCGGTCCAGCCAGGTCGTAACCGTGTCTGCTCAGAACATGAAAATCACCCGATTGCTGGGTCACAGCTCAACTTGCTTCTTTCTGCTGGTTTCTGGGAGGCGGGGGTGGGGCTCAGGAGGGAGGCAGGGCAGTGACAGCAGGTCTGGGTGTGGGTGTGAGTCCGACCATCACCTGCAAGCTGAAGAGGTTCTAGAAGCTTCTGTCCACCCTCCCCCCCCTTGCTGGAAAGAGCTGGTCGACACCCCTTCCAGCCCTGGCACCCTGTGATGCCGTGGGGAATTGTTTAATCCAAAAGTCTCGTTTTCCCCGCCCATAAAACCATAAAAACCCCGAATGGATTAAGTAGAGGAACTCATTTAATTACGTAGGTAATTGGTATCGTCTCTTCTGAAGTGCAGAGGAGGGGAAGGAAGCTGAGGGGACCGAACATTAAAAATGAAAAAAGAGGAAGAAGGAGAGGGGCGATTTGGATTGTAGTTGCCTCTGAATACTTGATGTCTTTGAAACGTTCCCAGGTTTCCTTTACAGGAAAGAAGGGAAAATGATCCGGAGGGAAGAGGGATTTTTTCAAAACTTCCTTTCGTCCTGAAGTCAGTCCTGAAATATTGGGGTGGCGGAGCGCCTTCAGAAATGTGCCTGAAGGGCCTCTAGGAACAAAAAAACGGGTAAAAACAAAACAAAATGGAAAAAACAGAACTTCTGGCCACAGATAAGAATCGTATAATTAAAACACCAGCGTGTTGGTGTTTTCTTAAGTAGGAAAGCTCAGTCAGGAAGGCAGGCGGAGGTGCACCCCCGCCCCACGCACCCCGGGGCCTTGGGGGGCAGAGGCTCTTGGGGTGTCAGGAGCCCGGGCCAGCCCAGCAGAGGCCCCCGTGGAGCCGGGCCAGCACAACGGCCGCAGGCTCGGTCGGTACCAGGAAATGGGTTCGGAGTGACATAGGAAGGAACTAACCCTAGAGAGGCAGAATTTCAAAACCTGCAGAATTTCAATTCTATTTTAATGCAGAAACCACACTCCCTGGGGATTCTGTTGGTGACTGCGCTATATTTGTATGCGTGTGGCTGGCCTCCTGGCTTCCTTTCTGATTTCCTTCCTTCGGGAAATATTTGCAACCTTCTCAGAGGTGACAGCCCAGTGGACGCGGCGAAGGCCGGTCCAGCAGCACACATTGAGGTGGGAGGAGGAGGGTGGGGTAGAGGGAGGCCTGGCCTGGGCTTTGGGGGGCTGGGCTGCCATCTGAGGGTGAGCTGGAGTTCCAGTCCAGCCGGCCGGTGGTGCTGGGGAGGCAGCTGGACGCACAGACAGACAGACACCGAGGCACTGGGATGAGACTGGAGCAGCAGAGGCGGCACCAGGCGCGGGTTCATGTTCCCCTTCACCCTCCTGTAGTCCTTTCTAAAAAAAATACGTTTTTATTGACGTCAGAGAGGAAGGGAGAGGGAGAGAGAGAAACAGCAAGGATGAGAGAGCATCATGGATCGGCTGTCTCCTGTACACCCCACGCTCGGGATCGAGCTTGCAACCCGGGCCTGTGCCCTGACCGGGAATGGAACCGTGACCTGGTTCATGGGTCAACGCTCAACCACTGAGCCACACTGGCCGGGCCCCCCGCGATACTTGATGGGGTTGGCGAACGTCGCATTTACAGCCCAGCCCAGCGGCCGACCGGGGCTCAGAGCGTAGGTGGCCTGCCCACGTCACAGGGTCCGTGACCGTGTGTGTCCCCGGGGCTGCCGGTGCCGCCCTGGCAGGCTGTCCCTGTCTGCTGGGCGCAGCCCGTGGAAGGGGATGGGCCTGTGGAATAAGACAGTGCTGACAAGTGTTCAGACCGGCGGCATCTGTGTCAGTCGAGCGGCCGCTGATGTATGTGCCGGGGGGACCGGACACCTGCTCACCGTGGTCCGCACACGGTTTGAACATGTGAGCCTCGTGTCTACGCACGTCCCCTCCCTGCGCCGTCTGAAGGACGCGGGCGGGGTCTCTCTGCGGCCGCCACCTTCCACTCTTCCTGACTCAGCCACGCGGGCGGGAGGGGCCACGTGGGGACGGGCCACCCTGCTCCTCCGGGCCCGGCCACGCGGTCTCCGTGCTCTGTGCGCGGGTCACATCTTCCCACCGCTTTCCTGCGCGTGGGGAGGAGAAGTCGGGGGAGGCAGCCGGAATCCCCGTCTCCTCTGAGGTCGGGCTGTGCAGGAGCCCAGACGGCCCCGCGTCTGAAAAGGGTCACCTCTGCCAGGTGCTCAGGGCCCGTTGGTGCAGCCGTCTGAGCCTTTGTGAGCACGTGCAGAGTAAGGACAGGAGTGACCGCATCCGGGGGTTCCGGCGACCCGGGGGCCGGGTGGTGATGGCCCGCTGCGAGAGGAAGAGGCGAGGGTCCAGGTGGGGGGGGGGTTGGCCTGTAGATGCCCCGGCCAGCTCTCCTGCACTAAGTCCTGGGGGAGGCGGGCAGGGCCTAGCGTCCCCGCCTCAGTTTCCCCGTCTGTAAAATGGGGATGCTGACCGTGTGTTCCACTTAGATGGCCGAGGTGCATCAGCAGGACAGTCCACGGGACGCTCAGCCTGGTGCCTGTCCTTGGATCGTCACTCGGTGGCCCGAGCCCTGCCCTGGGGACCTGCTGGCCGTTCGCTTCTCCCCTCGTTAACTTAGGAACTTCTTAGTGGGCAGCCCCCCGCGCCAGGCACGCAGCACACGGGCCCGAGTGGGAGGCCCGGTGCCGACGGTGTGAGTGAAGGTGGCGCGTCAGGGACCCTGCCCGTGTAGACGGTTTGAGACTCGGCAGCCCAGGTCGAGGAGGCGAGGGAAGGGGGTGCCTGCGTCTCCTCCCGCGCTGCCTCCGAGGGCTTCCTGGGCTCCCCGTCCGTGTCTGTTGGGGAGACAGCCGCTCTGTCCCTAAAGGGACTCCCCAGGGGTGGGTGCGGGCTGGACGGCTGGGCTGTCTGCGCCAGGCCATGACGGGTCGAGGTTAGGATGGGCTCCCCGGTGTTGGGGGGCAGGACCTGGGTCTTTATGATGAGCTTGTCTTCGTAATGAGCCACACTGGCCTCAGTTTCCCCGACTGAGAAATGCAGGCTGGGCAGCAGGTGCCTGCAGGCTGGTCCGCAGGTGCTGGCCTGGCGTGGACCTGGGCTATCACGCCCGGGGGAGGGGGTTCCAGGTTGGTCAGGGATCCCCGCGACTTCCTCTCTGCTCTCCCCTCCCAGAGGCGGCTCGCCCAGCCAGACCCTTAGCCTTGGGGTCGGACACATTCTGGAAAACGGACCCTCCCTGTGGCAGCAAAAGGTGCTGGGCGGACCTCGGTTCCGAGGGCTGAGCCTCTCGGGCTCCCCGCCCCCGGTCGCTCCCACCCCAGTGATCAGGCGCCTCCGCCTTTGCTGTCTGCCTTGTGACTCTTCTCCCCGCGTGTGGGGGCCCAGAGCTGCCACCTGCCTCCCTCCGCACGACTTGGGATCAGCCACAGGCAGGAGGACTGCTCCCCGGGGCCTGGGGTTATGTCACCTGAGGGGGGGGGGGCTGGAGCGAGGCGTAGCCTCTCCTGTAGTCACGGGAACAGCGCCCGCCGTTCGCTGAGGCTGCTCTGTGCCGGGTGCCCATCTCCCCTGGGGACGGAGGTCGGGCATCCCCGCTGTGCACACGAGGAAGGAAGGCCCAGCCGGCTCAGCGGCGGCCGAGATGAAGCCGGCTCCCTGGGAGGCTGCCTGTGGGGGAGACTGGGCCTCGGTGAGGGTGGAAGAAAACCATCGTTAGCGTGGGGGTGGGGGACGTCCGGCCTGCGGGCCGTGTAAGGCCCGGGAGATCGTTTGGTGGGGCCCTGCCAAGGCAGTGGGGGTGAGTTCATGACACGTTTGACCAAACACCGCAGGCTGAGTTTACAGTCGATAATTTCGCACGGCCCGGCCCGTGAGTGATGTGGTAAAGCTCCAAATGGCCCTTGGAGAGCAAAGCTCCCCCCCCCCCCCCCCCGTTAGAGTGCATGTCCCACGCTGTAATGCGGGTACCATGCCCTCTCACCATTGATGTGATGTCCGTAACGTAAGTACCAGCCTGAGTTCCGCGGGACCCGCGCTCTGGGCCAACCAGGAAGAGCCTGCCGGTTCCAGACAAAGCCCGGATGAGGCGGCTTGTCGTCAGGAAGGTGAGATCCGGCTGCGCCCGAAGGAAGGATCAGGCTTCAGGAAGGGCTTGCTCCAGGGGAGGAAGGAGTTACAGAGACTCTGGAGAGGAAGGAGCCAGGCCTCTTCCCTGGCTGGGCCGTGGGGTCAGCTGTCGGATAGCAAAGCGGAGCAGCTGTGCTGGTCATAACACATGTTGCCGGAGAAGCACCGGGGGTGAGGCGTGCGGCACGTCTGTCTCACACCGGGGACAGCGGCCACCTGGCGGGAGCGGTGCGGGGCGCATCTGGTTCTGGGGTCCGCGAAGGTCAGAGCCGTGGTTCAGACGACGCCCTGGGTCTGTGGGTGAAGGGCCCGTGACTCACTTTGCTCACGTGAACAGGCTTTCCGGGACTCCTGCGTGTGGAGCCACACTGGTCTGACTTGGTCACGTCCACTGTTTGTGGAGGAGCACGTCAGTCGGCTTTCATCACGTCACAGAACTCCCGGAACTAGGGAGCAACCTGCCATTTCTCGCGTGTCCGCAGGGATCGGCTGCGCCAGGCTGTGTCTCCCAACCCCTCCCGGCCGCACCTCCACTTCCTTCGACGGCAAAGGTGCCAGGTAGCTGGGCAGGCGACAGGTCCTCACGCCCAGGCGTGGACTGGCGTGTGGTCACTCCTGCCGCGTTCTATGGGCCAAAGCGAGTCTCTGGACTCAGTGGGGGGTGGGGGGTGGGGGGAAGCGTATTCCACGCCTTCAGTGGGAAGAACGGCACCGTCGTTCGTGTGGTGAGGGGTGTGGAGACACGGAGGGGTCAGCCATGGAAGCCATCTGCAACCTGCACTAAATAGACTAGACCTGCCCGGGCCAGTGTGGCTCAGTGGATGGAGTGTCGGCCTACGGACTAAAGGGTCCCATGTTCGATTCTGGTCAAGGACACAGGCCCGGGTTGCGGGCTCGATCCCTAGTGTGGGCGTGTAAGAGGCAGCCGATCAATGATTCTCATCATGGATGTTTCTCTCTCTCCCCCTTTCCCCTCCTCTCAGAAATCAGTAAAAATATATTTTAAGAATAGTGCTAGACTGCTGCGTAGCAAACACTTAGCTGTGGGCCAGGGCTGTGTGTGCAGAAGAGCGAACTCATAATCTGATGGGCCGGACGCTCTTCCAAACGCTTCACACGAGCTGGTGCGACCAGAAGGCTTGGGATCATTCCCACCTCACATCCAAGGAAGCGGGAGGAGGGAGGTTGCGTGACCTGCTCAAGGTCACCGGCAGGCACCTGGCCCGGCGCCCAGCTCCGGGGCAGGGTGTGACCTGTCACGGTCCAGGACTTCTTCTGCGAATACAGAGGCCCCATCACGGACGTGACTGTTCTGCGGTCTCTAAGTGGACATGCCGTTAGCATCCTCGCCCGCATGACAGCCCCTGTGTCCTTCCCACCGCGCAGGCCAGTGAGCGTCCACCCGGGTAGCTTCGTTCTGTCGATTGACTAGACCTTGTGATCGAGAGCATTCATCTCCAGCTGGAAACTGAACCTGAGGCCCCAGCTGGTGTGGCTCAGTGGATAGAGCATCGGCCTGTGGACCGAAGGGTCCTGGGTTCGATCCGGGTCAGGGGCACATGCCCGGGTTGCGGGCTCGATCCCCAGTGGGGGTGTGCAGGAGGCAGCTGATTCTCTCTCACCATTGATGTTTCTCTCCCTCTCTCTTCCTCTCTGAAATCAATAAAAATATATTTTTAGAAAAGAAAAGGAACGGAACCGGATGAGCTATTATTGTTTGGGCTGAACCCTCCACTCTGGACAGCTCTCTCAGCCTCAGTGACATTCTTAGGATGTCTTGGAGTTGAATGGGAACACTGGTCCTCCTCTGCTCGTGGATTGATGTTCCGTGGGAACGTGCATTTCCGTGTCCACGGACTGATGTTCCGTGGGAACGTGCATTTCCGTGTCCACGGACTGATGTTCCGTGGGAACGTGCATCTCCGTGTCCACGGACTGATGTTCCGTGGGGACACATTTCCACATCCACAGCCCAGAGAGCCGTCCGCGGTGAGACAGCCTGATCGGAGGCGGCTCTGTGTGTCAGTAAAGGTTAATGAGGAACCATCCATTTTCCCCGCTAAAACATTAAAGGGAAATGATGTGATTAGCCTTCGCTTCCTCTGTGCTCTCAGGGCAGGTGGGAACGTTCCACCTACAAGAAGCGATTTGTGTAACTCCATCCAGATTGCTTCTGAAGTCGCACACGTCTCTCTTCTGCTGTGTCAGCTCATGGCTGCGATGCTCTCCTACGTGTTTCCTGGGGTGACACTGGACGCCATTATGGACCTGACACGGGGCATTCAGTTACGGAGCCTGCGGTGGGATTCCTGGCTCTCGATTACGATTTTGTTATAAATGGCTCGCTAATGACGCTGGGGTGCAGAGGTTAATGGGGGGCCTCCCGGCCAGGGAATTGAACGCCGGCTATTTTGGGAGCAGCGATGCGATCTCTCACGGTGGTGGCGGGTTCCCACGGTGGCAGCCTGCGGCCACAGGCCCGGCATTGAGCCCGCTGGGAGCAATCTCCTGAAATCTCGCTGAAACGTACACCTGGTGCTGGGGGTTAAACCTGAGCGGGCCCGCCCGGTCCCGTCTGACCCGAGTCCGCTGGCACCGAACGTGGTGAGGGCGGGGCCTGCGTGGCTCCATTTGAAAGACAGGACAGCCGAGTGTCGGGTGACGGAGGGACTGTTTCGGGGTCACCTGTGACGCGTGGGAAAGGCCAGGCCGGGGACGGAGTAGCCATCCATCTTCCCTCAGTGCAGGCCGTTCATCTGCTGTGTGTTCACGGAGGTGCGTCGGTTAAGAGCTGTGCATATTGTAGGATCCTTTGGGAAGATCCTGAGCCACGCCAGCCAGGCCCAAATACTAATTTTTTTATGACATCACCCCCCGCCCCCCATCTTGTACGGACTCCAGGCCCTGACCTGGGCGCCCCCCTCGCGCTGTGGCCACCGTCAGCGTCCCCCTCTCCCTGGGTGTGTTTACTTTGCTGGGATTGAGAAACCTTTGTTCTGGTTTGGGAATGTTTTGCTCCTTCGGTTGGGTCGAGAATTGTACATTCTTGTCTTGGAGCATCAGAGACCATGTTTTCTTTAAAAATAAATTAATGAGGCCCTCCACGCCCGGGACGGGGTGGGAACTCGCCCCCGACGGGGACCCTGGCGGGAGCCTTATCTCCGACGCTAAAGCAATGTGTTCTTGGCTGAGGGACGGGCCTGCCAGGCCGGGGCCTGCCCTTTTGTGTCTTTGGTTTGGAAGGATTGTTTGTCCCGAGAGAGGGGTCAGGGTGGTGGACAAGTTGGAGGCGGGAGGCGCGGACGCTCCTCAGACTCCGCGGGGTGCGGGCGGCGGGGCCTGGGATGTCCCCGTTCGGGGGCAGCTTGCTCCCACGCCCCCCTCCCCGCCCCCTCCGCTCTTCTCAGAACTGCCTGACCCCTGACTCAGCCCTCGCGGGCCAGGGTTTCTCAAGCGGGCTCCTTGGACCTCGGGGAGAAGTTCATGGCCGGGTGTGTTTTGGAAATTCTGTGTATCTTCCTCTCCTGTGGGCTCACAGGGCTCATGAACAGATGGAAGGCCCCGAAAAGTCCTGCTGTAAAGAAGTCTGTCTGTCTGTCTGCCCTGGCTGGTGTGGCTCAGTGGCTAGAGCATCGGCCTGCGGACTGAAGGGTCCCGGGTTCGATTCCGGTCAAGGGCACATGCCCGGGTGGCGGGCTCGATCCCCAGGAGGGGGCGTGCAGGAGGCAGCCAATCAGTGATTCTCTCTCATTGTTGATGTTTCTCTCTCTCTCCCTCTCCCTCTCTGAAATTAGTAAAAATATATTTAAAATACTTTTTAAAAAGTCTGTATTCTGTCTGTCCCAACTCTTCCCAGTGGTTTAAGCACACGGCAGGGAATGCTGGGGAAGCCCTCTCAGGAGACGCTGCGTGACTATTGCCTGGTCCACGTGCGTTGTTAAAGCGCCGGCTTTGCCGCGGGCCCAGGGCGGGCAGCCTCCGCTAGTGACTTCCGACCGCTGAGCCCGCCAGCCAGCCCGAGGAGGCCCTAACGCAGGACTGATCCCACCGTCCCTGGAGACGGCAGGATCGAGAGGGTGTGCGGACCGTCGGGGTGCGTCCACCACGCTCGGGCAGGGGCACGGAGGGGAGTCAGTGCGGTGGGGTCTCCCACTTCCAACGCCATTTCAGATGTCCTTGGCCTTCACGCCAATTAAAAACCGCCTGTCGTCATAGTCACTGCTGATGCGAGTATCATGAACGGCACCTCCCTTTCAGGGGATGGGAAAGGCGTGTAGACATTACGCAAACTCCTTTTATGCACCAGCTAATTTAGTGCTTTGGCAGACGGGTCGGGAGGGTCTCTGGTCCTCATGTTACTGGTGAGGAGACCAGAGCTCAGAGAGGTTGTCTGGCTTCCTCAGCGTCACACAGCTCGTGCGTGGCGGTCTACCGCCCCTGCAAACTGAGGAGGTTTGGCTTTTTTAAAAAAAAAATTTAATTTGATTGATTTTAGAGAGAGAGCAAGGGAGAGGGATGGAGAGAGAGAAACATGGACGAGGGAGGAACATCGATCGGCTGCCTCCTGCACGCCCCCTACTGGGGATTGAGCCCACAACCCAGGCATTGGACTGGTCACCTCTTGGTTCATGGGTCGACACTCAACCACTGAGCCACACGGGCCGGGCCGCCTTTTTTCCCCCCCCCTACATCTACAAAGATGGATCATCCGGGCAACAATACATTTTATAACCACAAGATGCTATGCATAGACTTTAAAGACTCGTGTTGTTCCCAGGACGATGCCCGGGACAGCGAGTGCGGGGTCTGAAGGGTGATGCCTCACGGGGGATGCTGCGCGCTGGGCCTCGCTGCTTGGGGACCTCGAGCCGAGTGGTGTTTGTGTGACCCACCCTGCGAGGAGCGTCCTCGTCCGCCTGGATGCTCATGAGCTCCTGCGTCCTGCACGGGCAGGGAAGCGGGGTCCGGGAGGAGGCGTCGGGCCTCGGGAGAGGAAAGCATTTGTCCTCCGCCTGCTCCTGGCCGCGCCGCCCTCCTTCCTGAGCGTTCTGTCGGCTTAACACGCCGATATTTCAGTTCGTCTCTCACGTTCACCGTCACCGGCTGAGCCTGAATCTGGGAAAGATTCCAAACCCCGGGACTGAGGGCTCCCGTAACTTAGCCGGGTTGCGGGGGGCGGGGGGCGGGGGGGGGGGGTGTGGAGGGGGCTTGAGAGGTGGGCAGAATACGAGGTGTCTGACGTGGGGCTGGTGCTGCTGGCGTTGGGGCCACGTTTGCTGGCCGAGACTGAACCCCAAAACCAGGCACCAAGGCCCCAGGACCTCCCTGTACCCTGTATGCTTTCCTGCGACTTGTCTGTGACCCAGTGGGCTGGGGCCAGAGCCTAGCTGTCTCTCCTTGGAAGATGCCCCCGGGTTTCTGTGTCACCGCACGATGGAACAAAACCTCTTTTCTTGCCCGGCCCGCGTGGCTCAGCAGTTGAGTGTCGACCCAGGAACCAGGAGGCCACGGCTCGATTCCCGGCCAGGGCACAGGCCCGGGTTGCGGGCGCCATCCCCAGGGCGGGGCGTGCGGGAGGCAGCCCATCCATGATTCTCATCATGGATGTTTCTCTCTCTCCCTCCCGCTCCCTTCCTCTCTGAAATCAATAAAAATATTTTTGAAAAGAACAAACAAGAAGACCTCTCTCCTTGCCGTTTAGGTGATCTGACGCGCTAAGGACTGGCCTGCCTCCGAGGAGGAGACGTTCTGCAGGACCAGGGGATGTAGAAGGGGACCCCGCGGATGGCGTGCCGGCCCGGCCCCCCGAGAAGACCATGACCCCTGCCGATCTCCTGGGCGTCCCCACGTTCTCCAGCGAGGCCTCCCCCACGTCCTCCCGTGCCCGGGGGGAACCTGAGGGACGGCGGGGCTGCCCGCGAGCGTGAGGCCGCGGCTCTGGCGGAGCATGACCCTGGGAGGTCACGTCCTCTCATCTTCCCGTGGCAACAGAGGGCGCCCTCCCTCGTGCCCCGGGGCCGTGGCGGCACCTCCTCCTTTTCACACCCGTGGCCCGTGCCTTCCGACCGCCCCCTGTGCCCACAAGACGCCCTTCCAGCCGCCCGCCCGCCTCACGCCCCCGGCTCCTCGCCCATGGCTGGGGCCGGCCGGCCGCGGGCGCTACCATGAGGCACTGCATTGACGGTGGCATCCAGTTGTCGCCTGACGACACGCACCAGCCGCGGCTTGGCGGCCGAGCAGGCCCCCCTGACGTTCCCCAGGAGGGCCCCGCGCGCCCTGGAGACACCGGGGCCGCGTCCCGCGTGGACGGGAAGCTGATGAACTTGCTGGCTGTGCTGGAGGGGCGGCCGGACGGGAGCGAGAGTTGGGGCGGGTGCTGGCGCTTGGGGAAGGGGCGGCGATGCAGCCTGGCGTTCGGGTTGGTCATCATGACCTTGGTGATGGCCTCGTACATCCTCTCGGGGGCCCGCCAGGAGCTCCTGCTCGCCTCGCCCTTCCGCTACCGCGCCTTCCCCGGCAGCCCCAGCCCGCCGGATGGCGAGAGCCCGAGTGACACTCAGGAGCTGCATCCCCAGCCGCCCGCAGGCAACCTGTCCTCCGCGAAGGATGCCCCAGGCCTGAGGTCAGTCATCGACAGCATCGCGGCCAGGGTCGCGTTCACGGCCAGGCAGCTCCCGGGCACAGACGACCTCAGGAGGCAGGAGCCCCACGTGAGTAGCCTCCCGCTAGACTGTCGATGGGCGGGTTTTGAACAATGGATGCTTCCCTGTCAGCATCGTCGGGAAGAATTTCTCCGGGTGACGGGGAGAACCGGACGCCTGTGGCCCAGGGCTCGCAGGGGAGTTGTCTGTTACAATGTTACCTGAGAAGGGACTTCCCGATAGAAATGGTGCAGCTGGACAGCTGGAGGGGGATGGACAGGTGGTCACGGCGATTTCAGCTGCTTTTTATTTTATTTATATACTAGAGGCCTGGTGCACGAAATTCATGCACTCGGGGGCGGGTCCCTCAGCCTGGCCTACGCCCTCGCAGTCTGGGAGCCCTCGGGGGCTGTCCAGCTGTCCAGCTTAGTTGGACACAGTCGGACATCCTTGGCGCTGCGCCAGCCGTGAGCCCGGCTTCTGCCTGAGCGGCTCTCCCCCTGTGGGAGCACACTGACCACCAGGGGGCAGCTCCTGCATTGAGCGTCTGCCCCCTGATGGTCAGTGCGCGTCATAGCGACTGGTCGTTCCACAGTTTGGTAGATTTGCATATTAGCCTTTTATTTTATAGGATAGGATGCATTTTTATAAAAAGATATCTTTTTCTTGATTTCAGAGAGGAAGGGAAAGGGAGAGAGAGATAGAAACATCAACGATGAGAGAGAATCATCGATCGACTGCCTCCTGCAGCCCCACCCTGGGGATCAAGCCCACAACCTTAGGCATGTGCCCTGACCGGGAGTCAAACCATGACCTCCTGGTTCAGAGGTTGATGCTCTACCCCCCACCCCCCACCCCCGGCTGGGCTAAAGCTGCTTTTTAGGTCTCCCTCATCCTGTTTCCATTCTGTCCTAATTAGTACTTTTGTCTCCATTCAATATACAACCAGTGAAAAGGCCCCCCCTGTTTACCTAGCCTGTCGTGTGTGTGTGTGCGTGTGTGCGCGTGTGCATGTGTGTGAAAGATAAATCGTGCTAGGGTGACCCTTGATCAAACTTTCATCTTCGTTTTCTCCCAAGGTTTTTTTACTTTTTAATTTTGGGCTAAGAAAAGGCAGGGTCCTGGGCTCCTCACCGGTTTTGCTCGATGCTGGTGTTGAGTCCCCGTCAGAGCGTGCCTCCCACCGAACGCGCTTCCGCCCATCCCCCTCCCTCTCTCGCCGCAGATGTTCGCCGTCATCCCCAGGAAATTCCTCCCGAGCAGCAGGAGCCCGTGCTGGTACGAGGAGTTCACGGGGCGCAACACCTCGGACCCCTACCTGACCAACTCCTACGCGCTCTACTCCAAGCGCTTCCGCGCCACCTTCGACGCGCTGCGCAAGGCCTTCTGGGGACACCTGGCCCACGCGGCCGGGCGCCACTACCGCCTGCGCTGCCTGCCGCACTTCTACATCATCGGGCAGCCCAAGTGCGGCACCACCGACCTGTACGACCGCCTGCGGCTGCACCCCGAGGTCAAGTTCTCCGCCATCAAGGAGCCGCACTGGTGGACGCGCAAGCGGTTCGGTGCGTGAGCACGCGGTCCCCCCGGCCGGGGAGATGCCCAGGGGTGGCCCGGGCCCCTGCCTCCATCACTCACCACACCTTTTCTTCTCTTTTTTAAAATGTATTTTTATTTTTATTAATTTCAGAGAGAAAGGGAGGGAGGGAGAGAGAAACATGAATGATGAAAGAGCATCATTGATCAGCTGCCTCCTGCACGCCCCACACCAGGGACCGAACCCACAGCCTGGGCTGGGCCCTGACTTGGAATTGAACGGTGACTTCCCGGGTCATAGGTCGATGCTGAGCCATGCGGCCGGGCTCGCCACGCCTTCTGCTCACTGAGGTCCCTGGGGTCGGGTGGGAGCGAGGCAGCCGGCTCTGGGCCGGGCACTGGGCCAGGCTCCCGGGCGCAGACGCAGCGTCACCCTTCCCTTGTCTGAGGTCCCGGGCAAACGTCCACAGGCAGGAGCCGGCCCCCAGCCGCCCAGGGAGCTACCGAGCGCCCGTGGTGTGCAGGGCCCGGGACGGCGCAGAACGGGCAGCTCGCCGTCCCGAGGAGCATGAGGGCAGGCGTGGTGGACATTTGTCGGGGGCTGTCCTGGCTCCTCTGACCTGTCCCCTCCCCCTCTGACCTGTCCTCTCCCCCTCTGACCTGTCCCCTTCCCTCTGACCTGTCCCCTCCCCCTCTGACCTGTCCCCTCCCGCTCTGACCTGTCCCCTCCCCCTCGGACCTGTCCCCTCCCGCTCTGACCTGTCCCCTCCCCCTCTGACCTGTCCCCTCTCCCTCTGACATGTCCCCTCCCCCTCTGACCTGTCCCCTCCCCCTCTGACCTGTCCGCTTCCCCTCGGACCTGTCCCCTCCCCCTCGGACCTGTCCCCTCCCCCTTGGACCTGTCCCCTTCCCCTCTGACCTGTCCCCTGCAGCCCCTCCGCTGGACAGAGACTAAAAAGGCTGCCCATGGGCGGGTTCCTCCCTGGGGCTCAGCCCGGGCCCTGGGCGCCTGCTCAGCTGCTCTGCGCCTCGTGTTCTCACCCCGGGGCATCTGGCTCAGGCTGGAACGAAGCCACATGGAGACGATTCTCGGTGCCTCTGTCTGGAGGGGGATCCAGCGCCGCTGCCCCTCGGGTTGGCGTGGCCTCGCCGTCCCTCCTGCTGTGGCTCCTGCCCGGCCGGGGGCCTCCCTGCGCCAGGTCACTCTTTCCTCCCCTTGACCTTCTCCCTCTGCCAGGAGACATGTGGTCACCAGAGCTCGGGAATGACAAATGCTGGAGTCTGGGCGGGCCCAGGGCCAGGGCCAGGGCCAGGGCGTTTTCCGGGTGCGGGGCCAGGCTGTGAGGAGGGATCCACGTTTTCCCGGGTGGAACCACGTGGGGCCAGCGCTTAATGTGTTTCCTGACGAACGTTTGGCCGGATCCTTTGATGTCCCTCCCGAGTGGACAGAGCACAGATGTGTTGGGGGTGCAGCAGCGGCTGTGGCAGGAGCCAGGGTGTCCCGTTGGTGCTCATTTGGGGTGCTCCCCCACAGCTCCCCCTTTCCCTCGTGGAAGCTCCGTTCCCCTGGCGGGAACAGGGAGGCCCAGAGCTGGGCCTCTGGAGCCGGTGGCACCGTCAGCCTCCTGTCAGTCCACGGGCGTGTCCACTCCCCTTGACGGCTGTGGACGGGGCCGGTGTGTGGTCACTGTGCCTGCGAGTCAGGCTGGGCCCGTGGTGGCTGCACGTGGCTGATGCCAGAGTCGCTGCCGAGCCCAAACCACATGACTGTCCGGCACCATCAGCTTCCTTACTGTTTGGACAGACGGACAGGCTGCTGACTGACAGCACAGGACAGAGCCGAGGTGCAGTGTGCGCATCCCGCGGCCCAGCCGTCCGCCCTGGCGCTCACCTCACCCAGCCAGACGCTGGCCCTCCCAGCAGACACGGTGACGGTTCTTGAACGGGCTGGCCAGTGTGGCTCAGTGGCTGAGCATTGACCTATGAACCAAGAGGTTGCTGGTTCGATTCCCGGTCAGGGCACAGGCCCAGGTTGCGGGCTCCATCCCCAGAGGTGGGCGTGCAGGAGGCAGCCGATCCGTGATTCTCTCTCATCATGGATGTTTCCCCCTCTCTCTCCCTTCCTCTCTGAAATCAAACTCGAGTGCCCACCCCATCTGCCTGCCGCCCCCGCCAGCAGCCTCCTGGGCCGAGCCTGGTGACGGACGCGGCCCGGGGCCTCCGTCCTTCCTGTCGCCCCAGGAGCCAGCAGCCCGAGAGCAGCGCTGTCCTCGGTAACTCCTGCCTCTGGTCCTCGCAGGCATCGTGCGCCTGAGAGACGGGCTGCGGGACCGCTACCCCGTGGAGGACTACCTGGACCTCTTCGACCTGGCGGCGCACCAGATCCACCGGGGCCTGCAGGCCGGCGCCGCGGGCGACCCGGGCAGGGGGAGCCGCATCGTCATCGGTACGCAGCTCGGCCCCTTGGCCGCTCAGCCCCTGGCCCCTCGGCAGATCGGCCCCTCAACCGCCCCTTTGCCCCTCGGCCGCTCAGCCCCTCGGCCGCTCAGCCCGGGGCCGTCCCGCGCCTGCGCACAGGGCATGACCCTGATGAGCATGTGTCCCCCCTCCCGCCGCCCCCTCGCCCTGGGTGACACGTTCTCGTCACCTGCACGGTTTCTATGAGGCAGACATGCTGGGGGCGTCCTGGTTCCATGGAGACTCAGTGCAGCTGAAATGGCTGTTTTTCAGTTGCCGTTTCTTTGTTCTTATTCGAACGAAGGGCACAGGCCTGGCTTCCCTAAATGCCGAACCCGCCTGCGTGGACGGGTCACGGTGCCGCGAAGCGATGAGCGTGGCTTTGTAATCCCGCCTGGGACCCGGGGAGACGGGCAGCCTCTGGCACAGCCCCGGCCGGGACCCGGGGAGACGGGCAGCCTCTGGCACAGCCCCGGCCGGGACCCGGGGAGACGGGCAGCCTCTGGCACAGCCCCGGCCGGGACCCGGGGAGACGGGCAGCCTCTGGCACAGCCCCGGCCGGGACCCGGGGAGACGGGCAGCCTCTGGCACAGCCCCGGCCGGGACCCGGGGAGACGGGCAGCCTCTGGCACAGCCCCGGCCGGGCGTCCTTGCCAGCGAATCACTGTTAGAAAGTGGCCCTTCTCACCCGGTGCCTGAGAGGCCAGAGCGAGGAGGTGCGATGCGTGTCATGGTTTCGTGCACGAGCACGTGATGCGCTATCAGAGCACGTCTGCTCGCTGTGTGTTGGGTGCAGCTCAGGATATTTGTCCCCACGTATCTGCTGAGAGAGAGACATCGAATCACACGCTTTGCTTAAGTTGGCAGGAAACCAGTTTTTAAAAATGTCCCGAGTCTGTTAGATTTTGAATCTCCAAATTCAGAGACTCTGAGCAGCAACCAGGAGGGACTGTAACCAGCCCTTTGAACGATGGATCTTTACTTAGGGTTCTCTTGTCCAACCTGCCTAAGTCCTGACTTTTGTTTTTAATTTTAGCTCAAATCCAAGTCCTGGGAGCCACAGGAGAGCACACCCTCGCTCCCAGCCTGGATTGGCTGCTCGCTATGTCCGTACAGCCCTGGGGTCCAAACACCCCAAACCACAAGTCCCATTACTATTTGACTGTGATTCCCGCCCGTGTGCCTCTGGGAAGATCTCATGTTCTTATGCAAAAGCTAAAAATATGCCCGCCAGGGCCAGGGAAGGGCGCCCGAGCGAACGAATGAGACGGGGAAGCCTTCGCTTGGTTTCCTGATGTTATTTACGTCTTCGTTTTAAAACAGCGGTTCTCAACCTTCCTAACGCCGCGACCCTTTAATACAGTTCCTCATGTTGTGGTGACACCCAATTTCATTGTTACAAATTGAACATAATGAAAGCATAGTGATTCATCACAAAAACAATATGTAATTGGATATGTGTTTTCCAAAGGTGTTAGGCGACCCCTGTGAAAGGGTCGTTCGACCCCCAAAGGGGTCGCGACCCACAGGTTGAGAACCGCTGTTTTAAACGGAAGAATAAAGAGCAGAATAGGCTGCTCTGTAGTGACCCAGAGCAGAGCGTGGTGAGTTTTATGGTAGCGGAGAGGCGGGGGGAGCTGGCGTCCAGCCCTGCTCATGTACCATGTGCCGAGTCTGTCTTCATGGTCCTGACCTCAGTCTGCATGTCTGTTAAATGGGCTTGTTGGACCAGATCCGTTCTGGGCTCCTCCCAGCCCTGAACGGTGACTGAGCTCTGCCCCGGTCAGAGCCTGGCTAGAGCTACAGGGTCTTTCTTCATCTCAGCCCACAGTCAGGGGGCCTTTCCTCTGTGGTCTGGGCTGAAGGCTGGAGTCACCAAGGACTTGAGTGGCCGGGGTCATTGGAGCTGGGGCTCTAGACACATTGAAAGGTGCTGTCTCTGCCCTCGGCCCCTGCTCTGCCCTGTCAGAGAGCAGCCGGGGGCTCTGAGTGCTGACCTGTCGGTCTTGCTCCAGATCCCGTCTGAGAGAGGAGGGGTTGTCTGTCCTGTCTCCCTGACCTGTCCCCAATGCCAAGTGCAGTGCTGGCCATCTATTACACACCAGCTGGATGCTTTCTGGATGGATGGGTGGGTGAGAATGGATGGATGGGGATGGGTGAAGGATGGATGGATGGGTGGAGGGGATGGGTGGAGATGTGTGAAGGATAGATGGATAATGGGTGGGGGTGGGTGAAGGATGGATGGATGGATGGGTGTTGGATGGTGGGATGGACAGGTGGGTAGACGATGCTTCTTGCTTGTAGAGCCAGCTCATTTGTGACATCTGACAGAATCCGTGCATTTTAGTCTAAGATATTAGTCCCTTATTCACTGTGAGTGGAACTTTCATAGGACTCTGACTTATCTGTCTGTATTCTATGGCTTTTCTCTTAAAAAAACAGAAGAGCTCCCCGGGAAGGACTGAGGGGAGGCGGCTGTGGGGGGTCTGGGGGCTGGGTGTGCCGGACCCCAAGCCCAAAACGGGGGTCCCGGGAGCTGGACCTGAGCCCGAGACAGGGGTCCCGGGAGCTGGACCTGAGCCCGAGACGGGGGTCCCGGGAGCTGGACCTGAGCCCAAGACGGGGGGTCCCGGGAGCCCGTCCGAGAGCTGAGAACTGGCCGTGGGGTTTCCCGGCGGAGTCGATGTGACCGCACGTTTCCTAGTGAGGATCAGCTCCCAGCACCCTCCGTCCCCGATGCGCCCCCTCACCCCTGATGGAAACCACCTTGTCCGTGCTCCGCGGGCCTTTCCGTGCCACACAGCTGTGCACGGCGCAGCGGTAAGCAGCGTGAGTCGGGAGGCCGGCTGCCGGTGGAGGTTTGGGCACGTCTTGGAGAGACGAGCGTGGGAGGCACGCGCCTGCCGCCTGGGTCACCGTGAGGTCCAGATTGAGGTCCTTTTAAAGAATATAGTTTTATTGATGTCAGAGAGGAAGGGAGCGGGAGAGGAACATCAGTGATGAGAGAGAATCACGGATCAGCTGCCTCCTGCACGTCCCCCACTGGGGATGGAGCCTGCATCCCGGGCCTGTGCCCTGACCAGGACTTGAACCCTGACCTCCTGGTTCATAGGTCGACGCTCAACCACTGAGCCACGCCGAGGTCCTTGGTGTGTGTGTGTGTGTGTGTGTGTGTCACTGCGGCAGGGGGTGGGTCTCAGCCTCCGCTTCCTGGAGACCAGCTCGCCCCCCGCGGCTGTGTGCGGGGAAGGCATCAGCCAGGCGTGGCCCTGGCGCAGGCTGCTCTGGGGGCCCCGTCACTCGGCGCAGCTCACCGGCCGCGTCTCCGTTCCCAGGGGAGGCCAGCGCCTCCACCATGTGGGATAACAACGCCTGGACCTTCTTCTACGACAACAGCACGGACGGCGAGCCGCCCTTCCTGACCCAGGACTTCATCCACGCCTTCCAGCCGGACGCCAGGCTCATCGTCATGCTCAGGGACCCCGTGGAGAGGTGAGCGCTTTGATGTTATGATTTTTAATTGTATGGATCTCAGAGAGGAAGGGAGAGGGAGAGAGAAAGAGAGGCACCAGTGATGAGAGAGCCACTGATCGGCCGCCTCCTGCACGCCCCTCGCTGGGGATCGAGCCTGCAACCCAGGCCTGTGCCCTGACCGGGATTCGAACCCTGACCTGGCTCATAGGTCAACGCTCAACCAGTGAGCCACGCCGGCCGGACCAGAGGTGAGAGGTTTAGGTTTTCTGTCCGGGCGGGGGTGGGGAGGAGACGAGGCGGATCGAAAGAACAGTCTTTCTTCTCGTCACAAACTAGATTGTGCCTCTTGGAAAAAAATAAACAAGCCGGCCTTGCAATGTTAGCGGTATTTCTTACGTAAATATTATTCGGGGCGATCTTCTGCGTCTAAACGGTTGTGATGGTTTCTTGGCCGCTCGGGCCTGGTCTGCCGCCCACAGCCTGTGGCGGGTTTGGCTGGACCGTGGCTGCTCTGCCGGCACCGCCAGGAAGTGAGAAATGGCCCTGGAATTGGGGGGTCAATGCCTGGGGTCCCCGTCTCCGGGCCTGACCGAGGCCTGTCCGGTGGCTCTGGGTGTGCGGCTCTGGCTTTTCCGTGAGACCAGCGGGAGGGAGGAGGCGGGCGTTGTGGCTGTGGCGTAAAGAGCAGGCGCTGCCTGGCATGGACGAGGCACAGCGGCACCTCCCGCGCCGACAGGGACGGGGCGCGGCCGGGCCAATGCCGCCCCGGCAGCTCCGGGGCCATTCCTCCCATTCGAGACCCAGTCTGCCTGGGAGGTCCTCACGCTGCGCCCGCTTCTTCCCCACGGAGCCCCACGGCCACGTTCTCCCCCACGGCCACGTTCTTCCAACCCGGGACGGGCCGCCCGCCAGGCGCCGAGGACGGCGGCCAGGCCTGTGTCTTCTTCTTGCGCCAGTTACCGCGTCACAGGTTGAACTGAGCGTCCAGGCCCGAGCCCGGACGTGGACTGTGACCTTGTTGGACTGGGGTCTTTGTGGAGTCCTGCGTGATGAGGTCACACTGGATTCCTGGGCCCCAGGTCTGTGACAGGCGCCTTGGGAAGAGGAGAGGACGCGGCGCACAGGAAGGAAGGCCGGGGCCATGGTGTCGGGCGAGGGAGATGCAGCCACCAGCCAGGCTGCCCGCAGCCCTGGGAGCTGGAGGTGTGGCCCGGACTGTCCCTGGAGCCCGCAGCCCCGGGAGCTGGAGGTGCGGCCCGGACTGTCCCCGGAGCCCGCAGCCCTGGGAGATGGAGGCGCGGCCCGGACTGTCCCCGGAGCCCGCAGCCCCGGGAGCTGGAGGCGCGGCCCGGACTGTCCCTGGAGCCCGCAGCCCCCGGAGCTGGAGGCGCGGCCCGGACTGTCCCTGGAGCCCGCGGGGCACCAACCCGCCCGCACCCACTTCCCCCCCCCGGATCTCAGAGCCGGGAGAGGACCCGCTCCCGAGGGGTGAGGCACCGAGTGTGGTCATCTGTGACTGTGGCCTCGGGCACCAGCTCGGCCCGGTCCCTCCGAGGACGGCACACGCCCGCCCCACGTCCTCGCCCGCAACAAGACACGTCGTCCTGGAGGCTTTGGAAAGCACCTTGGAAACTGTGAAATCTCCCATCACCACCTGCCCCCTCCCCCCGCCCCCCCCAGCTGCTGCCTACACTGTGGTGTCCCCAGCCTGCCCGCCCAGTGTGAATGCCCGCCCAGCGGGTGAGGGCAGCGTGTGAATGAGCCTCACACCGCGTTTCGGACGCTTCACATCGATGCCCCCGGGGGACATGCCGCACAGTCCTGCCCTGGGCGCTCCTCCGAGCCTGCCCCTTCGCGGGTGCTCAGAGCGGGCCCCGCTGCTGGGTGGCCTGGTCAGGGGGGAGTGGACAGTGCTCCCGTGTCCGCCCCACGGTCCCCCTGGCGGACCGGTTCCCTCTGTGTCTGTCCGTCTGTGCGGCCTCCAGCCTCTGGACCCCCCACCGCGACCTCAGAACAACCCCGTCCCGCCTGCCGCTCCCACACTCGGGTGGGCTGGTCCCGTGGCCGAAAGCAGTTGACACAGACCAGGGGCCCTCGGGGGCAGGATAGCTGACGGTCAGCTCTGATGGAGGGGCCTGGGGACAAATGACCGCCCCCCCCCAGCCCATGGGGGTGCTGTCACAGCTGCGCTGCCTCCTCCCGCCACCCCTCCCCTGTGGCAGGTCATGTGCTTGGAACACCTCCCGGGAGTGAGCTTCTCACTTCCTGCCGCGGCTCCTGGTTCCTCATTCGGAGGAAGGCAGGGGTCAGGGGTGAGACTGCGGCCTCTGTCGCTGCCTGGGCACAGAGGTGGGCAGCAGCCTGAGCCCGGGTGCGGTTCCCGGGTGCCAGCCCAGGTCCAGGCCCTGGGAAGCGGGAGCCCATGCTGGCGGGGGTGGGGGGGGGATGCCGGCATGGCCGTGGTCACTGGGGCCTGTGGATCAGCCAGAGCAGAGAGGGGTGAGGCGTGGCCGTGAGAGATGAGGAGCTCCCAGTGGGATCCCCAAAGGCTGCTCCAGAGGAGCTGAGGCCAGAGGGCTTTGAAGGATGAGTAGGAGTTTGCCAGGTGAGCAGAGAAGGAAGGTGGCTCGGGGACGAAGCGTCCTGAGCAGGAGAGCGGACAGGACAGAGGCAGGGGCTGCTCTGTTTTGGGGAGCGGAGCCCGCTTCCCCGAGAGCCCCCTCTTCCTGCGGTTCCGACTCTGCCTCAAGGGCCCAGCGCCATGAAGACGAGCCTTTGAGCGAGGAGGGCAGTGCCGCCCAGGGTCAGCCATCTGGGTCCCCAGCCCCAGCTCTGGTTCCCTTAGCAAGAGTCATGGTGCCCTGGCCGGTTGCTCAGTGGTTAGAGCTTCAGCCCCCACACCGAGGGCCGTGAGTTCGATTCCCAGTCAAGGGCATGGGCCTGGGTAGCAGGTCTGATCCCCTCCCCCAGTTGGGGCGCGTGGGAGAGGCACCCAGTTGGTGTGTCTCTGTCACATCGATGTTTCTCCCTCTTTCTCCCTCTCTCCCTCTCCCCCTCCCTCTCTCCTCCTCTACCCCCCTCTCCCTCCTCCCACTCTCTCTCTCCCACTCTCTCTATTTCTCTCCCTCTCCTTCCCTCTCTCCCTCTCCCCCCCCTCTCCCTCCCTCTCTCCCTCTCTCCCCCCTCTCTCCCTCCCTCCCTCTCTCCCTCTCCCCCCTCTCTCTTTCTCTCTCCCTCTCCCCCCCTCTCCCTCCCTCCCTCTCTCCCTCTCCCCCCTCTCTCTTTCTCTCTCCCTCTCCCCCTCCTCTCTCTCCCTCTCCCTCCCTCTCTCCCTCTCCCTCCCTCTCTCTCCCTCTCCCTCCCTCTCTCCCTCCTCCCTCCCTCTCTCCCTCCTCCCTCCCTCTCTCTTTCTCTCTCCCTCTCCCCCTCTCCCTCCCTCTCCCTCTCCCTCTCCCTCCCTCTCCCTCTCCCTCCCTCTCTCTTTCTCTCTCCCTCTCTCCCTCTCCCTCCCTCTCCCTCCTCCCTCCCTCTCTCTAAAGTCAGTGGGAAAGGACCCTCACTCCTGGGTGAGGATCAGAGAGAAGGAGGGTCCCGCACAGGGCGGCCGTCCAGGCCCAGGCGGACACCACGCTCTCACCTTCCTTCTTAACGAGCAAGTGCTCTGTGTCCGTGGGAACTGAGAGCGAAGCTGCTGCCCTCCTGGCCCTACACCCGCTCGAAGTCCTTCACCAGTTTAAAACGCCCCGAGCCCCCCCCCCCCCCCCCCCGACGTGGGGCCGTGCGGTGCTGAGCGCACACTCGCACACTCGTTGGTGAACGATGGAGCGGCTGGCGCCTGCCCTCCTGGAGCCGGCACGTGATCAGAGAAGGAGGCCTGGGCCCCGCGCCACGGGCGTGCTGTGCCCAGGAGCAGGGAGGGTGCGTGGCCGCCTCCGGCGTCAGGGAGCTCACCGGGTGTGGGGCTGCCCGCTGCATCGGTCGCCTGCAGCTGCGTAACAAACCACAGTGTCCGAGGGTCAGACCTGGCCCAGCCGCCCGGCATCCACGTCCACCTCTCCTCACTGTCGGGGTGTCCCGGGCGGGGTCTCATCTGCAGCTGGGCGGGGGCGCGGGGGGGGGGCCTCGCCCCCGCCTCTGCACGTCGCCTGCCGCCTGGTCGGGGTCCCCATCTCCGTGACCGGATCTCAGAGCGACGGCCGTCGCCGTGGCCACGCTCTGTTGCTTAGAAGCAAGTCACGAGGCCCAGGCCGCACTCCAGGGCGGGGAAGGCAGGGCGTGGAGACCAGGAAGCGGGGCCCGAGGGCCCATCCTCAGAGCCTGTGACCTCCCGCACCTGCTGGCCCGGTCCTCGCGGAGCCGGGCCTCGCAGCCAGGGCACACGGAGGCCGGTGGGACCGGCAGGCCTCCCCGCCCACGGGGAGTGCGTGCTCCGTGTGGGTGATGCCGGCAGCAGCTGTCTCACTGCTTTTTAAACGTTTACACTCGATGTCACACGGGGAACGTCTTCGTAGAAGCCGCGCCTCCTGGCCTCTCTGAAGGGCGGGCCCCTCCCACCCCGCCAGAGGGGATGATCAGGCCGGGGTGCGGGTCACTCTGGAAGGGCATCGCCTCCTTGGGCCCCGGCCGCGAGCCAGGCTGGTCCTCCCGTGACCTTGCGCTTCTGCAGGGAGATGCGCGGTGCTGGCCACCAGGGGGTGGGGCCAAATCGTTCATTTCCTCTGACAAATTGGCTTGGCGATAAGGGGGGGGGGGGGCGTTTATTTCTACATTTAGATTCACATGTGGCCCTTATTTCTGTAATTGGTTGAAGGGAGAGGGTTTGAAAATGTTGGAACTGAGAGTGAAACCCAATCAGAACCGTTGAAGTTTCCAGGGAAAGCAGTAAATTAGGTCCACAGGTCGGGGTGGCTCTTCGGCCGAGCCGGCCAGAAGTCCTCGTCCGTCTCTGCGTGAGAAATCAGGACTGAAGACGCAGGCGGGGCGTCCCTGGGCTGAACGGCCGGCCGGTGAGTGGAAGAGCAGCCGCCGCCAACCAGCAGTTCATCCGATGCCTCCGGGGAGAGGCCTGTTCTTCCCGACGCCCCTCACCTCCGCCTCTCGCCCTTCGCCCCTGAGACGCTGGTGGGTTTGCCCCTAATTCGGAGGCAGTTCCCCCCGGAGCCGAGACCCGTGACCCTCGGCTGGCGGTGCCGGCCTCTGACCTAGGTCACCGGTGGGCACGGGGAGGGGTGTCCTGCCCCGTCTGCGAGGAGGTTGCCGGCTCCGGGTTCTCGTTCTAATTCTGCGCGTAGACTTTGCCGCTCACAGACACGCCCCCCACCCCCACCCCCGGGGGTTCGCAGGGCACGTTTCATGGCGACAGGTCGGCGGGGAAGGAGCACGGAACTTGGTTTGGACCCTAACGCCTTGGGCCCCTGGACCTGGGCCGCGGCGTTCCTCATTGGCTTATGTAACTGGCGCTGAGCGCTGGGCCTGGTTAAACAATCATCGGTTTACGAGGACGACTCGGAATGAGAGGAATGAGGCTGACCGACGGGCCTTCACTCCCTGCAGCCTCGGACAGCGAGGGTGGGCGCGAGTCCTGGGCTCAGGCTCTCGCTCCGTGCGGAGCGGGTGGCGGGTGGGGGTGGGGGTGGTGGGCAGAGTGGACCAGGATCCCACAATAGCGACACGGTCTTTGGGGGACAGGTGGCTGCACCTGACCCCAGCTCTGCCGCTCACCGGCTCTGGGGCCTCTCCTCTCGGTGAAACGGGGGGATGTCCTACCGCGAGGGCGTGAGCACTCCACGACGGGAGCCACGTAATGACGGGTGATGGCGAGTGGTCCCTGTGGTCGCACATACCAACAGCAGCGGTCTGAGACGCGGGGCGCACCGCGACGGGGCAGGCAGTTGGCACATTGGACAGTGAGGTCCGCCCCCGCCCTCCTGGAGCCGTCTGGTTGGGTGGGGACAACCCTCAGTGCCGAGGCCGTGCTGACAGAGCACCTGCTCCGGCCTGGCTGCCACCCACACCCTTTCCAGGCATCACCCCCCTGTGAGCTCTCAGCCAGGGGAGAGGGGAGAGGTGATGCTCACAGGGGCGGCGAGCGGGCTCCATGGGGTGAAGGCACCGACCCACAGTCGCCTGTCAGTGAGGGGTCAGGCGGGGATCTGATCCCATGTCGGCCCGGCTGGGAAGCCAAGGTTTTCACGGCTGCCGCTGGCTGGGTCCCCGGAGGCGGACCCGAGGCCGCGTGTGTACAGGGGGGAGATCGGGTGCATGTGGGACAACCCCCGAGGGCCTGGCCTGGAGGGGAGACCAGCGGCTGCTGTCACGTGGTCCAGGCACCTGCCTCTGAGCAGGTAGTGAGAGCCCTCAGGTCCTCAGGTGAGGCAGCGTGGCCGTGGGTGCCCGTCTAGCTCCTCCCTGGAGGGCCTTCCAGCTCACTGATGGCTGTTGCTCTGTCCCCATGGGGAGAGACGCGGTCCTTCCAGAAGCAGCCGGTCAGGGAGCCCCCCCCCCCCCCAATGCACACATGCAACCCCACTGCCCCCCAGGAGTGCGGGGTCCCGGGATCCGCCGGGCTCAGGAACGGAGCTGAGGAGCGCGGCCCAGGCGCAGGCCGCTGTCACACCCCTCAGCCGCCCGGCCGCCTCTAAAATAGCCACAGCACAGAAGGCCGGAATGTGTTGGGCTTATATTTGGAATCGCTGTTGGAAACAGGCCCTGCCAAATGTAACCCCATCTGTTCGGATGGTTTAAGAGCAAGAGAATGAGGCGGCTCTGCAGGAGCGGGCTTGCACCCCACACTCGGGGCTGCCTGGTGTCGGGTCCCGGGCCCTCGCTCTGCCCGGGGCCTCGTCCCCTGCAGCCTCGGGCTCCTGCCGCCCGGCCGCTGACGTCATGCGGGACTGCCCAGCCAAGACATCTGCCTTTGAATCAAGCCTGTCTTCCTTCCTGAACCTTCCATGGACTGGTCAGTCCTTTAGGAACCCGGGTGGATCGCTCCGCCTGGGGCAGCTTTCCTGCCTCGGAAGCAGATGCCTTCCTGCCGGCTCCCTTCTCTGGCTGCAGCAGCTCAGCCAAGGGTCCCTAGGGGTCCTGGCCTGCCGGGGTGGAGCCGAGGGACACCCTCCCGCATTCTCAGGGCCTTACCTCTATTAATGCATCCCCAGGTTGCATCGTGTGCCTGCAGCTCTGTGATGACTTGTTACGAGTTTATGTCGACTAAACGTCTCCTGTGTTTTCCCTGCGTCATCCTGCAGCGTTGATTGTAAAGACTAAAGCGTTGACGTTCAGGGGTCTCCTCACGTCGGGTCTTTTTATGGGTGTGCCTGCTCCAGTCTGTGAGATCCATTTGGATACTTCTTCTTTTTAATGTGTTTTGCTTTTTTTTAAAAAAAATTGATGTCAGAGAGGAAGGGAGAGGGAGAGAGAGAGAGAGAAACCTCAATGATGAGAGAGAATCATGGATGGGCTGCCCCCTGCACGCCCCACACTGGGGATCAAGCCCACAACCTGGGCCTGGGCCCTGACTGGGAATCGAACCCTGATCTCCTGGTTCATGGGTCGACACTCAGCACTGGCTGGGCTGGGTACTTGTTCTCGATACGTTTGCTGTCCTCAATGTTTTCTGAGTAGTTGTAACCCAGCAAGTGGCTTTCCCTCCTGCAAGGTGGTCACCTGACTCTGTTTCCCTGGAGGTAGTTGTGGGGAAGTCCTGGCATCGCTTACTGCAGACATTCCTGTGCAGCATCCACCTACTTCTCGCGGGGGCGGGGCCGGGGGGGTTGGCGAGAGGGCGGACGGGCGTGGGGACCCTGACCTGCTCCCTGAAAGCAGGAGCCCCCGCTTCCCTTTTTCCCTCCTTGGGTGGAGGGAGGTGCAGCCCTGGGGGGTGGGGGGAGGGGACATACAAAGGGAAGTGGGGCGCAGCCGGCATAGCTCAGTGGTTGAGCATCGACCTATGAACCAGGGGGTCAGGTTTCAATTCCTGCTCAGGGCACCTTCCTGGGTGGTTGCGGGCTCGATCCCCAGTGCGGGGTTGCAAGAGGCAGCCGATCCATGATTCTCTCTCATCATGGACATTTCTATCTCTCTCCCTCTCCCTTTCCCTCTGACATCAATAAAAATATATATTTTTTAAAAAGGGGAGTAGGAAAATGGCTCACCTGCAGGAACAAGGAGAAACGGTCGAGCTTTAAGGAATGAGACTCCACACGGTCATTGCACGCTGGTTCCACGGTCACCCAGATGGCGACCGCCCTGCTCTGGGGTGTGACACGCTGTCGACTTTGCTTCCAGGCTGTACTCGGACTACCTGTACTTCGCCAGCTCCAACAAGTCCGCGGAGGACTTCCACGAGAAGGTGACGGAGGCGCTGCAGCTGTTCGAGAGCTGCCTGCTGGACTACTCGCTGCGCGCCTGCGTCTACAACAACAGCCTCAACAATGCCATGCCGGTGCGTGCGTCCCGCCCGGCCCGGGGCCCCTGCTGCTGCTGCTGCAGGTGGTGCCGGGGGGGGGGGGGGGTTCAGCATACACACGGGGGGCAGGGTTTGTGTGTGTGTGTGTTTTTAATTGATTTCAGAGGGGAAGGGAGAGGGAGAGATAGATACCACTTTTCCAGGCTGCTGTAAGGCTTAGAGTGGTAGTTCATCCATTGTCTGGGGCCGTCACATGGGCTGACAAAAGGCCGATTCGTGCGAGAAAAACAAACAGAAGTTGGTGAACACGTTCGTTGCACACCCACATGGGAGTGCCCAGTGGCGAGTAACTCAAAGAGGTGGTTATAACTCTGGCTTATAAAGCGTCTTAACAAAAGAGCAGTGCATTTGCCACCGGACAAAGCCAGCTGGGTGTGCCTGTCGTCTGTCGTTATTTTATTTTGAATTTTTATTTGCTGATTTGAGAGAGTGAGAGAAAGAGAGAGAGAGAGAGAGAGAGAGAGAGAAACATCGATTTGTTGTTCTACTTCTTTATGCATTCATTAGGTGCTTCTTGTATGCGCCCTGACCGGGGATCGAACCTGCACCCTTGGTGTACGGGGATGGCCTTCTAATCACTGGGCTGCCTGCCCGGCCAGGGCTGGCCTGTCTTTAATGCCTCCTGGAGGCAGGCTGCCCGCAGCCACTTCCTCCCACGGCGAGGCCAGGGCGTGCCCTCCCTCCAGCCTCCAGCCTCCAGCTTCCCCGTTGGCCCTGCAGCTGTGAAGGAAAACATGTGGAGGCTGGGGGACAAGGTCACGGGCGTGGTCGCCAGGCTCCATGTTTGTGCAGCTGGTTTTTCAGATCAAACGTTTTGAAACCTCCGTCCCTGTGAGGGGACGGGATTCCGGTTCGTTCATTACCGAACTGGCACCGTCCTAGTTCCTCCAGGGCAGCCTCTTGCTCAGTCCTCCAGGGGCCCTGAGACCCAGCCCGCCTTACGGGGAAGGCACAGAGGCTCCCGAGGGTCCCGGGCACCCAGACCGGCGTGGCTAGTCCTGGGCAGGCTCAGGGTGCAACCCAGGGCCCACGGCCTTGAACCGCAGGGGCTCCCGCCTTCCCTGGGGCTCCTGAGGGCAGAGATCCGAATCAGCAGGAGGCAGGTGCTTCTTATTGTTTTAAATGTGTTTTTATTGATTTTAGAGAGAGGGGAAAGGAGAAGGAGAGAGAGAAATACTGAGCAGTTGCCTCCCACGCGCACCCCAACCAGAGATGGAACCCGCACCCTGCATGTGCCCCGACCGGGACGTGAACCGTGCCGTGGAGCCGCCACAGGGTCCTCACGAGGATGAAGTGTCCCCCTCAGTGGGAGTCTTGCAAGAATGCATGGTGTGCCCAGTGGGTGTGACTCAATGGTTGAGCGTCGACCTATGAGCCAGGAGGTCACGGTTCGATTCCTGGTCAGAGCACATGCCTGGGTTGCGGGCTCCATCCCCAGTGGGGGGCGTGCAGGAGGCAGCTGATCTGAAATAACAACATATCTAAAAAAAAAAAAAGAATATACGATATACATCTAGAAAAATGAATGCACGGCGTTTAAACCCAGCGTCCGAGGTCGCTTGTGCGCCAGGCCCTCTTGGGGTTTGGCCCCCGACGTCGCGCCCCGCGTGCGGTGCCGGCCGGGAGCTGCCCTGGAACAGGCCTTCCTCCCGCCAGGTGCGGCTGCAGGTGGGACTGTACGCCGTGTACCTCCTGGACTGGCTCGCCGTCTTCCACAGAGAGCAGCTCCTCGTCCTGCGCCTGGAGGACCACGCGGCCGACGTCAAGTCCACCATGCGGCGGGTCTTCCAGTTCCTCAGCCTCGGTACGGAGGTCAAAGGTCGCTGGAGCTTGCAGGCAGGGATAGGCAGGGATGGGTAGAGATGGGCAGGGGTAGGCAGGGATGGGTAGAGATGGGCAGGGATGGGCAGGATGGGTAGAGATGGGCAGGATGGGCAGGGCCAGGTAGAGATGGGCAGGGATGGGCAAGGATGGGCAGGGCCAGGTAGGGATGGGCAGGGATGGGCAGGGCCAGGTAGAGATGGGCAGGGATGGGCAGGGATGGACAGGATGGGTGGATGAGCAGGGCTGGGCTGAGCTGGGCTGAGCTGGGAGGCCATTCGGCACCAGCTGTGCGTGGTGTGGGGAGGGGTCCCGGAGAGGGACGGGTGGTTCCCTGGAGGGAGAGAGCTGTGGCCCTGTTCCCGGTGGAATGGCGGGAGGGTGGGTGTCTCAGCAGGTGCACGGGTGGGTGACGGGGGTCCTGCTGCTGAAGGGCGAGGGGAAGGCCCCGGTCTCAGCAGGAAGCAGCGGGGGGCGGGGGGGAGGCCTGCCCCGCCCGGCGCCCCTGCTGCCCTCACAGCTCTGTTCCCTGCGCTCCAGGGCCGCTGAGCGAGAAGCAGGAGGCCCTGATGACCAGGAGCCCCGCCTCCAACGCCCGGCGCCCCGAGGACCGCAGCCTGGGGCCCATGTGGCCGCTCACCCAGCGGCTCCTGCGGGACTTCTACGGGCCCTTCAACGCCCGGCTGGCCCAGGTCCTCGCCGACGAGGCGTTCGCCTGGAGGAAGACGTGAGGCCGGGGCGCCCGGGTGCAGGCTCAGCGTCACGGTGATGGCAGACATCCCCTCCGCGGGCTGTGGACTCAGCGTGAGAAACCCCCACGTCCGAGGCTCCTGCCCCCAGGCACGGGTCCACTGGGACCTTCCGGAGTCCTTTGCGATGTCACAGCCCGGCCATCGGCCCCTCACGAGGCCCTGGCTCAGCTCACAGGCGACAAGACACCCCGTCCTGATTCAGAAACTCGGGGCGTGAGCTCCATGGGCCGAGCGTGGGGTGCTGGGATCCCCAGGAGAACCTGCTGGGCCACCGCAGCCTGCTGTGCCCGTGGACGGGCTAAAGGCCTCGTCGTTTCTCAGAGGCGTTGGGGAAGGATTGAGGGGAGCCCTGAGCCCACTGGGCACCTGCCCGGGGGACCCAGCAAGGCTTCGCACTCAAGTGCTGTCGGAGGCTCCCTGTGGCCCAGACCAGGGCTCTCTGAGGTCCCGGACGCCAAGGCGGAGCGCGTCGGCACCCCCATACCCACCAGAAAGTTAACACCTCCACACCCCGTCACTCCGCGTGAGGATGAGCTTCCTGCCGTGGGGGCGCAGCCCGTGGAAAGCGAGCGGGGACTCGGAGCCCTGCGGCCTGGCTGTTCCTGTCCGGAGGGGCTGTGTGTCCTGACACCCGCTTGCAGGGACAGTCCCCGCCTCTCTCGCAGCCGGCGGGGTGCAGAGCAGCAGCCGCGGGAGGTCTGGCCCCAGCACAGCAGGTGCCAGGACGGCAGTGTGTGTGTGTGTGTGTGTGTGTGTGTGTGTGTATTTATTTGCAGCACACGTGTGTGCGTGTGTGCACGGGTGCATGTTACGAGTGGGTTCCCTCCGGTTCTGTGGCTGACGCGGCTCCCGGCTCCCCGCTCTGGACACAGCACTCCTTGGACTCAGGTCTCTGCCCGAGAACTTTCCATGTTCACTGGGATCTGCTCCCAGCGCAGCCGCAACCACGGACTTCTCACGCCTCCTCTGCACGTGATCGTGTGCAGCCCACCTGCTTCTCACAGAAGCACCCGGCGGTGTTGTTCCCGATACCGTCGGTTTATTGTACAGATCGTTTTATACTCCAGCCCGTCCGTCTGGGCCCGCGGTGCCACGCAGGCGCGGTGTCTGCCAGGGCCACCCCGAGGGCACTGCCTTTGCTCTGCTTCGAGGCCTGTTGGTGCCGTTCTGAGTGGTGGCCCTGGGGCCCTCCCCACAAACCAAAGTGAAACGGGGTGTGCCTCCGCCTGTGCCCTGCAGAGCCGCGTGCGGGGCCCTGTGCGCCATCCTCGCTGCGTCCCCTGAGCTGTCAAGGGAACCACGAGATGCTGTACTTTCTACCAAATTAAACGTGGCCCCGACGGGGACCGGAGCGCAGGCTCCTCCTTGCTGTGCTGAGCCCTCGGGGTTCTCTGGGGTTCGCTGTGTGTGACTGAGTCGCCGGGGAGGTCAGAGGTCAGCCTCCCCTGCCTGCTCCCTAGGGTGACTGCGGAGGGGGGGCAAGATCCCAGAGAAGGGTCCGGTGTGAGTGGGGCTCTGTGGGCCTGCGGGGATGAGCAGGGTATGAGGCCCTGCCCCGACCCCAGACGGGCCCAGTGCCGGGTTCAGACGTCTGGGTTCAAAGGTTGAATGGCCACAGGCCCTGCCACTCCCCACAGGCTGCTCCCTGGCTCCGGGGCTGCGAGTCTGAGCCCCGTGTCCCTGTGGACACTCAGGTCCTTGGGCTGCCCTGCGGGTTGTCTCAAGTGTGGGGTTTGGAAGGCCAGGCCATCGGGGGGCTGCGGGGACGCTGGTTGGTCCCCCAGTTCTAGAGAGACCACTCTGGGGGAGCCTCTCTCACCAGCGCTGCCCCCCACGGAGTGTGTTGGGGGAAGGGGGGCTGGTGAGTCCAGACCTGGAAGTGAGGGGACCCCATCTCTTGACAACAGAGGCAGGAGCGGCTTTGCCCAGCACCGGACGTGTCTAGGCAGAAAGGGGGTGGTGGGTGGGGGGACGGGGACAGACAGGTGGGCGGGTCTGAGGGCTGATTGGCGACTCCCCTCCCCTCTGTGTGTGGCTCCCACTCAGGAACCAGCTCTCGGAACACCCTGCTGAGGCTCATGCGTCTTCATATCAACCTCCCTCAAGTGGCCTCCCCAGGTGACCCCGCGGGGACCCGAGGCAAAGGCCGCTCCTGGAGGCACCTCGGGCCTCATCCCACAGGGACAGAGGCACCGTGGGCACCGTGGGCGGCGTGGCCTTTGGTTGGGTAGCCTGGTCTTCCCAGAACCTCGCCCACAGGGCTCCCTGGGGAGCAGCAGGGACAGCGGGTCCTGGGAGGAGGGACACCGGGTCCTGGGAGAAGGGACAGGGGGTCCTGGGGGAGGGACGGGGTCCTGGGAGGAGAGACAGCAGTCGGCCTGAGGAGCTGCCTCAGTGTCCTGTGGCTGCTGTAACAAGTCACCCCAGACCGAGGGGCTTAAAACAAGCGTGTCATCTCCTAGTCCCGGGGGTCAGAGCGCAGCGCCAGCCTCGCGGGCTAAGTCAGTGTGTGGGCACCATCTTCAAAGTGTAGCATCTTCACGTCGCCCTCCGACCCTCGCCCCTGCCCCTTAGGGACCCTTGGCTGCTCTGGGCCCGCAGCCCTGCAGGCCCCTCGCTGTCCCCAGGATACAGCTCGAAGCGCCTTGGCCAAGTGAGGGACAGTCCAGGCCGGGGCCAGGCGTGGACACCTCCCGGGGCCGCTGTTCAGCCAATCGCAGCAGGGCGGTCAGTGAGCTGGCCGGACGGTCCAGGGAAGGAGTGGGTGGCCTGGCCTGTCCCTGTGGCTGTGCCCTGTGGGGCCCTCCAGGGCTGAGTGGGCAGGCAGCCTCGGACACGCCCACTCTGAGATGGAGCCCCTTCCTGGTCCCGCCACTGGAGAGGGGGTGAGGGCAATGGGAAAGGCCTGCCTGCCTCCGGAATTCATTCTGCACGTTTCTCCCGAGTGAGCCCAGTGCCCCCCCCCTCCCTGTACCCCCTCCTGGGCTGTGTCTGCAGCGCCGGCGCAGCGCGTTGCAGGGCCAGCCTTTGCTGCTGCTGCTGCTGTGTGTGTGTGTGTGTGTGTGTGTGTGTTTCAAGGCGTCCTGAGCCCCCGGGTCCCGCCTCAGCCACACGGTCGTGCCAGGCCTGAGGTCCAGCAGCCTGTGAGTCAGTCATGCTCCCAAGGAAGCAGCTTGCGAAAGCCACACAACCAGAATGTTCCCTGGCCCCCGAGAGCTCAGGGCGGTGGCTGGGGAAGGCTGACCCCCGACCTCACGTTCACGGGTCCTGCCTGATGGTCCCAGGCTGGGCTCAGCCTTGGGCTCTGTTCTGTCCCTGTCGCAGCCCCCCCCCCCCCCCGCCCCGGCAGCACCCCTGCTCCCCCCATGGCCCTCCTTGCACGTCTCGTGGTCAGCTTGGCCGTCCCCCCAGCGGGGGTGCCTGCGCCGGGCTCGGCCTCGCCCAGGTTGCCAGGGGACCAGGCCAGCTGGGAAGTGCGGAGTCGGCATGTACGGTTTCAGCAGCACTTTCTGCACCTGCACTTGGCACGAGGCCCTGGGCCGGGCACTGGGGTGGGGGTGGGGGTGGGGGTGGGGGTGGGTGCTGCTCCGTCACTGATCCGGGCTGGCTCCTGCACCGGGTGTCTGTGGGGAGGCCGTGGGGGCGGTCACAGGCAGGCACTTGGCCAGGAGCTGCTGTCCACGAGGGGGAGGCCGGGCCGGGCCGGGCCGGGCCCACGTTCTCAGCAGCTGTGATTACAGCCAGTGGGGCAAGTGGGGAGAACGGGAAGGCCCTACCTCACTACTCGTGCAGCTTAGACTTTTTGCCTTTGCTTAGCAGTGGTTCTCAACCTTCCTCATGCCGCGACCTTTAACACAGGTCCTCCTGTCGTGGTGACCCCCAACCACAAAATTATTTTCGTTGCTACTTCGTAAGTGTAATTTTGCTACTGTTACGAATCGTCATGTAAATATCTGATATGCAGGATACATTGTCATTGTTCGCGACCCACAGGTTGAGAACCGCTGAAGAGATTTAAGGTCCAATTACGCACTTGTCTGTTGATGGAAGGGCCAGAGCCCCTTCTCTGAGCGTGATCTGCAGGGGGAATTCTGGGTAACCTCCAGGCCATCTGCGGGTCACCTCGGGGTCATCTCCCGGCCCAAAGCGCACTGTGATGGTCAGCACTGGCTTCGGCTTTGGTTCCCTAAAGGGCAGGAGGCGGCCTGCAGAGCCCTCCGGGGCAGAGCCCGGCATCGGTGGGCAGAGCCCCCAGGTGACCTTCCTGTGCTGGGGCTCCACGGCTTTCTGCCTGCTTTGCAGAGAGGCGCTTGCCAAGGCGGGTCGGGGGTGCCGGGGACACCCCGAGATCTTCAAGGAGATGAACCAAGACGCCCCCACCCTCTGTACCCCCCCTCGCGCATGTGCAGGGGACCGGTCCCAGCGTCCCCGCCGCTCCGACGGCCGAGGGCGGCGTGCTGTGGAGCCTGTGCGAGCGCGTCTCCCGCCTGCCGTCTCCCATGCGGAACCTGTCGGATGTCAGGGCCTGAAGGGAGCTCTGGGAGCCTCGGCGCTGGCTCAGCGTGTGAGGGGGTCGCAGTGCAGTTCCCTATCAGACTCGCGGGGACAATGACAACGGATTCATTGTGAATGCAAAACCGACCGAGGGCCTTCTGCAGGGCAGCCGAGAGCACGCCCTGGACATCGGCCCGCACATGGCGGGACAGGAGGCCACCTGCGGTGGCAGTGGTGCCGGTCGGTCACTGAGCAGCTGCCAAGAGCCAGGCCCCGGGCTGCGGGCCCTCCTCCTTGGGCTTCCACCCCATCTCAGGAAGGGGTTCTGTCTGCTCTGGTTTTACCAGTATCCAGGTGGGGAAACTGAGGCTCGGGGGGCCAAATAAGGAGCCCCCGCCCCCCAGCTGCGAAAGACCAGAGCTGGTCCTGATCCCTTCTCACCTCTGACCTCGAAGCCTGAGCTTCCAGGAGGCGGGGGGAGGTGTGGGAGGAGGGGGCAGAGCCTCAGGCGGAGCTGGTGGGTGGGCAGGAGGCCGGCCGGACGCTGGGGGCAGAGGTCAGGGTCAGGCAGCATTTCCAGGCCTTTCCTGGTCGAAGCAGTGAAGCTGACCTAGCGGCCCCGACATCCCCTGCGTCCTGTTGGGCGCCCAGCGTTGCGAGGGCTGCTGGGGCCCAGCCCCACTGCCGCCTCACTGCCTTCACCCTGCATCCCTGGCGGGCAGGGAGTACAGCCGATGGGGCCGCTGCCCTCGGCAGGAGCCCTGACCTTGGGAGGCTGAGCAGGTGGCCCTGGGCTCCATGGGCCCCCTCCTCACCACCGAGGCTTCCAACCCCGGTTCTGGGGTTCGTAAGGGGTCCCTGTGGCCAGCAGCTCTGGGGCACTGCGGGTCCGAGTCACGGCCGAGGAATGAGGAGTGGCTGCCTGCCTCCTCCGGGCTGGCCTCCAGATCTCAGGGGGGCAAAACCGAGCCCCACAGTTGCCATGGAGACCACTTGTTTACTCCCACCTCCACATGAGCTCATCTGGAGAACTGCCATTTTCTGCACTTTCACTGTAATGGAATTCAGGAACATTCCAGAGCCAAGGCGGCCCCCGTTTCCAAAGGCGGCCTGCGGGGAGCTCAGGGCGCGGGCGGACGTCTGTGTCTGGCCTTGAATTTCCTGCGTTCCTAAGAGAGCACCTCTGCTCTGCAGTTCCGGCCTCCCGGCCTCCTCCCAGGACACCACTCCACCCGGAGTCCCACCTTCCCCACCACCCAACGGGACCAGCTTCTTACTCCACCCAAGGCCAAGGTCAAGTGCCGCCTCCTCCAGGATGGCCTCCTGGACCCCACCCTCCTCTCTCCCCCTTCTTAGTCCCTCCCCACCTAGTGTGGCATTGGTTCCTTCTGTCTGACCCTGTACTCGTGTGTGTTTCCATCTCCCATCAAGACAGCAAATTCTGGAGACGCTACCCCCAGGCACCCAGGTCACCAGTGGTCGCTGGCACCAATTCCACGCCGACAGGAAGCCCCAGTGTGGGGTGCACCCTGTGGGGCGTGGTGACAAAGGAAACTTTATTCACTCAGACAGCTCGGCTGTGATAATAGTGTCACAGCTCAACGATGCAGCAGCTCGGCCGTTGCCCCTCCCCTGCTGGCGGCTGGGACTCTGCACTGCCCGCTCCATGCTGTTCTGAGGCACCGTTAACATCTCACCTTCAGCGGTTCAGCTCCAGGCAAGGGAACAGCCTCCAGTCCCGGGGAGAGAAGGACAGGACCCAGGGCCAGCGGGGAGCTCACTTATGTAGACAGAAGGCCCCACACCTGGTCCCTGATTGGTCTGTCCTCATGCAAATGAGGACTTCAAATCCTCGCAGTTTGATTGGTCCAAAACTCACTGTGCTGATTGGTCAGGATGGAGCCTATCTGATTGGTTGGTGAAGAAGCTGATGGGGGGATACAGCTGAGTAGCTCCCATTGGACGGGGCGTCTCAGTCCCGATGGACGTCGGGCTCCGGGATGGCCGGTGTAAGGGCTCGCTCAGGGCGGACGCAGGCGGCGATCCGGGCAGGCTTCTCCCTGCAGCTCTGTGCATGCGAGGCCCACGGTGAAATGGCTGCTGGGCTCGTTTTTCCCCGTTTTTGAGCCCAGCTGGTCCCCAGGAGCCCTTCTTGGCCTTTCTCGGGGTCCGCACCCAGCAGGATGCTCCTGCGGGAAGGGCCGAGGTGCCTGGGGAGACCCGGCCTGGGAGCCAGGCTGCTGGAGGACATGGCACCACAGTGAACTTCTCGGAGCCTCCGTTTCCCCAGCTACTGGCCGGGGCGGCGCCCGGAGGGTTCCGAGGACCCTCTCGGATCGGCCCGCCTTTTGGAAACCTGTCCCTTTCCCGAAGCTGCTCCCTCCCGAGGCGTTTCACAGAGGAGGAGAGTGAAGGGGTGGGAACCGGCCGGCAACCCCCTCTCCATCCTGGGATTCCAGGGGCCGAGGCACCCAAACGCAGCCCTGTGCTCTGCTGCCCCCGTGTGGCCCCCGTGGGCACTGCAGGCCGGACGCCCCGCCCCACGGGAGGGTCCCCCGAGGATGCCCATCGCCCCTCTGCCCGCTGGACTTCCCGTCTCCCCGGCCACCTCTCCCCGAGCCAGGCAGCTCCCGGGGACCAAGGGTGACCCGGCCAGAGGGCGCCCAAGGGTGGAAGCCTGAGGTCTCCCTCAGCCAATCAGGAGCCTTGTTCTGAAGGCGCTGCGATGTGGGCGGGAGGGGTGGTGTGGCAGGCCCCCCACACCCGAAGTGCACCCCTCCTGCTGCTTGGTCTGCGGGCTCACCCACCCCCGCCGCAGGGAGCCGGCCCGAAGGCCAGGCACCGCCATGGCCATGGTGCCCGCGGGGAAAGGCAGGCTCCCGGCCTGGACTTGCCGGACGTTTACTAATAATTTAAATTAATGTACAAACGGCTGAGCACCTGCCCCGCGGAGATGAGGCAGCTGCCTCCCACCTGCCCTGCGGAGAGCGGGCCCAGCGGAGTGGACGGCCGGGAGCAAGCCGGCGGCGCGGCCTCCACCAGGGGGCGCTCCTCCCCGGAGCGAGGGGCCCTGCACTGCGCATGCTCCTGCCAGGGGTGTGCAGTGAAATTCAGAACAAAAGGGAAATTTTCTGTCACCTCCAGTGTATTTATTTACATTCACGTGTGTTTATTTACATTCACGTGTATTTATTTACGTTTAATCTATCTATTTGCATCCACATGGATGTGTTTGCATTCACATGGGTGTGTTTGCATTCACATGGGTGTGTTTGCATTCGCATGGATTCACATGGGTGTGTTTGCATCTCCCCGGTTCCTGTGTGCTCTCAGCGGGTCCAGCGTGTTCCTGACGCCCTGACCGGTCCTGGGCCGGGCATTGGCCGGGGCGTCGGGGCAGGACCCTCTCTGAGAGCCAGGCTGTGTCTCCCGCTCGAGGCCCGTTCACAGGTCCCAGCGCTGAAAGGGCAGCGTCAGCCCCTCGTCACAGTCAGACTCAGAATCAGACTTCCCTGCCGCAGTGCGTGGAAGACACACGGATGCCCACGCGTCCCGCCTCCCTGCGACCCTCCAGGCCGACACAGGCCAGGGAGGAGAGAGAAGGAGTTAACCCCGTGAGTGTCACTTGTGTGTCTGTGTGGGAGAGTATGTGTTTGTGTGTGTGAATGCGTGTGAGAGACAATGTGTTTGTGTGTGCGTGAATGTTTATGTTTGTATGTGAATATATGTGAGAGTGAGAGTGTGTGCATATGTTTGTGTGTGTATGAGTGTGAGTGAGAATGTGTGTATGATAGTATGTGCATGTGATTGTGTCTGTGAGTGTGTGTTTGTGCATGCATATGTGTCTGTGTCTGAGTGTGTGTGAATGTGCATGTGTGTGTGTCTGTGTGCATCTGGCTCTCTGTGTGAATATGCATGTGTGTGAGAGTGTGTGTGTGTCTGTTTTTTGTGAATATACATGTGTGTGTGTCTGTGTGCATCTGTCTATGTGAATACGCATGTGTGTGTGCATCTGTCTATGTGAATACGCATGTGTGTGAGAGAGCGTGTGTGTTTTTTGTGAATATACGTGTGTGTGTGCCTGAGTGTGTGTGTCTGTGTGCATCTGTCTGTGTGAATATGCATGTGTGTGCATGTGCGTGTGTGCGTGTGTGAGTGAGTGTGTGTGCATCTGTCTGTGTGAATATGCATGTGTGTGCGTGTGCATGTGAGTGTGTGTGTGTGTGAGTGTGTGTGAGTGTGTGTGTGAGTGAGTGTGTGTGTGTGTGTGAGTGTGTGTGTGTGTGAGTGTGTGTGTGTGCCCCGATGCCTCTCACCCGGGCAGGGGGCTGAGCCGCAGGGGCAGGGGCTGCTCCCGCTCACTAGGCCCCGGAGCCGCCCTGCGTGAGCCCTGCCCCGGGCACGGCCACGTCACTTCCGGGCGCCCTGGACGTTCCCACGCTGCTGCCCTCGGGCGCCGGGCGGGCCCAGTGCTGGGCCGTGGCCGAGCGGGACGGCGTCGGTCCTCAGGAGGGGCCGCTGGCCTCGGGACAGGACAGCAGGTGAGGAGTGAGCAGCCCGCCCTGGGCCTCCCGCCGGTGCAGCCGCAGCATCCGTCTGTCTGTCCCACCGCCGCCCACCGGGGCCGCTGAGCCGGGGTCGGCGTGACCGAGCCGCTGGGTTTTGCACTTCGTTTCATGTTAATGGTTGAAATGTAAACGGTAACGTGGGGCCGAGGCTCCGTGGGAGCCCCACTCATTAGCCTGGGCTGGTGGCCCTGCAGGGGTGGAGGAGGCGCCCCTGGGTGCGCGGGGAGGGCCTGGGCCACAGAGAAACCGGGCCCCCTGCGGAGGATGAGCCGGGAGGAGGGAGCCGGAGCCGGAGCTGGAGGCCGGGCATCTGACACCTGCCCGGTGACTGGTTTGGCCTCTGTGGTCAGACGAGTGGGGCTCGGCCCCAAGTTCGGTCCTCGGCTCGAGGGGCTGGCGTGTGGCCTGAAGGTCGTCCGTGTCGATGGCAGCCCACGGGGCGGAGGCGGGTCCTGGCGGCGGGAGCAGAGCCAGACTTTCTCCCCCGAACACGCAGGGCCCAGGCGCCGCCGGAGCCAGGGCGTCCGGGGCTGGGCCTCACGGACCAGGGCCGGGTCCTGGGATGCGCTTGGCTGGGCCTCTGACCTCTGACCCTCTGGAACCGCCCGGGGGCAGGTGGGCAGGCACCTGAGGAAGCGCTTTGACCCCGAGTGGCCCCAGCCATGACATTAGCGGGAAAACGTCTGCCAGTTGCCTGGCAGCCACCATCTTCCCTGCTCCTGCCCTGGGGTCTGAGTCAGTGTGTGAGGCGCCGAGGTCTGAGGGCCGGCCTCCAGAGCCCGTCCGCCTGCAGCCACAGCCCCTCCACAACCTGCCTTTTAGGTGGAGCAACACTCCATGACCCGCAGACACTCAGGGACCCCGACATGCCTGGGGGGGGAGGGGGGGAGGGGAGCTCAGCCTCACCCTCTGCACCACCACATCCTGCCCCCCGCCCCCCCCCCCCCCCCCGTCTCTCCCCCCCCCCCCCGCCCCCCGCACAGACATCCCTACACAGTGCACATCCCAGCAGGGACTCGTGGGCCAGCGGCCCGGGTGAAGCTCTCCGTCCAATAGGGGCCGGGCCCCCTGTGCGTGTGCGGCAGCCCTGCCTGCGCTGTGGACGTCCCTTGGGTCTGGGAGCACAGACCTCAGAGGGGCCCGAGGTGCTGTGAGGGCCCCACCGCCCAGCAGAGGGCAGCCCGGCCCTGGGAATGAGCCGCAGCCGCTCCCAGTGAGGGAGGGAGGGAGGGCGGCTTCCCAGGAAGAGTGCAAGGCTGGAAGCCGGAGTCTGTCCCCCCCCGCCCCTCCCCGCCCAGGCCGCTCCCTGCTCCCCGCTGGCCCCCTGCTAGGACCCAGTTTGCTCCCGGGAGGTCTTAGCCAGGCCCCCCCTCCCTCCTGGCAGTGCCCCCTTGTCTACCACACATCCTGGCTGATCGGCTGAGGTCCTGTGAGAGGGCTGCCCCTCCCCTGCTGTCCTCAGGGCCCGCTGGGTGGGTCATGGTCACCGCTGGGCCTGTGGCTCTCAGCCAGCTCCCCCTCTGTTCCAGCGCTGGCCCTGCCTGGACAGCGGTGCAGAGGGTGAGAGCCGGGCTCCAGACCAGCCTGTCAGCTCCTGTGCTGCCCCTTAGCAGCAGAGGGACCCGGGCTCCCCCGCCTTGGATTTCTCATCTGTAAAATGGGACCAATCCTGTATAATAAAAGCCTAATAAGCAAATAGACCGAACGGCGGAACGACCGGTCACTACGACGTGCACTGACCACCGGGGGGCAGACACTCAATGCAGGAGCTGTCTCCAGCCCACAGGCCCCAGGCCAGCCAAGGCAGGTACCAGCAGGGCTCCCTCCCCCCACCCCCACTGCTCTGGGGGTCCCACAGAGGGAGATGACCAGTGGCAGTGGCAGGGGGCGGGGCCAGCGAGCAGGTAGTGCCAGGCCGGCCAAGGCGGGTGCCAGTGGGGAGCCCCCTGATCACCCCGCCAGCGCCCCACAGATGGGCCCTGATCGCCCGCCAGGCCTAGGGACCCTACCCGTGCACACATTTCGTGCACCAGCCTCTAGTGAATTAATAGTGAGACGTGCTTAGCAGAAAACCTGGTATGGAATCTGAGACGTGCATACATGCACACGTAGGTGGTAGGTATGTAACGTGTTCTTAAGCTCTGGGACACGCTGATTTTCCACTTGAAACGCTCAGTGACCTCAATCTGCTGAGGCGGGTGTGTGCGGCCGGAGCCTTGTCCCGCAGGCCGGTGAGTGGGCACCGGGCCCCTGGCCCCAGCGACCGGCCGCACTGGCTGTTGTCTTTGCCGGAGACTGAAACCACGCGGTGCCGTCCCCGTGCGCCGAGCAGGGAAGGGGTTGAGTTTCCTCTTGTTTGTGTTAAATGCTCAGAGGTTGGGTTTCAGTGCCAGACGGGAAAAGTAAGGAAAGCCTGAAATTAGATATGTGTCTGGATCCTTCTAGAAGCCCCAGGGAGAGGCACGCTGCCAGAGCCACCAGGAGCCGTGAGGCCGCCTCCTGCCTCCCGCCAGCCTGGCACAGGCAGGGCGCTCAGCCAGGGCTCACACTGGGCGGAGACGGCAGGGCGCCGGTGGGCCGAGGGCGCGGCGAGCGGGGGGCTTCCACACGTCCTCCATCTGGGCCCCGTGCAGGAACCTGGGCCCTGGCAGCCCCTTAGCTGGCTTCATCCCCAGGCCAGTCTGCTCCGAGGTGCAGTGCCCCGCCCCCACTCCTACCCCCCCCCCCCCCCCCCCAGCATTCTTTCCCACGCAGCCACCGGGAGCAGCACCTGGTTCCCTCTCTGCTGGAGAGGCAGAGGCGCCTCGGCCTGGCCGCGTCTGACCACGTGGCTCTTCGTTGCGGGGTGACCCCGGGTGTGTGCCCGGGAGGGGTGCCCCCGGGAGCGGGAGCTGTGAGCGCCATCGCAAGCCCTGCTGTCATCTCATTCCGTTCGGTCCCTCTGACTCATGTCACCAGCCGAGACGTTAATTACGAAAGGATGGCGAGGTGCTTAGTGCCGGTTCCGCCCACAACGAGCCGGTGGGAGTGACCTGCCCGGTCTGGGCCCTTGGCAGAGCCGCGCCTGCACCTGGGCCGCTGAGCCCATCCCCGGTGGGGGCTTGGTTCCTGTGGGCTGGCCCGAGTTTCCAGCGGGATTTCCCTGGAAGTGCAAGCCTAGGCTGGCCCGCGGAGGCGGGGGCGGCCGGATCGTGTGGACGCCCCGCAGGTGCACAGGCCGCGTGGACAAGGGCCTGGGGGCCCAAGGGGAGACAGGCAATTCCCAGGACAGTAAGGAGAGCAGGTGTGTGCCCTGCCACACACACACACACACAGACACACACACACAGAGACACACACACAGACACACAGACACACACAGACACACACACAGACACACACACAGACGCACACACAGACGCACACACACAGACACACAGACACACAGACACACACAGACACACACACACAGAGACACACACACAGACACACACAGAGACACACAGACACACACACACAGAGAGACACACAGAGACACATACACAGACACACACAGACACAACACAGAGACACACACAGAGACACACACACAGAGACAGACACACACACACACAGATACACACAGACATACACACAGAGACACACACACACAGACACACACAGACACACACAGACACACACACGGACACACACACTGAGACACAGACAAACACACACAGACACACACACAGGTCTCTCCTACAAAAAGTTACCCCTGGGAACAGCTCTCTCTCGGGGCCAGGCCCCCTCTCTCTAAATTCTTTCAGGCAGCGGAGGGAGAGAGGAAAGGTTTTCTTGACTCAGTTGGGTCTTGATTGCCTTCAGCTCAGAATAATCCAGCCTGGGCAGCCGGTGTGGCTCAGTGGCTGAGCGTCGACCTATGAACCAGGAGGTCACGGTTTGATTCCCGGGCAGGGCACAGGCCTAGGTTGCCGGCTTGAGCCCCAGTGGGGGACGTGCAGGAGGCAGCCGATCAGTGACTCTCTCTCATCATTGATGTTTCTCTCTCTCTCTCTCTCTCCCTCTCCCTTCTGCTCTGAAATCAGTAAAAACAAAAACAAAAAAACTCCAAAAGGGAAGAAGCAGTCAGCCCGCAGAGGGGGGCGGGCACGGAGGGGCGGCAGGGAGGGCCCTGTGAGAGGTCTCGCTCCCCTCACCAGCCAGTGCTGGGGAGACCCCGCTCTGCACAGAGAAAGGCCCGGACCCTCACTGCGAGGGCTGCGGGCCGTCACATGCAGGCCAGCCCGCCGCACGGCGTCTGTTCCGTCGGCCGCCGCTCTGTCTTCTGGGTGTGTCTGTGGTGAGTAGACATAACAAGATGCCGCCGCTGTGGTGCGTCCCTCATCTGAAGCAGAACAACGCTCCAGATGTAGACACCCAGGGCAGAACCAAAGCTTTCACTCAGCAGGTGCATTAAAAAATGAAATTTAGCCCAGGCCAATGTGGCTCAGTGGATAGAGTGTTGGTTCATGGACTAAAGGGTCCCGGGTTCGATTCCCGTCAAGACACGTATCTCGATTGCAGGCTCCATCCCCAGCTCTTGTCGGGGCACCTGTGGGAGGCATCCAATTGATTCTATCTGTCTCATATCCATCTCTCTCTCTCTCCCCCCTCCCTTCCACTCTCTCTAAAAATCAATGGAAAATATCCTCGGGGGAGGATTAACAAAAAATCTCTCTATATAAAAGCCTAAGGGACCCTGACGACCGTTCTACGGCTCGACCAATCGCTATGATGCAGGAGCTGCCCCTGGTGGTCAGTGCGCTCCCACAGCCAACCTCCCGAAGTCCCTCCCCCGGGCTGGCTGGCCCTGATCGGCCCCCATCGCCCTGATCACCAGCCAGGCCGAGGGACCCCACCCGTGCACGAATTCATGCACCGAGCCTCTAGTAAGCAAAGTTAAAAAGTGCCTAAGAGGTTGTCGCGACAGCCCTGAAGACTCTACATGGAGCCCCACCCAACACCCAGGTGGTTATGGCTCACCCCACTAGCCTTCCTGCCCCCACGCTCCCGGGGGGGCGGGGGGGTGAGCTTTGTGGTGGACACAGGAGGAGGGAGCTGCCCCTCAGAGAGGATGCAGTTGGCACCGGAGCTTCTGTGTGGAAGGCGCCGAAGGGCTCGCCCCCTGCAGCGGGAGGAGGGCTCCGGGGTCTCGGGCTGCATTCCAATCTTCCTGATTCTGTGGTGCTGTTCCCTCTTGTGGGGCAGCAGGACCCTCCCTCGGGTGCCCCTTGCCCGCGCCGTGGCCCAGCGCCTGTGGTTGTCGGAGGGATACTGGCTCCCCAGCTGAGATGGGTCCTGCATCTCCTTCAGTGGGTTGACCTGCGCAGGGGCCTGGTTCATGTGGCCCCGTCAACGTTGGCTGATATTCCAGTGGCCTTGCTGGGTCAGGGCCCAGGCCCAGCGCCTCCCACTGGCCGCTGGCATTGCTTGCACTGACCTCCTGTGCTGCCCCTGCCACCCCAGCCCCTGGGCATTTTCCCAGGCTGCGTGAGCAGGTGTCCTGCAGCCCTGGGCATGGGCGAGGAGGTGCTGGGGAGTAGGTGTGGGTCGGGGAGCAGGTGCGGGTGGGGGAGCAGGTGCTGGGGAGTAGGTGTGGGTCGGGGAGCAGGTGCTGGTGGGGGAGCAGGTGCTGGTGGGCGAGCAGGTGCTGGAGGGGGAGCAGGTGCGGGTGGGGGAGCAGGTGCGGGTGGGGGAGCAGGTGCCGGTGGGGGAGCAGGTGCGGGTGGGGGAGCAGGTGCGGGTGGGGGAGCAGGTGCCGGTGGGGGAGCAGGTGCGGGTGGGGGAGCAGGTGCGGGTGGGGGAGCAGGTGCCGGTGGGGGAGCAGGTGCGGGTGGGGGAGCAGGTGCGGGTGGGGGAGCAGGTGCCGGTGGGGGAGCAGGTGCGGGTGGGGGAGCAGGTGCGGGTGGGGGAGCAGGTGCCGGTGGGGGAGCAGTTGCGGGTGGGGGAGCAGGTGCTGTGGGGGAGCAGGTGCTGGTGGGGGAGGCAGGTGCTGGTGGGGGAGCAGGTGCGGGTGGGGGAGCAGGTGCCGGTGGGGGAGCAGGTGCCGGTGGGGGAGTAGGTGCAGGTGGGGGAGCAGGTGCCGGTGGGGGAGCAGGTGCGGGTGGGGGAGCAGGTGCTGGTGGGCGAGCAGGTGCTGGAGGGGGAGTAGGTGCGGGTGGGCGAGCAGGTGCGGGTGGGGGAGCAGGTGCCGGTGGGGGAGTAGGTGCAGGTGCCAGTGGGGGAGCAGGTGCTGGTGGGCGAGCAGGTGCTGGAGGGGGAGCAGGTGCTGGTGGGGGAGCAGGTGCTGGTGGGCGAGCAGGTGCTAGAGGAGGAGCAGGTGCCAGTGGGGGAGCAGGTGCCGGTGGGGGAGCAGGTACTGGTGAGGGAGTAGGTGCTGGTGGGGGAGCAGGTGCCGGTGGGGGAGCAGGTGCTGGTGGGGGAGCAGGTACTGGTGAGGGAGTAGGTGCTGGTGGGGGAGCAGGTAGCCGGTGGGGGAGCAGGATCCAGTGGGGGAGCAGGTAGCCGGTGGGTGCGGCCCAGAGGCGGCTAGGATGGCCATGGGTGGGGGCAATGGGGCGGGATGGTGAGTAGTCTCAGCAATACCCTGCGTTTCCCTCCAGCTCCCAGTGCTGACACTGGATATTTCTGTTCCGCCGGCGCCCGGCCTCATGCCCCCAGGGCCTCTCTGTGAGTCTTCCAGGTGGTGGAGGGAGAGAGGAACGGTTTCCTTGGGTTGGCAGGGTCTCGATTTCCTTCAGCTCAAACAATCCCCATGCCCACGCGGCACCTTTTGGGGGAGGCTCATTCTGAACCCCTTCACCTCCAACTGGTGGCAAGACCCCAAAAGGGAGGAAACGGTCCGTCCACGCAGAGAGGGGGGGCAGGGAGCAGCCGGCGGGGCGGGGGGGGGCACCTCGGGGATGGAGCGTCACTGGCGTCATCCCCCCCGCTGGCACGCAGGACGGCCGGCCCGGGGGCAGCAGCAGCAGGCGACCAAGACCAGCCCCTTTAATTAGGTTTCTACGAGGGACCCGCCCCCTCCGCTAGAGACGGAACCGCCTTCCTGAGCCCTCCTGGCACCGGCTGTCCTGGGCCCGCCCGCCGAGGCGGACTGTGCCCTCTGTGGGGTGGATGCGTGGCGCTGGCCAGCCCGGCCCTGACTCCACCCGCCGGCTGTCAGCAGCGTCTCGTCTGGAGACCTGGCCGCAGCCTCGGCACACGTGGCCGGCCACCCCGCCAGCGCTGACGCTTTTACGGACCTGCTGTGGGTTCTCAGACCAACCTCATCTCTGCACTCGGCGGCTGAGCCGGGGCCCGGCGGCGTCCTTCCTGCAGCCCCAGCTGCCGCACCGAGGGCTCCAGCTGGTCATCGGCAGCCACACGGTCCCAGCTCTCCCGGAACTGGTACCTTCAAGTGCTTTCTCCGTTTGCCCCTGTTAAAAAGGTCAAAACCGCCCGGGGGGCGGGGCTCAGTGACTGACCAACGACCAATGAACCAGGAGGTCAGGGTTCGATTCCCGGTCCGGGCACAGGCCCAGGTTGCATTTCAATCCCCAGAGCGGGGCGTGCGGGAGGCGGCCGATCCGTGATTCTCTCTCATCATTGATGTTTCTCTCTCTCTCTCTCCCTCTCCCTCTCCCTCTCCCTTCCTCTCTGACATCAATAAAAATATATTTAAAAAAAATAAATGCTGGAAGTTGAGAGAGAAAACCTGCGGATACACAAATGCTTATCAGGTGGGCACTGAGGTTTAATGAGGGAACCGGCCGGTCCTCGGCCGCTGGTGTTAAAGCTCCCACCGCGTTTAGGTGGGAGGTGAGATCACATCAGGCTGGGAGCCTCCTTCCTGGGAGCCCAGGTCTGGGTGCGGGTCAGGGGGTGGGGGGGGAATGGGGGGGCTCACCATCTCCTCCTGAGAGCCTCCAGGTGACCCCGAAGGTCCAAACCGGGAGCAGACTTCCTGAACCTCCGAGGGGGGCGGGGGGCTGCTCTGCTGCTTTGGCTGAGTTACCTGGGTCCTGCTTCCAACCTCCCCGAGGCAGGCCCAGGTAGAGCATCGCCATGGCAACCCTTGTTTCCCCAGGAGCAGCCTTGCTCTGGACAAAAGGGTACTTGGGCTCCCAGCACTGAGCGCTCTGTGGGGGGCGGGGCGGGTCTGGGCAGGGCTCACAGCTGGCCCCTCGGGTCCGATGTGGTCTCCAGGCCGCCAGGGGACAGGCGGGTTTGCTCCTGCAGGAGGGACACGGCGTCCAGGTGTGCGCTGGCCTTGGCTGTCAGATGAGGGGCGTCCAGGTGTGCGCTGGTCTTGGCTGTCAGATGAGGGGCGTCCAGGTGTGCGCTGGTCTTGGCTGTCAGATGAGGGGCGTCCAGGTGTGCGCAGGCCTTGGCTGTCAGATAGGGGTGTCCAGGTGTGCGCTGGCCTTGGCTGTCAGATAGGGGTGTCCAGGGGTGCGCAGGCCTTGGCTGTCAGATAGGGGTGTCCAGGGGTGCGCAGGCCTTGGCTGTCAGATAGGGGTGTCCAGGTGTGCGCTGGCCTTGGCTGTCAGATGAGGGGCGTCCAGGTGTGCGCTGGTCTTGGCTGTCAGATGAGGGGCGGGCAGGGGTGCGCAGGCCTTGGCTGTCAGATAGGGGTGTCCAGGGGTGCCGCTGGCCTTGGCTGTCAGATGAGGGGCGGGCAGGTGTGCGCTGGCCGTGGCTGTCAGATAGGGGTGTCCAGGTGTGCGCAGGCCTTGGCTGTCAGATAGGGGTGTCCAGGGGTGCGCTGGCCTTGGCTGTCAGATGAGGGGCGTCCAGGTGTGCACTGGTCTTGGCTGTCAGATGAGGGGCGTCCAGGTGTGCGCTGGCCTTGGCTGTCAGATAGGGGTGTCCAGGGGTGCGCAGGCCTTGGCTGTCAGATAGGGGTGTCCAGGTGTGCGCTGGCCTTGGCTGTCAGATGAGGGGCGTCCAGGTGTGCGCTGGTCTTGGCTGTCAGATAGGGGTGTCCAGTGGTGCGCAGGCCTTGGCTGTCAGATAGGGGTGTCCAGGGGTGCCGCTGGCCTTGGCTGTCAGATGAGGGGCGGGCAGGGGTGCGCTGGCTGAGCGACGGGGGCACCTGGGCCGGGACCCACCTGAGTCCCCAGATGAGGGCCACCTGGACTGTGTCTTCCACTACAGTCCCCCATTAGGGTCCCCGGGGCATGTCCCCCAGTTTGGTCACCTGGGCTGTGTCCCTCCCTGTGTCCCAGAGGAGGGTGGCCTCCCACTGCCGCCCCCTTCCCGTGTGAAAAGCTGGCGTGACCCCGGTCTCTTCCCACTGTCCCCGAGACGGGGTGGAGGGCTGGCCCCGAGCATTGGAACGATGGCAGAGATGCCCAGCCGGCAGCCGCCCCCTCTTCTTGTCTTCTGGAAGCGTCTGCATGGTCACCCCACTTCCTGTTACCAGACGCTCACTCCCCCGGCTCCCTGGTAGCCCAGGCGGCCTTGAGATAGAGTGCTGGCCGCTGACATGTTAGGGGAGAGGAATGTTGGGGTCACCCGGACTCCCCCTTATTTTTATTTCCATTGAGACCAGGGAAACCGCAGTCACTGACCAGGGATGCTGGCTCGGTGGGGCTGCCACCCACCCCGTATCTGTCCACCTCCAGCCGCCTTCTTGTGCTGTGACGAATGCCTGGTATCACCCCAGCCCCTGGGACTCAGTGTGACCCCACCAGCAGCTCCAGGGTCCCCCAGAAGCTTGTCAGGAATGCAGACCCAAGGCCCTCCCAGCTGGGCCAAAGTCCGCCTGGGAGAAACTGCGGGTGAGTCACGGGCACATCAGGGGCCAGGGAGAGAGCGGCGAGCCCTGCAAGACCCGAGATCTTCCCGCAGACTCATTTTCTGGGGATTTGTATGTTTATGGCTCTTTGAGCTACAAACAGTGAAATCTTAGCTCTATGTGAAAGGAAGGCCACGCTTCCTGCCCCCCCTCCTCCCCATGCAGCTGCAGAAACAGTGTGGGCGGGGGAGCGGGTGGCTGGAGGGGCCCCCAGCTGGTCCCCGCAGCACAGCACGAGGCTCACATCTGCACTCGGCTGGTTGCTCTGAGGGTCGGATCTCCCTCCTCTTCTCTGAGTCTGGGCTCAGGTTTAGGAAGATCAAAGCTGCACATTCAGAAAGACAGACGCGTTGCCTGCGGCCTTTTCTTTCAGAAAGCCTGTGCCTCCTCCCGACAAGCTGGGGGTCCTGGGGGGGTGATGGGGGTGCTGGGCGGGTGCCGGGAGGAGACAGCTCGCGGTGGATTGAGCTCCCAGGGACCCCAGACCCCGGGAGCCTTCCCTCTCACGGAGGCTGGGAGGTTTCGGAGGCCACAGCCGGGACCCGAATGGCCTGTTCTTCCCTCTAACGGGGAGGAGCACACGAGCCAACAGAAATGGGGTGCAGGGAACGCAGAGTTGAAAGGTTTCTGGGTGTCAGGTCAGGAAGGCACCCCAGCATCCAGGTCAAGTCCCCCCCCACCCCCACCCCAGCGCAGGAGGGAAGCCCGGGCTCTGAGGGGCACCGGCTGCCGAGAGGCCCCCTGGCCAGTGGGGGAATCGGGGCCCACTCAGGTGCCTTTCTCCGCCGGTGAGCGCCGCCCCACAGGCTGTGTTCTCGGGAGAGGGATGTCGGGGTCACCTGGACTCCCCCTCACGTTGCCAGGGAGGCCGCAGTCCAGGGGTGTCGCTGGTGCTCAGAATTCGGCGCAGGTTTTCGCTTTGCCTCCTCCTCACAGAGGTGCCTTCGAGCCTCAGTTTCCCTTTGCCGACTGAGCTGGGGATGGCGCTCGATGCTGGTGGTCCCCGCTGAGTGAGGCGGAGGTCCAGGAGCAGGAGGCAAAGTGGGGCTGGGACTGGACTCCCAACCAGAGGCGGACGGAAGAGCAGGCGGCCGGAGGCCAGGGCCCCGAGAACTGGCGGGGGGTGGGGGTGGGGTGGGGGGTGAGCAGGTGGGGGTGGGGGGGATAAATGCCTGAGCAGAGAACGGGGTGAAGAAATGTCAGGTTTCTCTGGTGTGAGTCCCTCTTCAGTCAAACCTTCATCCCTTTCCCAGGCTTTCGGTGGAGCCTTCCATTCTGTTTGGTGGCATCGTGCTTGGCGCTGGGCTGGGGCTCACGTGCCTTCATTTACCTGGAAAACCCGGAACCTGCGGGTCCACCTCTTCTGGTGGCCGTTGCCCAGGCCTGGGCAGAGGCGGCGGGAGCACAGACCGGAGGAGAGCACGGAGCCCGCACAGCTGGTGCCCAGATTTCGTGAGTTCCCTTGGATTTCTGAAGGCAAACACGGCGACGTCATCCTTGGTTTCCTGCGTGGTCCCTGCAGTGGCCATTTGTCCTGAGGCAACCCCGCCCCTCGCAGGACCCGCACACCTGGGACTACGTACCCAGGGGCCCCGGTCCTGGGCGGGCGCTGGACAGTGTCAGCGTCAGTGGTCAGTGGTCAGTGTGGGGCTGCCGCTGCCTCTGGCCGTCCCAGGGTGTCCCTGGGGAGTCCGTCCGGCTCGTCCCTCCTTGTCAGTCCTCACCGTTCACTCCCTGCCCAGGTCATAGGGGGTCCCGTGCTCGGTTCCAAGGTCACATCCAAGGTCACCGCCTGTGGTCAGGGTGTCCCCATGGAGAGGCCGGCCCCTCGGGAGCCTGGGCCATAAACGCCATCCGTGGGGGTGACAGCTCTGAGCTCGTGACAAGGTTCTGGGGGCTGCATGGGCCCCGAGTTTTCTGCAGCTGTGACAGGAGGTGAGGATCGGACATCCCACTGTGCCCTTCACACGCGGCGGGAAAGGCGCTGGGAGCCTCAGTGGCTGGGTCCAGCCGTGGGAGCCCCTCAGGTTCTCCTGCTGCTGGCACCGCCCCGGGAGATCGAGAGCACATGCCGCGCAGGCCTGTGTTGAATTTTCAAACCCCAGCTCCCCAAGGGGAGGCTCGAGTGCCTGTCACCCCGTCTGTGGGCTCGTGACCTTTTGCGGGCACTCACTGTGGGGGTGGGAGGGGGGGTTGCGAAGGCTGTGGGAGGCCAGGCCCACTCGGAGGAGCCTGCGGCTGGGCGGGCTCCTGGGTCCTGTGCTGCGTGGTCCTGTGGGGCAGGAAGTGCATCCCGCAGCCGCGTTGGGCTGGCCCCTGGCACGGGGACTGCGTGCCTTTGCGATGTTTCAGGCCCAAGATAAACTGCGCGGAGCCCCAGGCTGCTGGAGGTGGGGCCCAGTTTGTTTGTCTTCTGCTGGCAGCTCCTCTGCCTGGAGCTCAGATGGTGCTGGAGAGAAGCCTGCCTGCTGGGGGGGGTGGGGGGGTGGGGCAGGGCTTGGGGAGAGTCTGGGGTTGCCTGTGGGTCCCCTCGTGCCCCTGGGTTTTCCCTGGAAAGTTCATAAGGCCGTCAGGGTGGTGAGTTGCAAGCTGGCCTTTGGGGCAGGCACGGTTTTTTGTTTTGTTGTTTTATAATTGATTTCAGAGAAGAAGGGAGGGGGAGAGAGAGGTAGGAACATCGATGATGAGTGAGAATCATGCATCAGCTGCCTCCTGCTCGCCCCACACTGGGGATCAAACGCGCACGCAACCCAGCCTGTGCCCTGACCTGGAATCGAACCATGACCTCCTGGTTCATGGGTCAAGGCTCAGCACACCGACCAGGCTGGGCAGGTGTGTTTTATTCATCTCGGTGAGAAGGGCATGGAGGCAGCTGTGCTGGCGAGAGGGGCTGGGCTCCCAGAGAGACAGCCACAGATGTGGGGGGCAGTGCGTCTGCCATGCAGGGGTCACACCAGGGGCAAGGTGGGTGTTTGTCAGGTCGGCTTTGGCAGGGGCTCCAGGCAAACCAAGGAAGCCTTGGCCAAAGGGACAGAACCGGGGCCGGGAATGTGTGTCCCTTTCTGGCGATTGCAGATGGGGTCTGTGTGCGTGCGTGAGCACTGGGGGGGGGCAGGCTGTGCCTGTGTGTGTGTGTGTGTGTGTGTGTGCGCCTGTGTGCGTGTGTGTACTGGTGGGGGCAGGCTGTGCCTGTGCCTGTGTGTTTGTGTGTGTGCCTGTGCACGTGTGCGCGTGCTGCACGCTGGGCCAGGGAGGGCTGCTTGCCCCTCTGGGCTGTCGCCAAAGCAGGAGTCTTGGGCAGCAGGCCGCCTGGAGGCAGGAGCTCTGAGATGGGGCTTGTGGGAGGCAGAGGGTGTTTCTGAGCAGGCGCAGAGGTTGGCGGGGGAGGGGGAGCGACGTCCAGGACTGGCCAGAGCACCCCCTGCAACCCAGGACCCTCAGGAACCGCTGGTCCATGGGCAACGCAGCCGCTCCAGGTCCCAGCGTTCTCCCTCCGGACCTGCACTCTGCTGGTCCCTGCTCAGAAGCAGTGCTGCGCTGCCTTGTGCCTTGTCAGGAGCTGGGGATGCTGACCCTGACGCCGCCCGGGGGGGCTGGCCAGGCAGCTGGAACGGGATGTGATGGCTGGAGGTGCAGCAGCCACATCGCAGCCACGAGGACTGCAGCCTCTCGGACTGAAACCAGGAGGCGCAGCAGAAAGACAGGAAGAGGCTGGAGCCCCCGGCGACTTCCGAGTGGCTGCGTCAGCCCGTGCGCCTGGCTCAGATTCACTGCCACGTGAGGGAATCCCTTCCCTTCCCCAATTCGTTGCTGTCCAGCTTTCGAGTCTCAGCCACAGGCACCCGAAGTGACCGAGCCTGCGGGGAGGGACAGCATTACTCAGTCTCATGTTCTCAGACCCCGCTCGGCCTAGTGCATGCCGGGAATGCAGTAAGGCCCATCTGGGGATGGGCACGCGGTCACCAGCTCTGCCAGCCTCTCACCATCCTCACTCCGGCTCCCGATGTCTGGGCAGGACGTCTTGGGGAGCTTCTCGGAGCGGGGGCGGGCCTGGGGTGCACCCTCTGGCCCCGACTCCCTGCTGTACCGCTAAAGCAGTGCACGTGCACACAGGTTCCTGGGGTTTCACCGGGGATCGGTGAGCACAGGGCATTTCTGTGCACGTCTCGGGGCTGAATGTTGACTCCGTGGCCATTGCGGTTTGTTTCGGTTTCATCTCTAAGCGCCACAAGTTTGTTCACCGCAGTTGCTCTCGCTTCCAGATCAGCTGTTGACACATACAAGGGTGGGCAAAAGTGGGTTTGCAGTGGTTCACATAAATACTGTAATACAAATAAACAATACAGTAATTAATCCATAAATAACAACAAGAACAGACTCTGTGCTCTGCACACTCACACCTGGAAGCCTGCTGTGCCCACCCCGTATTTGATGAGCGAGTGAACGAGTGACTCACCGTCCGGAGGAGGAGCCGATGGGGAACCTGAAAGCGCCGTGTAGCGAGGGTGGTGGCTGGGGAGGCTCAGGGTTGTGGGAGCTGCAAGTTCTACTTGGAAACACGCGTGGGAAATCGGGGGGCGCCGATCTCGTTGGATGGGCACGGCTTACAGATATTTTGGCGCACGCCTACATCTCCGAGAGGTTGTGTGCGAATTAGAGTGCTGTGTGAACGGATGCATTTCGATTGCGTTTATGTCATGATGTGGGATCATTGTGGAAGCCCCTTCCCCCCGCCCCCTCTCTACACTAGTAGCAATCGAAACGCCGATGTGTTTTGCAGATTTAGCAAAGGCCGGCAAAGCTGGTCTTTGATTCACTGGAAAACAAAAGTAATCAGCGTGCGAGTCTTTCTAATAATTTCCGCAGCTTAATGAGCTCTGGGAACTTGCCGAGGCCGGGCTGGCAGCCAAGCCTGGCGTCGCCGAAGCTTCTACTAGTAAGTGATGCAGTTCTTGCCCTGAAGGGAGGAAAACAGCCGGTGAGGGGTACCCCGCGCCCCCGCCCCTGCTGAACCCGAGCCTGTGGGGCGGTGGGAAAGCCAGATCTGGGGATGCCCTTGGCTGTGGGCCGCGCCCCCCACCCCGTGCGAGTGGTGGCCTCTTAAGGTCACTGCTGAGCTGCAGGCAGCAGGCCTTCGGTCTTGTGTGTGAACGGGAACGTTAGCCAATTGCTGTGGGAACTGCAACCACTAACCTTTAATAAAATGTGTCAAGCCCGGCCGGCATGGCTCAGTGGTTGAGTGTCAACCTATGAACCAGGAGGTCACGGTTCGATTCCCGGTCAGGGCACAGGCCCGGGTTGTGGGCTCCATCCCCAGTGTGGCAGCCGATCCATGATTTTCTCTCATCATTGATGTTTCTCTCTCTCTTCTTCTCTGAAATCAACAAAAATATATTTTTAAAAATGTGTCAAACTTAGAGAAAAGTTGAAAACTTATGTCCTTCATCGAGATTCCATTGAGCATTTTGCCATGTTGGAATTCTCTCTGTGTGACTGTATCTGTGCATATCTGTGTACTGTAGACACACATGTATGCATCATTTGAAAAAAAAGTTCCAGCTAATATGACATTTCTGGAAGCAATGCAACATTTTTATGATATTTTAAAAGTAAAAATTATTTTAACTACATAGTACCCAGCCACTGTTCACAGTCCCTCTCTACAGTAGATGCTCAGTAGATATTTGAGAATAAGCAAATTTGTTTGAACCACCAACAGACACGCCTGCGAGTCCCTCAGCTGAACTCCGAATCCCCAAGGGCGGGGCGTGTGGTCGGCCCAGGTCTGTGAGGTGTGGCGGGGCCTGGGGCCTGGGACCTGGTGCAGGTCGCACAGGCGCTGAGCCGGCTCCCAGCTTCCAGAGCGTGGAGGGCGCCCCCTCCCGGGCCGGACCACAACGCGGAAAGATGCCCACTGCAGCCTGTTACAGGGCCGGCTTGCAGGAGCTGCTGGTCACCATGGAAACAAAGCTTTGCTCACTTCTCTTTCCTGTCCTCACACCCACCCACCCTCGCCCCTCTACTTTCCCGCCTCTATTTTTATTCTTCGTTTTCCATATCGCCGGCCCCGATTTCCTCATCTGTTTGATTCTTAATCTGTGATGTGTGGCTTTGTTCCTCCTTTTAATTCTCACTGTGGGAATGAGGTGGCGAGCAGCCTGTACTTATTCGGACAGGCACAGGCCCGCCCACGCGGCAAACACGTCCTGAGTGCAGCAGCCCAGGGCTGTCTCCTCCCCGGAGCTGCCCACACAGTTGTTCGGACGGAGAAAGGGCGGACGTGCGGACAGGCGCGCTGGGCTCGGCCTCCCCAGCCTGCTTGGAGCCCAGGATCTTCCCTTCGATCATCCCGGGACCCACAGTTATTTGTTATTTTTTTAAAATATATTTTTATTGATGTCAGAGAGGAAGGGAGAGGAAGAGAGAGATAGAAACATCCATGATGAGAGAGAACCATGGATCAGCTGCCTCCTGCACGCCCCCCCCCTGGGGGTCAAACCCGCAGCCCGGGCCGGGGCCCTGCCCCGAATGAACCGTGACCTCCTGGTTCCCAGGTCGCCGCTCAGCCGGAGCCAGGCTGCCCGCCCACCGCGGCCCTCCGCCCAGGCCCAGGCCCAGGCCCAGGCCCACATCTCCTAGTCAAAGCGGCGGCACTTGGTTGGCAGAGCCGCGTGTAACACAGGCAGCCGGGGTCTGGCGGCTCCTGTCTCAACTCGGAGCTGTCGCCACGCGTGGCTCAACCCCCCACGGCGCGCCCTGCATCTCACGGAGCCCGGTTCCTCCAGGGCCGCCTCTGCCCAAATCCTCGCTCCTTCATCAGATCCAGGCCGGGGCCGGCACCCGCGGGTAGGAGCTGCCGCTGCAGAGCGGTCACCCGGGGAGCCGGGGACCCGCTCCCTCACTAGGCTGCCTCTGGGAGCCGGTGGTGGCTGTGGGGGTGTGGCTTTTGGGCGTGGCCACAGAGGGCGTGGTTGTGGGGGCGTGGCTGCAGGTGTGATCGAGGGCGTGGCTCAGGGGGCGTGGCTGTGGGTGTGATTGGGGGCGTGGCTCAGGGGTGTGGTTGTGGGTGTGATTGGGGGCGTGGCTTAGGGGGCGTGGCTGCAGGTGTGACTGAGGGCGTGGCTTAGGGGGTGTGGCTGTGGATGTGATTGGGGGCGTGGCTTAGGGGTGTGGCTGTGGATGTGATTGGGGGCGTGGCTTTGGGTATGACTGGGGGCGTGGCTGCGGAGGAGAGACCCTGACCCCTGTGGCAGGCCCTGTGGGCCCTGGAAGCTCCTGTTTGACTCCAGAGAGACACAGTAACTCGATGAGGGTTTTTAACCCTCTGAGGGCCAACCAATATCCCAGGAACTGGGCTAAAGTTGCCAAGGAATTTTTGCTGATTTTACAGCAGTTTAGGAAAAAAAATTATGAATCGCAAGTAAATGAAGTTACACATTCAAAAACTTAAGGAAACCTTTACTACCTTGACATATTTAGCAATATCATCATCACTAATAAAGGCAGACTTAGAACTGGACGCCATGTCGAAGCTTTGCTCCTGGCACTCTAGGGTTAAATTCGCCCGGCGGCCTGGGCGGGCAGCAGGGCCTCTCCTTTATTTCCAGGTGGAGAGCGCGAGGCCCCCCCCAGCTGAGAAGGACCCAGGAACCGGGAGGTCACGGTGCGATGCCCGTCAGGGCACATGCCCGGGTGGCGGGCTGGACCCCAGTGTGGGGCGTGCAGGAGGCAGCCGGTCCATGATGCTCTCTCATCACTGATGTTTCTCTCTCTCTCTCTCTCTCTCTCTCTCCCTCCCTTCCTCTCTGAAGTCAATAAAAAAATATATTTTTTAAAAAAGCTTGAAGCCATCACCACGGAGGCTGAGTCTCGGTGGGGGAGACGGTGGCGGGGAGCCTCTCGCCTCCTGGGTGGCAGGTCCCCGCACGGGGAGGCCCCAGTGCCCCCTCCCCTGTCACAGAGCTGGCGGGGACACAGCAGGTGCCTCCCTCACCCGCAACAGGCCGACTTGCTGGAAGCCCCCGGGGAGCTTTGACTTCCGCCATGAAGACCCGGGTGGGGCCCCAGAGACGTGGCCGAGCGCCCCGAAAGCAAACTGCTCTGTAGGCTTCCTCGTGGGACACAGCAGCCCTGGACAGAGGCTGAGAAGCGGGCGTGTCCTCTCGCTGGGTGCTCTCCTCAGCCCCCCCTCCACCCCGCCCGGCCCCTCCCTCCCTCCCCCTCCCTGCCTTCTCTGTTCCCCTCCCTCCTCCCTCCCTCCTTCCCACCTTCTCTCATTCTCCTCCCTCCTTCTTCCTCTGCACAGGAGCCTCTCAGCTTGGCGATCCTCGTGCTGGGCTTGCGGGGCAGACACTCACGCAACCTGTAGGGACCTGCAGGCGGCCGTGGCAGGAGCCAGGAGTGTGACAGCAGGGGAGGCGGCGGGAGAGCGGCCAGCCGCCTTCCCGGTGTCTCCTGCTCCCTGGGGCTGCCCTGGCCTTCAGTTGTCCAGCCCCTGCCTCCCTCTCCGTCTAGAACAGGCCTGGGAAGGGCTTGCATCCCGGATGAGAGGGTTCCTGCCGAGATTCCTTATCTCTGGAAGGTCCCCAGGCCTGCGGAGCCAAGTTCGGAGCATTCAGGGCCCGCGGGGCAGAAGGCAGCAGATGCCCACTGTGATGGTGTGCGCTTGGCATTCCAGGGCAGGGGCTGGCGGCAGGATTTGTACAAAGCATTGCGGCTTCTGGGTTTAATTTAAACTGTATTCCGACATCGTGCACATGTGCCCAGAGGCTCTGAGGCACATGGTTTAAGCAGGGCTGTGTGGGAGCGGGGACCTGACCTGGCAGCCCCCCGGGGGCCTGGAGCTGCTGGAGGCGGGAGAAGGAGTCCTGAGCCCTGACATCTGGGGGGGGGGGGGGGCGCGGGGGAGGCGGGGAGGGGGGAGGTGTCCCGGTGTGAACCATCTCTTCCTTCTGAGCTAGGGAGGCATTGCTGTCCCATTTTATGGATGAGGAAACTGAGGCTCAACAGGGTCCCATGATGAGGTTAACTCACGTTCTGCACACGTGCCCCTTTCATGTTCCTGGTATGAAATACGGAGAAGGCATTGGCGTTGAAGCAGATGGAGGTAACCAGCAGGGGGCGCTCCCTGGAGTTGGTGAGGGTGTTCCTGTCCCTGGGATGTGGGTGAGCAGGAGTGAGGGGCCACGTGCAGGTGAGACAGTATTCCGATGCCCGGACACCACGGTGGAGTGAGGAGGAGGGGAGAGCGTGGGGAGGTGAGGCTGGGCGCGCGCAGACCCCGAGGTTGGATATGGTCCTCCAGGGGGTGACGGGGACAGGGAAGCCAGTTTCCGGGCAGGTGGGTGGAGTGGGGTGCGGGTGGGTGGGAGGAGGGAGGCCCTGAAATGAGGGGAGTCGCTGGCAGGAGGGGCTGTGGCTGTGCCATCGGCTGTTCAGACACGGGAGGTCGCCGAAGGCGGAGACACAGTGAGCCGTTCTGACCCGTTTCAAATAGTGTGCTTCTCTGGTTCAGGATCGAGAGGACATTAGCCGCTAAGAGCTTTTCCTCTTTTCTAGGTCCCGGCAAAAAGCTGTGTCCGACGGGACTTTTGCTGTTTTTGTGTTCGGTACGTTCCCTGTAAACCATCAGGAACTTCTCCACGGAGACCGGCTGCCTCCCGCAGTCACTGGCTGGTGCCACGGCCTGTCCCGGCCTCTGGGGTCCGCGGGGGCCTGAGGGATGCGGTCCTACCTGGGCCTGTCCTGCGTGGGGCCTGGGGGTCTGATTTCCCAACAGTTTTCACAGCAGCATCTTCTCATTCACAAACGGAATATCAGGAGCCCAGGCCACTTTCTCAGGTCAACCTGAAGGTGATGTCACAGCGGGGAGGGGACAGTGAGGACAGAGCTGAGTGGCTGGGGGCGGGGGGGGGGGGGGGGGGGGGGGGGGAGGGGGGCGGTGGGGTGGTGGTGGCTCAGGCCAGGGGGCCAGGAACTAGGAACAAGTTTTGTCTGCGGAGCATAGAGGCAGAGCCCACCTGCTAAGATGACCCGTGAGGGGCTGGCTGTGCAGTCCCGCCACCGACGGAGGGCATTACAGACCTCAAACCACCACCTCGCCCAGGGTGACGCGCGGAAAAACCCTCCATCGTAGTTGCCATAACAACTTCGTATCCCTTTCCGTGAGCATCTGTCTCCAGACTGTATTTTTAGCAATGACTGTCAGAGCGTGTACTTTTTTTAAATATAGCAGCTAATTTTTCAAATGACCAATCTTAAAAAAATAGAACAATCCCACCTTCATTCTCTCTGAGTATAACAGCCTCAGGGGTAATGAGGGAGATGAGCAGGTGGGGACGTTCGCTATGAAAAACGCTGTGAAAGGACTGGTCCTAACATCTGTTCCGACAGAATGTTGTCTGGACCCGTGTCAGGAACATCACATGGCTCTTCTCTGGGGGGCTCACCAGTGTTGGGAAGTCACTGGCGCGGGAAGGTGTGTGAGGTTAGCTGATAAGCACAGGTGTGGGCTGTGAAATAGAAATCGGCTTCAGGGCACCCGGGTGTCAGGAAGGAAAGCGGTGGCTCACCTTCCCTACCCAAACGCACGGCCCAGGAGAGCAGGGGTGGAGTGACGTTCCAGACGCCGTGGGAAGGCCCGGGAGCCAGGGGGGGTGCTGAGTGGCCGCCTCCGTTTCCAGATTTGCCTCCGCGGCTCCACCCAGCTGGGCCGTTTGCTTGCTTGCTTGATCGATTAAAATTTTTTTTATTTTATTGATTTTACAGGGAGAGGATGGGAGAGGGAGAAACATCAACATGGACCGGCTGCCTCCTGCACGCCCCACACTGGAAGTCGAGCCCGCAACCCGGGCCTGTGCCCTGAGCGGGAATCGAACCCTGACCTCCTGGTTCCTAGGCTGACACTCGACCACTGAGTCACACCCGCCGGGCAAGAAATGAGTTTTTAATGTTCGACTTCCCGCCTGAAGGGCCCACACAACTCGGTCCGAGGGCAGAGGCACCTTCTCAAAGGCGTGAGCGCCCCCCCCCTGCCTGGCACGGGTGGGGGTGTGGCCTGTGACCACCAGGCAGCCGGGGACACTCCACGTTCTCACCTTCAGCCCCTCAGAGTCACCTCAGTGGGGAGAGGGCCCCTCCAGGGTCGCTAGGCTCGGGCCCCAGGGACACTGTGCTCCTCTGACCCCTGGTGACCTGGGGCCTCAGGAATTCCATCCCAGCCCCTGACCCAGGATCAGGGTCCAGGGGGCGGAGGTCTGTCTGCCCAGCAGGGCGGCCCAGCTCCACTTTGCTGAGGGGCCTGTGAGGCCTCTCTGTGAAGGCGGGTCTCCAACCTGTAACACGAAGCCTCTGCTCCTCCAGACCCGAGTCGGGGTGAGGCGGCCCCAGCAGGGCACTTCCCTGGCGGGGTCCGAGTGCCTGGAAGGGGGGGGTGGTTGGAGGCAGTTACTGGGAGGGCGATCCTCCCTTACCTGCCTCCTGGGGCCAGCCCAGGGAGGTTGGAGGGGGAAGGGAGGGAGGAGGGAAGGGCGGGGCCGGTCCCCTGCGCTTGCCCGCCCCGCCTGCCGGGTCCTTGCCCGCCCCTTGCCCGGCCCAGCCCAGCCCAGCCCAGCCCAGCGGGCCGGTCACACGCCCCACCGGCCGGCAGCTTCCCAGCCCCGGTGCGCCCGCTGCAGTGCCCGCGCCCAGGCCCCGCGCCCCTGCCCCGAGCGCCTCCCACGCTCGCCCTGCGCTCCCGGCCACCGAGCGCCCCCAGGTCGCGGGGCGCAGTGGGCATGGCCCGCTGGGGGCCCGCCGCGCTGGCGCTGGCCCTCGCGCTCCTGGAGGTGGCCCTGCGGGGGGCTGGGGCCCAGGGCACGGCCCTCGAGGACCCCGGCTACGACGTGCAGGACACCTGGAGCCAGGAGCCCTACTACGCACGCGGGGAGCCCGAGCCCGAGCCCTTCTCCCCGCGGCTGCCCGTGGGGACCCTGGAGGAGGCACAGGAGCCGCACCCACCCTCGCCCAGGCCGCCCAAGAAGGCGCCCAAGGCCAGGAAGGCGCCCAAGAGGGAGAAGCTGGCTCCGGAGACGCCTCCACCGGGTAAGGAACGCGCTGCGCTGCACGGGGCGGCCGAGGGGGCGCCCATGGCCCTGCCTCGGACGGGCCGCCTGCGGGACCAGACGGCTGGCTTCCCCGGTCTGCGTCTGGGAGGAGAGGGCCCTGGAGTGCCTCCTCGCTGCCCCCCAGCCTCCGTGGAGCCTGCACTGCGCACCCCGAGGCCCCTCGCAGTTCCAGGGAGCTTAGACCTCAGGGGCACCTGACTGGGCAAGGCAGGGCAGTTGGGCAGCTGCCCAGGGAGTGGGGTACCCCTTGTGCCAAATGTGAAGTGCACTGAGGGCGGGTCCTCCTCCTCCTCCTCTCAGCCTCCCCACAGGGCACTTTCTTGAGGGTGAGTGTCCGATTTGGGGGTGTGAACAGCTGGTGGGTTTGGGCTCCATGGCCTCTGGGGCAGCCCATGGCCCCGCTCAGCTGCCTCCCCACCTCCTGTTCTGGGGGTCCCGGAGCCCCCGCGCAGCTGAGGATGGCAGAGGCCCTGCTGGGAGCAGGGGCAGCCAGTCCTGGTACCTTCCCTGCACCCCTCCTTCCAGCCCTGGGACCCCCCCCTCTCCAGCTCCGTCTCGGGCAGTGACTTCCATCCCTGTCTCTCACTCCTCGCGTGGGGCCTCTCTCAGGGGTTCCCAGGGTCTCGGGGCCAGTGGCACCGGCTCTGTCCTGTGTTCCCAGGCTGGGGAGCGAGCGCCCCAGGCCACATCTCAGCTGGCAATGGACCTCCCCAGTTCGGCGATGGGCAGGTGGCCCTCACAGCCCTGCTCGGAGGGGAGGAATCCCGGGTTTGGTTAGACGGTTCAGGAAGGTCTGCGGTGAGTCTGCGGAGGGGGAGGGGGCGGGGGGGATGGAGACTCCGCTCCTGCCCCGTGGACCCGTGTCCACAGCCCCTGTGCACGTGCTCGGGGCAGGGCTGCCCCTGAACTTCAGTTCCAGGCAGCTCTGTGAGTCAGCGGGCAGCTCTGGGGGTTGTGTCGCCCTGGACAGAGCCTCCCAGAATTCCCAGTACTTTCTGCAGAGTGATAGGCACTGAGCTGTGGAGAAGGTGCGTGGGACGGAGTGGGAAGAGACTCTCATATCGGCAGGACACCCACTGGGGCCCCTCGGAGCTGCAGGTGTAGGCATCTCAGGGAGCCCTCCCGTGGCCCCGAGTGGGCGTCCATGTGGCTCTACGGGCGGGGACGCCGGGGCTCCGACAGGTCACCCGCTCGCGGTCAGTGGCTTGGAGATGTGTGTTTTCCAGCACAAGGCCTTTCTGTTCTCTCATCTGCATCCAATTTGCATGTGTTTATTTTACTTCAGGGGAAGACACGCATGCTGCCTGTGTTTACTGGGGGTAGGGGTTGGGGGTGGGGAAGGCACCCCAGACGGAGAGTCCGAGGACAGCACGGGACGCCCGGTCTGGGCTGGGCCTCAGCTCCCCGTCCTCCCAGCCTCCTCATCCGCAAGTAGCAAGATGGGCCCCCACCTCACTGTACTCTGCTGATTGTTCTAGAAGCATCTCCACAAACCTCCCAGTGTGTGCTCGCCTTCATTTTCTCTGCGCTCAGCACGGGGTGCAAGTGTGCTGAGGGGATGATCCCCAAACTGGAAACAGGTCCTTGAAAACCCCAGGCTCGGCTCCGCCACTCAGCTTGGGGCCTCCCGGGGGGCTGGCTCCGGCTGCCATGTTTCCAATGGGCTGTGAGGGGCTGTGTAGAGCACCCCCAACTATGACAAGCAAAGTGTGACATGTATCACAGACTTTCAACTCCTATCCTGTTGGGGGGTGCCTTTGGCCAGTACAGCCCTTCACCCTGGACCCCAAGTGGGGGAGACTGGGTTAAGAATGACCTTGAGCCCGGCCGGTCTGGCTCCGTGGTTGAGCATCGACCCCTGAACCAGGAGGTCATGGTTTGATTCCCAGCCAGGCCACAGGCCCGGGTTGTGGGCTCCATCCCCAGTGGGGGGCGTGCGGGAGGCAGCCCGTCTATGGTTCCCTTCATCACGGATGTTTCTGTCTCTCCTTCTCCCTTCCTCTCTGTCGAATCAGTAAAAGCATGTGAACAAAGAATGACCTTGACCAGGGGAGTCAGTGACAGCTCTGTGCTGTGAGTTGACGGAAATCAGTGTTTCCCACGTGAGGTGGTGGCCGGAGGGAGGTCTGTGCTGCTCCTGATGGAGCAGAAGCGCTCGTGTCTGCATCGTGTCACTAGCAGGCACTTACTTACGGAGGGAGAAGCAACACGGGGCCAGCTGGGGTGTCAGGTGAACTTCAGGACGCGGCTCCGCGGGTGGGACGCACAGGCTCCCTATCAGCTGCTGTCTAGTCTCTGAGGCGGCGCGAGAGGCCAGACCCCCTGAGTCAGAGGGCGAGGGCCGCTGTGACTGACGGAGACGCCGACCGAGTGCTCTGTCTTGCAGGTGAGGGGGTGTCTTCCCGAAGGCCCTCGTCTCGCGTGAGGTGGGGCTCGAGGGAGAGAGGCAACTGTTCTGAGCACAGGGAGTTCTGTTTTCACGTCACGGAAAGGCTGGCTCGGGAGCCGGGCCCGGGGGTGTGACTGTGTGTGAGTCTCGGCTCCAACCGGGGCTGCTCTCTCCGCTCCACAGACATGTGCAGTGGGTCACGTGCCGACGTCCTGCCGGCGTGGACAGCTGAACCCTTAGGTGAATGGGAAATGCTGCAGTTTTGCATGAGTGGCTGATCGCCAGAGAGGCAGAGCTCTGCTGAACTGAGTAGCCCCGAATCTTTAAAAATTGTTAAGTTTTTATCTATGACAATGAAAGTGTAATATGCTAATTAGACTGGGTGTCCTTCCGGACATCCTTCCGGATGACCTTCCAGATAAGGCCGGGGCTGCGAGGGAAGCCTGGGCCCCAGGTGCCAGAGGGAAGCCGGTGCCGGCAGCCGGGGGAAGGAAGGCCTACTCTTGCACGAATTTTGTGCACCGGGCCTCTAGTTTTGAAATAATTACAGACTCACTGGAAATTGCAAAAACCAGTGCAGTGAGGTCCTGTGTCCCCGTCACCCAGCCTCCCCCAGTGACAGTGCCTTTGAGGACTACAGTGTGGGATTCCTCACCTTGGCAGGATCGCCATTTGGGGCCACACGCATGTGTGTGTGTGTGTGTGTGTGTGTGTGAGTGTGAGTGTGTGTGTGTGTATGTGTGAGTGTGTATGAGTGTGTGTGTATGAGTGTGTGTGTTGTGTGTATGTGTGAGTGTGTGTGTGTTAGTGTGTGTGTGTGAGTGTGGGTGTATGTGTGAGTGTGTGTGTGTGTATGAATGTGTGATTGAGTGTGAGCGTGTATGAGTGAGTGTGAGTGTGTGTGTGGTGTGTGTGTGAGTGTGTGAGTGTGTGAATGTGTGAGTGTGTGTGTGAGTGTGTGTGAATATGTGTGTGAGCATGTGTGAGTGTGTGTGTGAATGTGTGTGTGAATGTGTGTGTGTGAGCGTGTGTGTGTGTGTGGTGTGTGTGTGTGAATGTGTGTGTGTGAGCGTGTGTGTGTGTGTGAATGTGTGTGAGTGTGTGTGTGAATGTGTGTGTGAATGTGTGTGTGAATGTGTGTGTGTGAGCGTGTGTGTGTGTGAGTGTGTGCGTGAGCATGTGTGAGTGTGTGTGTGTGAATGTGTGTGTGAATGTGTGTGTGAATGTGTGTGTGTGTGTGAATGTGTGTGTGTGAGCATGTGTGAGTGTGTGTGTGTGAATGTGTGTGTGAATGTGTGTGTGAATGTGTGTGTGAATGTGTGTGTGTGTGTGTGAATGTGTGTGTGTGAGCATGTGTGTGTGTGAATGTGTGTGTGTGAGCGTGTGTGTGTGTGTGTGTGAATGTGTGTGTGTGAGCGTGTGTGTGTGTGTGTGTGTGTGTGGTGTGTGTGTTTGGGGGGCTGTCCTGTGCATGTAGGATGTCTAGCAGCATGCCTGTCCTTGACCTGCTAGATGCCAGTGGCACCTTCCTCCCCACATCGTAACAGTGTCTCCAGACATCGACACATGTCCCCGAGGGCTGAGAGTCACTGCTATATGCACCATCGAAACCAGGGAATTGACATGGGTTCAATGCTATGGACTGGATTACACACCTCGTATTGCACCAGTTTGTAGGTATGCTCGTGTGTGTGTGTGTGTGTGTGTGCGTGCGTGCGTGCACACACACATGTGTGAGTGAGTGTAGTTCTCTGCAGTTGTCCTGCGCATGCAGGTGTGCGGAACCACCAGCTTCAGGACCCAGGCCTGTGGGCCCCTTTCTGAGGTTCAGGGACTCGGTGTCGTGGAGTCCCTGAGTCCTCCTGGTGAACGTCGGTGCAGCCGGACCTGCAGGGCTTGTAGGAGACCCAGGGGTGGTGGTGTGTGCGGCGAGTCTGGTTCTGTGGTTGACCCGGGTTCTGCTCACAGCCTCTCCTTCCGGGCGCTGCCCACCTCCCGATGGACAGCCCTGACTGCCAGGACCTGGTCCTCACTGGGACCTGCCTCCTCACCTCCCTCCAGTCCAGGCAGCAGCTGCTTCGAGCAGAACCCAGCAGCTCCAGGTGCTTGCAACTGGGGGGGTCCAGGTTCCCCATTAGCCCAGGCGCAGGGCAGGTCAGGGCCACATGGGAGCCCCCAGCAGGGGCAGGGGAGCGCGCACTTTGCATGTCACATCCAAGTTGGTGCCCTTGGTTTGCGGCCCGACTATTTATTTACTTATTTATTTATTTTCTATTTTTTGTTAATTCTCACCCGAAGATATTTTTCCATTGATTTTTAGGGAGAGTGGGAGGGAGAGGGACAGACAGACAGAAGCAGCGATGTGAGAGAGACACATTGATTGGTTGCCTCCTACACGACCAGGGCTGGGGAACCTGCGACCAAGGTATGAGCTCTTGACCGGAATTGAACCCGGGACCCTTCAGTCCGTGGCTGACACTCTATCCACTGAGCCACCCAAGCCAGGGCAAGAGATCTTATATCATGGCATTATTTGTTCACTTGAAGAGTTAAACCAAACTGGTTTGACCTGATAAACTCCCTACACATTTCTGAGGGAAAGGATATTTTATTAAAAAAAAAAAAGTTATTTCATACACATCAGCAAATAGCTTTCAAGACAGCACCTCTCTTTCCAGAATGTTCTCCAAAGTCAACGATGCCTGCTGGCAGCCCCCTGCCTGGCCGTGGCTCGGAGACCAGGGCTGGTGCCGGGGAACGAAGGGGGGCCCTCCGTTTGGGGAGCTGGATGGAGACTGTGGTTCTGAGAAAGTCACCGTGCTCCCCACGCGCCTGGCGCATGCACACGGCCAGGACTCAGGTGGGCGCTGCCTCCGGTGCCCGCGTAGCGGCAGCCTGGGCTGGGAGCCTGCACTTTTGAGGCGAGGTCTCCGCTGGGTGTTCCCAGGGGCCGCGGAGCCTCGCCCGCAGGCTTGCAGTTTCCAGCAATGGCTCTGCCCTCTGCGACCTTCTCAGACCCTCTGGGGTCCGTGGATGGCCACCCCAAGGGCTGATGGGCCCCCCTGGCTGGCGTCCAGCCCACTACTCACGTGGGCACGTGGGCTGGTGGGAGAGCTACGGTACCTTCCGTGTTAACTGAAGACGCTCACGTCACAGATCTTTATGGAACAGTCAATCCTTGCAGGGCATGTGCAGGTATTTGGCACATTTTGTTTAGGATCCAGAGAGAGCGGGGATCAAAATTTTGCTCCACCACCTCGGGCACGTGTGGCTTCTCCAAGCCTCGGGCTGCTCCCGTGGCACGGGAATGGCGGTGAGCACACTTGCCAAGGTGGTGGGGGTCAGGCGGGCACCAGCAGCCTCCCCGTCCTCGGGGGGCCGTTCAGAGGCACCTTCCCTTCAGTTCCCCGGAGTCCCCGGCCAGGCGGCGTCCCAGAGGGCCTGCTCGGCACACAGCCTGTTGTTGGCGCTTCCTCCTCCACGTCTCTGTTCCTGCACGTCATGAAATCACCTCCCAGAGACACGCCAGCTCCAAGGCCTTGTCTCAGGCTGTTTCCAGGCCGAACCCAAACTGAGACCGGCACGTACCAACGGTGCCCGCACAGTGCTGGGCACATCCCCACCCGCTGCTGTTGGGTGGCGGTTCTTTCCTCCAAGAGCTCCTTACTTGGTTGCCAGTTAGAAAGGTGGTGAAGGCTGCATAGAGACCAGGGTGCCCTGGGTTCCTGATGGAGACCACGCCTTCTTCACAAAAGCTCGCCCAGAGGAGGGCAGAGGCTGATGGGGAAGACACAGGGAGGAGGGTCGGGAGGGCTTTTGGTTGATTGATTGGTTGTTTGTTTGGTTGATTGGTTGGTTGAGTCGTTGATTGTTTGGTTGGTTGGTTGGTTGATTAGTTGATTGATTGGTTGATTGGTTAATTGATTGGTTGGTTGGTTAATTGGTTGGTTGGTTGACTGGCTGGTTGGTTGATTGGTTGATTGGCTGATTGGTTGATTGGCTGGTTGGTTGGTTGGTTGATTGGCTGGTTAACTGGTTGGTTGGTTGGTTGATTAGCTGGTTGATTAGTTGGTTGATTGGCTGGTTGGTTGATTTTGGTGTAGCCCTTGTGAAAGGCTTAGAAAATTGCAGTGGTATCTCCATCTCCACCCCAGACCATCCAGGTAACTGAGTAACAGAAGCAAGTACCTCCTCCAACCACTCAGCCTTCTTTCAGGACTCACCTGATCCCCAGGGAGACCTGTTTCCCAGGGAGCTTACTCTCAGACTGGGTGAGGACACAGGCTGTTCCCTCCCCGTCCTGGCCCTTTTGCTAACACTCCCTGGAGCTCGAGTTCGCAGCCACCATAGTTTAGGATTTTCACAGTCACCCTCCCGGCTCTCTCGCGTGAGGTTCTCTGCAGACGAGCATGGGGGTAGGGCTCTAGGAAGCCGTCATCATAGTCTGTCTGATGCCTGAGGTGGCATCTCTGGGACGCTCCTGAGAACCCCTTTGCCTGGGGAAGGCCCCCCTCCTGTGTGGGTTCCAGGAGCCGAGGGCCTGGGCTGAGCCCTTTGCCAGAGAGAGTGCGGACGCTGCCGGGCTGGAATTTCCTGGGGAAATGCAAACATGCAGCGAAGGATTTTTCAGTTCCTGGGTTTGCTACTGTAGCTCCTTGAATAGCGAGGGGAAAAGCCTTTCTTATGAGCCCAGAGCGGTCTATTCATCACCACAGACCAGAATAGACACGGCCGGGGCTGGCAGCTCCATTTGCTACTTTTAAGGAATTCAGCTTTGTCACGCAGCCCAGATGGGGATGTTGATTTAATCTGGCTCCTTCTCTTTCCACTTCGCTCTCCTCTTTCATCTGGACGGACCATGTGTTGCCTTTCTTGCTGGGAAGGACCTGGAGTGGAGTCAGACTCCAGCTCTGCCCGGCTCTGGGGGTGCCCGGGGGGTCTCCCCTCCGAGCCTCAGTGTCCCCACCTGTGACATTACGTTCACGGTCAGCCCCGCCCTCAGGGCACCTGCCAAGACGGGATGCTGTCATCGGTGCGAAAATGCCTCATGATTGTGAGTCACTCTCCACATGCCGGGCCGTTGGTTTTTCAGCAACTGGAATGGTGCTCTGTGATGGGAGGGGCTCCATCATCATATTAATGATGAGCAGACGGAAGCTGTCTTTTTTAAAAAAAATATATTTTATTGATTTTTTACAGAGAGGAAGGAGAGGGATAGAGAGTTAGAAACATCGACGAGAAAGAAACATCCATCAGCTGCCTCCTGCACACCCCCCACTGGGGATGTGCCCGCAACCCAGGTACATGCCCCCGACCGGAATTGAACCTGGGACCCTTCAGTCCGCAGTCCGATGCTCTATCCACTGAGCCAAACAGGTTAGGGCCAGAAGCTCTCTTTTAAAATATATTTTTATTGATGTCAGAGAGGAAGGGAGAGGGGGAGAGAGAGAGAGAGGATCATTGATCGGCTGCCTCCTGCCCCACATTGGGGATCGAGCCCACAACCCAGGCATGTGTCCTGACTGGGAATCTAACCGTGACCTCGTGGTTCATAGGTCGATGCTCCGCCCCTGAGCCCCCGGAAGGTGCCTTGCTCAGTGGTGACCGAGGCAGGCGCTGCCCGGAGCCCTGGGTGTGGGTTACACATTGCTGTTTCCTCCCTGTAACTGCCATCCAGTGACGGGGGGGGGGGGGGGGGGGGGGGCCTGTGCGCCCTGTTTCCTGCCAAGGGGCGGGCCATGGAGAGGTGAAGGGGTCACTGAGGACTCAATTGCTCAGTGCGGTGGCAGCAACTGGAGCTTTGAGAGGGTGGCTGGGCCCTGCCTGTTGTCCCCACGTGTGGGTCCCGGGATGCAGGCGCTCAGGGCGGGAGCACATGTGCCCACATCGGCACCTTCCTCGGATCCCCGGAGCCAAGCAGCATGTTCGGTCCAGGATGGGGACCCGGCGTGTGGGAGGGAGGCTGAGGCTATGGCAGGGACTGAGCTCTGGCCCCCCCTCCCTGGCCCCTGGAGGCTCCGCAGAGAGAAGGAGGCAGGGAACGCCCACATTCTCCCCAGAATCCGCTGTCCCCTCCCCGTGCCCAGCCCGGACCTGAGCGGGCTGCCCACAGCGGTCTCACCCCCTCCCTGTGCCGAGCTCGGGCCTGAGCTGCCTCGTGCCCACAGAGGTCTCCTCCAGCCGTGCCCAGCCCAGGCCTTGGAGAGCCAGGGAGGGAGCAGCCCTCCCGTGGGGAATGCGAGCGCCGGGCCCAGAAGGCCCTGTTCCAGCTCCATGTGATCAGATGGACACGGTGTCAGCCTCTGGGGCCCGGGAGGGTCCAAGGTGCCAGCGGAGAAGGTGCCGCTGCGTGTGACTTGGATGAGCCGGTTCATTTCCCGGGTGTTCACCCAGCACCTTCCTCTGCATTAACAGGGAGCCCCTCAGAGTCTGGCATCCCTGGGGACGGGGAGGGGGAGGGGGACAGAGGTGGGGATGGGGAGGGGGTGGGGGCAGAGGTGGGGAGGGGGAGGGGGCAGAGGTGGGGAGGGGGAGGGGGCAGAGGTGGGGAGGGGGTGGGGGCAGAGGTGGGGAGGGGGTGGGGGCAGAGGTGGGGAGGGGGAGGGGACAGAGGTGGGGAGGGGGAGGGGACAGAGGTGGGGAGGGGGTGGGGGCAGAGGTGGGGAGGGGGAGGGGGCAGAGGTGGGGAGGGGGAGGGGGCAGAGGTGGGGACGGGGTGGGGGCAGAGGTGGGGAGGAGGAGGGGGCAGAGGTGGGGAGGGGGAGGGGGCAGAGGTGGGGACGGGGTGGGGGCAGAGGTGGGGAGGGGGAGGGGGCAGAGGTGGGGAGGGGGAGGGGACAGAGGTGGGGAGGGGGTGGGGGCAGAGGTGGGGAGGAGGAGGGGACAGAGGTGGGGAGGGGGAGGGGACAGAGGTGGGGAGGGGGTGGGGGCAGAGGTGGGGACAGCTGCTCTGAAAAGAGGAGCCCTCGCCCCTGGGAGACCCTCACACACGTGGAAGCGGACGTTTCTCTCTCTTTTTAGGTAAAAATAGCAACAGAAGAGGCGTGAGAACCAAGAGCCCCGAGAAGGCTGCCAGCGACGAGCAGGGCGTCCCAGTGGCCCCCGGGGATGTCAGGGCGGGTAAGCGAGGCCCGTGCCACCCCGGCCGCTGCTGCCGCAGGTTCCGAGAGGGCCGCTGGCGTGGGGCTGCCTCCTCCCAAGCCCCACGCGGGAGGGGCCTTCCCAGCCTCACACTCCTCCAGGCTCCTCGGAGCGGGCGGGCAGGACCCCACAGCCAGGTCCCCGTCACGGCTGAGGGCCCGGGCTCCTGGCTCCCTGCCGGTGGCGGCGTCTCAGGGTCTGTGATGGGGGCTGGAGGGCGCTGAGATAAGGCTGCGATCCCTGCTTTCCCAAGACCCCGAGGGAGCGGGCCCTCTGGGAGCCAGTGGCCTCTGAGCCGGGCAGGCAGCCACTACAAACACCCCCCCCCCCCCCGCCCCCGCAGGAAGCTGCCCCCACACTGTCCATCCAAGGGAACCTGGTCAGCACGGTGAAGGGAAGGACGCCCGTCAGGGCTGCTGGCTTTAGGCTCAGGTTGCGGTGTGTGCGCTGGTCCGGGCGGCCCTGGAGGTGGGCGCATCCCCGGTGGTGCCAGGCGGGGACCAGCTCACACACCCACAGGAGCCCCACGGGGAAACAGCCTAGACCGAGGCGTGGGCAGCCACGGAGAGGGGTGTCCGAGCAGGTCGCCCAGAGTGGAGACTGGCGTGATGTTGGCTGTTGATCGCCAGGATTTACCCAGAGACGCTGGGCTGCCAGAGGGGGGTGCGGCGATGAGGGGAGTTGGGGGGGCGGGGCTGGGGGGGGGGCTTAGAAACCCAGAAACTGGCCTCTCTCCACGTCTGTCCTGGTTGGTCACGAGCCTTGTCCTTCCAGGGTGCCCGCCCCTCGGCCTGGAAACCTTAAAAATCACCGACTTCCAGCTCCACGCGTCCACCGTGAAGCGCTACGGCCTGGGCGCGCACCGCGGGCGGCTCAACATCCAGGTACCGCCGGGGAGGGTCCGGATCGGATCGCACGCCGCTCGCTCTGGCCCTGGCCGCGCCGGCTGGCTGAGCGGGGTCAGGCACCTGCACAACCTTTCACCTGCCCGGGGCCAGCCTGGCTGGTTTGGCTCAGCAGTTAGAGCGTCAGCCTGCGGACCGAAGGTCACAGGTTCGATTCCCGGCCCAGGGCACCCACCTCAGTTGCAGGTCCGTCCTGACCACTTGTCGGGGCACATGCAGGAGGCAGCCAGTCGATGTGTCTCCCTCCCCTTGTGGTCTCTCTCTCTCCCCCCCCCCCCTTTCCCTCTCTCTAAAATACCCGCGGGAGAAACATCCTCGGGGACGGGGCTATAACAGTGAGGTGCGCTGACCCCAGCTCTCACAGGGGAGGCGTTGCTGGCCTCAGCTGAGAGTTGGCCCTGAGACCGGGCGGCGTCTTCTCTGGGGGCTACTGAGTGCAAACAGGCCGCTCATCCCGGCGCCCTCGCCGCCCTGCCCTCGCCGGGCACACGGGAGGCGGAGGCCGGAGGAGGGACGGGTCCGCAGGAAGGTCCCTGGCTGTGCTTGCTGCCCGGCCACCTCTGCACCTCTTTGTCCTTCAGCCCAGGGAGGTCGCTGGGCGGAGGGCACGCTCCTGGCTGCCAGGTCTGCAGACACGCGCCCCCTCCCCCCTCCCCAGCCCTGCAGCGAGAATGGAGTCGGGGGGAGGGAAAGCACTGGGTGCTGGTTGCCCTCACGGGGCCTCTTTTTCCCTCAGTGGCACGTGGCCTGCCCTGAGGCCTCCGACAGAACCTGGCCCCTGCTCACAGGTGTGCGGAGGCAGCTTGGTAGCTGGGCGGGCGGGCTGGCTGTCCCCGCCCTGGGCTCCCTGCCCGCCCGGGGGTACGAGGTGTTAGCCCGGAGCGGATGCTGCAGCCGTGGGAGGGGCTGCAGTGCACAGCCCCGGGGAAGTGATGCGGGCGGCTGGGCTCCTGCCTCCAGAACCAGACTCAGGAAGCCTGGGCTCCAGCGTCTTCCCACATGCCCGCCTGGAACGCGTTTAAAAATCACAGCTCGCCTCCCCTGTGCAGGCGGCAGGCATGCAGGCATGTAGGCGTGTAGGTGTGTGGGTGTGTAGGCGTGTAGGCGTGTAGGTGTGTAGGCGTGCAGGCGTGTAGGTGTGTAGGCATGCAGGTGTGTAGGTGTGCAGGCGTGTAGGTGTGTAGGCATGTAGGTGTGCAGGCATGTAGGTGTGCAGGCATGTAGGCGTGTAGGCATGTAGGCGTGCAGGCGTGTAGGGTGTAGGTGTGTAGGCGTGCAGGCGTGTAGGCGTGCAGGCGTGCCCATGGATGGGGCTTTGTGTGCGAGAAGCACTAAGGCGTCAGGATTGGAAACCGCATTGAAAGGCAGTCGGGCAGGGTGTGAGCGAGGTCCGCCCGCTGCCATATCTGCCCGGTGACCCCTGCAGTGAGGTCAGAGCCGCGGAGACGCTGGGTGCCTGTGGCTGCAGACATGCCCGCAGGAGGACGGGAAGTCGGTTACAGACGCTGAGCCGAGGTTCATGCTGGTGTCAGAGTTCACGTGCGTGGGGACATCCTGGGCGTCGGCCTGCCTGTCCCTCTGCCCCAGGCACCTGCCCCGCTCGCCCAGACGTGGAGCCCACGTGGGCCCTGGCAGGAAGGGGGTGGGCAGCCTCACTTTCTCAGGCATCACCCACCCCCACCCCCACCCCCACCCCACCTGCTTCTCCCGGGGTCCTTCGCACCCAGCGCCTTCTGCCCCGAGGCCTGCCTGCCCGTCAGACCGCCCGGCTGTGGTGGTAGGGGGGGGGGGTGATAGCCACCCTAGGTCTCTGGCCGCACAGAGCCCGCGGGGCTCCCCGAGTGCTCGGCCTGCGCAAGAGGCAGATGGATCACGGTGGGTGGTTCGTTTCCAAACCACGGGACGTCCTGCTCGCCCTGATAGAGAGGTTCTGCCTGCGCCTGGCCGGCAGCGTGCGCGCCAAAAGGCTGGAATGTTGGATGTTTGGGTTTTTATGGGAATCACAGGACCAAATATTTTAAGTCTTGGAAACTTGAAAATGAGCATTCCCGTCATGATTGTGCTGTTTCTACCCTTGAGACGCTCGGCCCTGCAGATTTGGCACAGGATCGGATAACATTTTTTAAATGTAATTTCCTCCCCTAAAACTCCCCTAGCGTCTCCCTGTGCTGGTCTCATGTTCTCGGTTGTCGTTGCTGGAGTCTCCACGTGAGAGCTCGCTCGGAGGGCGTCCTGTCCCCGTCTCACGCAGCGGCTTCTCCTCCAGGCAGAGCGTTCCGTCCCCGAGGCGCCTCCTGGACTCCTTACCCTTCGGTTCCTTTGCTGTGGGCCTGGCCGCCTGTGCTCTCGAGCTGGTCGGGGAGGGGCCGGGCATCTCACTGTTCAGGGGGCTGATACCCCCCGAGCCCGTGTCACCTGTCACGTCACACCTGCCCGGCTCTGCGCACTGGGGCCTCTGTGGTTTGTGGTGTTTTCTTTTGTTGTGTTTTCAGAGAAAAATTTAGGGCTTCTGTGGAGTGAGGGTGGTGACATGGGAATCTTTTCCTTTTTTAAAAAATACATACATTTTGGATCCATTCCCTCTGTTCAGTCCGGACTCACGGTCCCCGTCCAGGCACCTCACAATCTAGATTCAGAGCTTTTTTTTTTTTTTTAAATCTATATATATAAAAGGCTAATATGCTAAGTGTCCCTCCGACCATCCGACCGATAGCTATGATGTGCACTGACCACCAGGGGGCAGACACTCAATGCAGGAGCTGCCATGACACGCACTGGCCATTTATAAAGAAACGGCATCATGGACCTGGTGCCAACAAAGCAACACTCGGCTTCCCCCAAGTGGGACACGGGTCCTGCCTCCGCCTCAGAGCGACAGCCCACCAGATGGCTGCCGAGACCCCAGGGTGCAAAATGTGGCCCACAGCCCAGCCCAGAAAGGATGGCTGTGGGCACCAGGTAATGATGTCACGTAGCAACACTTGGCTTCCTCTCCCTAGTGACAACTAGCCTCCTTGCAGTTTCTTCAGCCCAGGAACACGACTTGCTCTATAGCCAGGTGCAAACATTTTACACTGTAACCAAATGTCTGTGAAGCGTTTTCCCGTGCCTCATCTCATGTGATCCTCACAGAAGTCCTGGGGTAGGTAGACATGAGACTTGGTGGAATCCTTTCTTTTTTCATTAGCCAGAAAACAGAGATTTAGAAAGCTTGGAAACTTGACCCGACTGAAAAGAAGTAAGAAATGGTGGACCTTGAAAGTGACTTCAGGTTTTCTCACTGCACAGAATATAGTCAAACACGGCTACAGTTAAATATTTTACCCTTTGTTCTCCCTGCGTGATCTACAATAATAATCGGCTTCGTGTTGATATTTACTGCTGTGTTGCTGACAATTACCTGAAAGAGAAGTTGGGGTGCTTCACTGGGCTGGAAAAGTTTAGCTGCATCAGAAAGCAGGTCTAGTTAAGCAAGTTTGTTCTATGTCTATAAAAGGCTAAGTTGACTCGTGCATGCGCGGTACATATAAAGTTCTCGCTGGTGCCAGTTCCACGTGTGTGTGTGTGTGTGTGTGTGTGTGTGTGTGTGTGTATGTTTCCATCTGTCATTGTTGATCGTGGATTTGGTTGACACTCCTATTATAGAGAAAGGGCAAATAGCGATATTAACATATTTCTTCTAATTCCCTTTCTGTGCATGAATTCATGCACCCGGCCACTAGTTTTAAATATATTTTAATTGCTTTCAGAGAGGAAGGGAGAGGGAGAGAGAGATAGAAGCATCAATGATGAGAGAGAATCACCTATGGGCTGCCTCCCGCACGCCCCCCACTGGGGAGGGAGCCCACAACCCGGGCCTGTGCCCTGACCGGGAATCGAACCGTGACCTCCTGGTTCATAGGTCGACGCCCAACCCCTGAGCCACGCCGGCCGGGTTCCAGTTTTAATTCTCACAGAGACACCCTGCCCGGCCAGGAGCTGCCGCCTTGGGCCTTTGTGAAGAGCACATCTGCTTCTCTCAGGCAGGTGTCAGCGAGAACGACTTCTACGACGGGGCGTGGTGCGCGGGCAGGAACGACCTCCACCAGTGGATCGAGGTGGACGCCCGGCGGCTGACCCGGTTCACGGCCGTCATCACGCAGGGGAGGAACTCGCTGTGGCTGTGAGTGCGGCACTGTGCTGTGGGCTCCGCGCCTGGGCCTGAGGTTCCGGGTGTGGACAGGCAGGGACAGGGAGGCGGCTGGCGGTGGGTGGGCAGGTGGCTGGCGGTGGGCAGGGAGGGGTCAGGCAGGGGGCATTAGAAGAGAAGGACCTTGGAGGGTGGGGAGGAGGCTGGGTGCTGTGGACTCAGGTCCCCCTGGGAAGGTGCATCTCTTAGAATGATACCCCCCCCCCCCACACACACACACACAGGAACGGGGAGTAGGACCCCGCCCCCCCGGCAGGTTAGGCTGAGTGACACAGGTGCGGTTAGCACCATGCAGGTTAGGCAGGTGGCTGCTGTCTCGGGTCCGTGGTGGGTTGTTGCCCGACTGGTGGCCTGAACACAGGCTGAGGAGGAGCTGGGCCGAGCAGAGAGTGACAGGTGACAGGTCCCTCCCAGGCACCGTCCTGGGAAAGTGTGGCTCTCCCAGACTCTGGGGAGCAGGACTGGGGCCTGGCAGGTTCCTGAATGAAGGGTCGCTGGAGGAGTTGCAGAGGCGAGGGCCAGGCCAGTGGGAGGCTGGGGACGGGGTGGGAGCCCACTTCTCAGAACCAGCTTGCGGGCAGGGCCGGGTCAGTGACGGTGACCTGAGAGCGATCCCAGGAGAGGTGGCCACAGCCCCTCAAAACTCTCTGCAGCCTGGTCCGCGCACACGTGGGGTAGTATCCCGGTTCGGTCCGCGCACACGTGGGGTAGTATCCCGGTCCGGTCCGCGCACACGTGGGGTCGTATCCCGGTCCGGTCCGCGCACACGTGGGGTAGTATCCCGGTCCGGTCCGCGCACACGTGGGTAGTATCAGCTGTAAAGGAAGGGAATTCTGACACCGGCTACAATGCAGAGGAACTGTGAGGACATGGCGCTAAGTGCAATAGCCGTCACACAGGACAGACACTGTCCGAGTCCACTCACAGGGGCTCCGAGAGAGTCAGATCCTAAAACAGGAAATAGAGGGGCGGCTGCCAGGGGCCAGGGAGGGGATGGGGAGTTACTGTTTGAAGGGTATGGACTTTCACGTTGGGGTGATGGAATGTTCCGGAGTTGGAGGTAGGGGATGGTTGCACAACACTGTGAATGTACTTACTACCACTGAGTTGTACCCTTAAAAATGGTTAAATTCAGCCCAGCCAGTGTGGCTCAGTGGTAGAGCATTGACCTATGATCAGGAGGTGAGGGTTCAATTCCCAGTCAGGGCACATGCCCGGGTCGCAGGCTTGATCCCCAGGAGGGGGGCGTGCAGGAGCAGCGATCAATGATTCTCTCTCATCATGGATGTTTCCACCCTTCTCTCCCTCTCCTTCCTCTCTCACATCAGCACAAACATGTTTTAAAAAACGGTCACAATCATAGGTTTTATGGTATGTACACTTTATTATAATAAGTGAAAATGCAAGTGCAAATGCCTCCCTCCTCCCCCAAAGAACCTCTCCACACCAACCCGGGGCTGGAGGCGGCGTCCGTATTTCCCGTCATATTTCGGGTGCGATTATGCTGTTTTTAACGGAGCACATACCCGGGACATTTTCCTGCTGCTCCTCCGACTTCACAATGGTCATTTCTAACAGCCTGTCACTCCACAGCCAGGTCTCCGTCCCACAGTCACCGGTCATTTTGCAAGAAGACTTTTCCTCCTTTTTTGTTGCTTTGAGTTTTTCCTTCACAGGCCTTTCCAGGGCTGGGACCACCCGCGCCTTTGGGCGGCACTGGCTCACGTGTGTGCTGTCCGTGTGGCACGTCTTTATCGAGTTGCTTGGCGGTAGCTCTTACGCGTGTGCTTACACCTGCCAGTCTTCCCCCTGCTGTGCGCCTCTCTCTAATTGGTGGCTCGTTGCCATGACGATTGTTCTCACTATTCAGATTCCAAAAGGCAAGAGTTTTGAAAAAAAGAAAGAGAAAGAAAAAAGTTGAGTTGCTCCAGGAAAAGGGGCGGTTGGACGGTGAGGCCGGTTGAGACCGTCAGAGGACGGTGCGGGGGACTGTGCGTTAACGCTGGGTATTGACCTGCGGCGGGAGCGGCCGGCGGTCTGGCTGTGATTGGATTAGGGAGCGGCCGGCGGTGGGGCTGTTACTGGATTCAACAGCAGGCAGCTCACTTTCCGTTCCAGCTGAAACGCGAGAGGGTTTGGCTGGAGGAGACATCGCAGCGGAACGCGGTGTTTCTGGGCTCAGCCGAGGACAGGAGCCTCCGAGGGGGCGAGGGGTAGGGTTGCTTTTAAGAGGCGGCTTGTTTTTTTAAACGTCTAAATGCATTTCAAGTCCAATTATTCTTCAAGGACAATGCACAGGAGGCTGGAGCGGTGCCGTCTGAGCTCCTGGAATAGGACCGTCTGCACTCAGGACGGAGTAACCAGCAGGACGAGGGTGCGTTCTGCCATCTGAGCCTTTTCCCGGAGGCGTGAGTCATGCTGGAGGCGTAGGGAGCTAGTCCAGTGCGACCCTAACACAGGTCAGCAGGAGCGGCCACCGCGTCCCGACAGCGAAGAGGACAGCGTCGTCCCTCTGTCCCTCCCCCACGCTGTGCTCATGCTGTGCCCAGTATGGGCATCTATGGTACTTTTTAAAAAATCTATTTCAGAAAGGAAGGGGGAGGGAGAGCGCGAGAAACATCGATGATGAGAGAGAATCACTGATCGGCTGCCTCCTGCACTCCCCTCACAGGATGGAGCCCACAACCCGGGCCTGTGCCCTGACCGGGAATCGAACCCTGACCTCCTGGTTCACAGGTCGACCACTGAGCCACACTGGCCCGGCTTCTTTGGCCTTATTTAGAGAAGTACTTTTCAAGCTTTATCTTTAGCCACAGAGCTGTCCTTTCGATAAAGTCTTTCTTGGACACACTCAGAGGATACGGACGAGTGAGGCTGCTCTGTGTGAATCCCAGATGTCCACAGGCCCGCTGGCACCAGCAGCGCACACGCTGAGGCGGGATTGAGGGGGAGGGGGTGCAGGAGAGCTGTCCCCAGGCCCGGATACGGGCGGGAAGCAGGTCATGAGGCTTAGCCACGGCCGCGACCAGTTCCTAACGAAGAGGGTGAAACACTCCAGGGTTCATGAACAAAATGTAGCTGTTTCCATGATGTTGAATATTTATGTTTTTCACTGATAAATGCCCTCCCCACTGATTGCAGTTTAGCGAAACGTGAGTGTGCTAATCAGAGCCGTCTTCCATCCCCTGCCTTTGAAGCGTTTGTCAGGCGGGTGAGTGTTGGAAGGATCCGTTACAATGTGATGAAGGAGAAGTTAGTCCCTTCGCCCGAGCTGAGCGGATGCTCCCAACGACTGGGACCAAGCACAGGCAGTTAAAAACGCCCGAATGTTTCCCCTTTTAGTTGTTCTGTAAACAAACGATCATCTCTTGAGAGTCTGCACACGTGGCCTCAATGCGAGGGGGCAGGTTTGCCTGCTGAGGGCTGGGGAGGTCGGCGAGTTGGCTGGATGTTTAGAAAGCATTTGGGCCCTGGCGGTGTGGCTCAGTGGGTGGGCATCGGCCCACGCACCCAGAGGTCACCAGTTCGACTCCCGGTCAGGACACATGCTCCAGGTTGAGGCTCAATCCCCAGTCGTGGGCGTGCGGGAGGCAGCCAATCCATGTTTTGCTCTCACATCAACGTTTCTCTCTCCCTCTCCCTCTCTCTCTCTAAAATCGATTATCAAAAGCAAACCCCGCAGCCCAGGTTCTAGCCCAGGGGCGGGCAAACTTTTTGACTCGAGGGCCACAATGGGTTCTTAACCTGGACCGGAGGCCGGAACAAAAGCATGGATCGAGTGTTTGTGTGAACTAATACAAATTCAAAGTAAACATCATTACATGAAAGGGCACGGTCTTTTTTTTTTTTAGTTTTATTCATTTCAAACGGGCCGGATCCGGCCCGCGGGCTGTTCTAGAACCTTCTACATATCGTCTTCTGACTTTGCCTTTAGAAGAGAAAGGCAGTTGGCTAATTTGCAAGCGATGAGTGAGGCTGTGCCAGGAGCTGGGAGCTGGGAGCTCGGAGGGAGCAGGGAGGGAGCCGGGAGGGAGCCAGGAGCCAGGAGGGAGCTGGGAGGAAGCTGGGAGCCGGGAGGGACCCGGGAGGGAGCCGGGAGCCAGGAGCCAGGAGCTGGGAGCCGGCAGCCAGCCCGGCCCGAGGAGGAGCGTGGCCCCGTTTGCAGTGGGATCTTAGCAGAGGCTCCGAGTGTGGCTTCCCCTCGGGAGCTCTGAGGGCGACGGAAGGGAGTGGACGAGGCACAGACCCCGGAGGAAGACAAGGCCAAAGCCAGGCCTGTTTCCGGGTCCTTTCGGAAGGCGGCTGTGCTCACAGGAGAGGCCGTGCCCAGGAGGCAGGTCCCTGGGGGCACGGGTGGTGGTGGGACGTGGGGCTGACACGGGAAGGGGCTCGCGTGGCAGGAGGAAGCGTCCTGATCCCCCGAGATGCTAAAGGCGGGGACTAATTCTGGGGATTCTGAGCCCTCACACCAGGGGCTTGTATTCCTGGTGGAGGAGGCGGCGGGTCCTCTGCAGACATGAGCCCCGCAGGTTGGAGGGGGCGGCGGTTGGACACAAAGAGGCTCCATCCTGATGCAGGGAGGGCTCCCCGACTCTGAGCCAAGGACTGGAGTGGCCCCACTGGCACTGTTGGTGCTGGTCCACCGGGGGGCGGTAGAGAGGCTGGCAGTGCCCTGGAGGCGGGTCCGGGGACCAGGGCCTGGTGGGAGCCAGGGCTGGTGGGGAGGAGTCAGAGCCAGAGGCTGGTCCCCTGGGACTGAAGGGCAGGGTCAGGGAGATGAGGCTGTGGAAGTGGGTGGGGAGGACGTGGCCATCGAGGACTCCGTGGGCAGCAGAGGGGCCGCCTGGGGTCGGGAGGCCATGGGCGGGGTCAGAGGGCAGCAGACGCCTGGGAATGTGGAGGCTGCAGGGCTGGCCGCTCAGCGCTGTGCCTGCGGGGGGAATCCCCGGACACGCTGGACCCTGGCTCAGGCGGGGGTGGGGAGGTGGAGGGGGGGGGTCGGGGGGTAGGGGGCAGCTGGGAGACGGTGGGTCTGAGCGAGGAGGGGTGGCCGAGAGAAGGGGCAGCGCCAAGTGAAGCAGCAGCGGGGGATGCGGGTCCAGAGGCCGGGGGTGGCGATGGTGCCTTCCCTTCCGGCTGGAGTCCCGCCCGGTGGCCGGGGTCTGGGTCCCCCGGGAGAAGGGTCCCAGGGCTCCTCTCTCTTCAGCTCCACCTGGTTCCCCTCCCAGGGGACGGATCCGGGCCTTCCTCATCCCTGGTGGGGTCTGGGCCCCCGCACAGCAGGGCCGGGCGGGGTCCAGGAGCCCGGAGGAGGCCAGGCCGCCCTGGAAGCAGGGCTCGTGGAGGCAGCTGGGGGGAGGCGTGTTTTCATGCTGCGGCTCCTGTTTTTGACGAAATGAATGTCGGCGCCTCTCGGGGCTGGAGAGCCTGTTTCCAGGCTCCTCTCGAGCCCCGTTGAGAGCTGTCAGTTTGGAGCTGGCGGTTCGGCACCAAACGGAGAGGCTGTAATGAAAACATCTCCAAGTTCAAGTAGAAGGCCAGCGAGCAATCGCTGCTCCGTGTCCTGCTGCCTCTCAGCGATGCAGGGAAAGTGATTTAGAGGTACAGACGCTCTCGGCTCCAGCCTCACGGCCCGCCTTGGTGTCAGGGCGCCCGCGACCAAGGAGTGGGCTCTCGGGGGAAATTCTCTAAGGCAGCGGTTCTCCACCTTCCGGCCCTTTACATACAGTTCCTCATGTTGTGACCCAACCATAAAGTTATTTCGTTGCTACTTCATAGCTAATGTTGATACTGTTATGAATTGTAATGTAAATATCTGATATGCAGGATGGTCTTAGGCGACCCCTGTGAAAGGGTCGTTCGACCTCCAAAGGGGTCTCGACCCACAGCTTGAGAACCGCTGCTCTAAGGGAAGCAGCTCGAGAATTCCCTCCTGGGTGATGCTTCCTGCTGTGTCCAGGGCCCTGGACTCCTGGTCTGACTCCCCGGAGACATACTGGACACACGGCCTTTCTTTCACCTGGTGGAGGGGCTCCCTCGCAGTGGGCCCCCGCCCCGGCTTAGCTCCCCTAGGCTCCCACTCCTTGACCCACAGGTCCTGTGTGGACTGGCTCCCTCTGCTCTCTGACCTCATGCCCTTTGCCCTCCTGGCCCAGGAGCCTCCTCTTTATTCTGCGGATAAGCAAGCCCCTCCTGCCCCAGGCCCTTTGCACCTGCCATTCTGTCGGCCTCAGGCTCAACCCTCCCGGAATGCAGAGGCTTCCTTCCAAACCCACTCCCAGTGGCGCCCTGTCCTCGCGGGCTTCAGCGGAGCCCTCTGTGTCTGTGTGTCTGTGTGTCTTTCTGTACTTGCCCTGATGGATGTCACCCTCCGGGAGCAGCAGGGCCTGGCTCACGTTGGCCTCTGGGTCGCCAGCGCCGGAGGAGTGCCCTGCGCAGGGAAGGTCTCCAGCTCTGTCGCTGCTGACTCTGCCCTCTCCAGGGGCCGGACCTCAGCCCCGCCAGCCCAGGGCCTCCCGAGCGAGACTGGATTCCGAGCTTCCTGGCCGCACGCCTCGGTTTCTTCACCTGTAAAATGGAGGTGATAGTGCCTGTCGCATAGGATCACCGTGGGGTTCAATGAGTTACTGCCACGTCTGGCCGTTAAGAGAGCCCTTGGCACACGGCGAGCCCCTGAAGAGCCGGCCGCGGCCACTGTTTTGTTAGGATTCCTTCCCTTTTGTGGGGGCTGCTCACAGGCCAGCCCCCCCCTTTCCTCTCCAGCCAGTGCTCTTGGCGTGTCCACACCACGCTCCCTCCTCTCCGAGGCCCTGCTCCCGCCACTGGTAGGGCTTTAGCTGGGAGGCTGTGTAGGGGCTGGTCCCCGGGGTCCTCCCACCTCCCAGGCCTAGCGTCCTGGGCCCAGAGGCACACAGGAAGCCCGGGCGCCGGACACAGCACGTGCTGGGTGAGCCGTGGTGAGTCATTCACAGGGCGTCCCGCCACACCCGCCCCCTCCCCCAGCCCCAGCCCCAGCCCCCTGCAGGGCACCTCCAGCCCCCAGGGGGCCCCGGAGAGAATGAGGATGGAATCGGTCACGTTGCTTCTGGGAAGTAGATCCTGACATTTTGCCAAAACCCTCCGGGGCCACATCTGAGTGTCGCTGACGTGAGCTTGGCTCGCGGGAACTTTCCACATGAACCACGCTGGCTCCCCCGCCGGGTGCTGGGCGGTTGCCGTGGCTCCGGGATGCTCCCAGGGCTCCGAGGGCGCCTCCCCGTGCGTCCCCGCGTGTGGATGAGGAAACTGAGGCGTGGAGAGCGCCCCGACGCTTCCTCTGATGTCCTCCTTTGCCTCGAACCCTGAACCCCGGGAGTGGGCTTGCGTGCCCTGCGTCGGAGCACATGCTGGGCGGGGGCCAGGGTCACGGCAGGGCCGCCCAGGGCCGCCCTCCCCACCTCCCCATCGGACACAGCAGGCGGGGTAGCCGGGCCCCAGGGAGTGCAGAGCCGTCGTTCCTTTCCAATCTGGAGGAAAGACGGCTTTTAGGGCTGAAGGAAACTTTCGCGTCCAATGCAGCAGAGTCAGCTTCACACCAACAGTCAGGGGACAGGCTTTTACCAGTTGCCATGGACGGAGGGCGGGTGGCCGGCAGAATAGTGGCCCCCAGGAGAGAGACCAAGATGGCGGCATAGGTAAACACCGGAGACTGCTGCCGCAAACAACCACTTCAAAAATACAACTAAAAGATGGAACAGACATCACCCAGAACCACAGGAAGGCTGGCTGAGGAGAGACTCTTCAACTAGAAGGAGAGAGAACAGCAAACCCAGGCTCAGAGGAGGCGCAGTGTGGAAAATATAAAGGTGCGGAGGAGCGCGCGCAAGGCGGGCTGGTGGCTGAGGGCGCGGTTGTCGTTTTCAATCAGGAGGGAGTCTCAGACTCTGAGCTCCAGATCCGGGTGCGTCTCTAGGGACTCAGACTCAGACGGGAGAAGCGGGATTGTCCAGCATCAGTTGGAATGTGAGGGCAGCTTTCTCTCCGAGGTTTGCAGCGGTTGCCGGGGTTCTGAGAAGCAGAGCCTCTGGGAACGGGACTGAGAGCAGCCATAACTGCTCCCTCCACCCGCCCTGTTGATCCTGCCCCGCCCAAGCCCTGCGCACAGGCATTTGCCGATCGCCTCAGGCAAAGGCTAGATTAGCACCTCTCCAGAGGACAGAAGTTTTCCCGTGGCAGACACAGCTGATTCTCACAGCCAGTTGGCCTGGTGGTCAAATCCCTCTAGTATTAACTACAACAATCAAGGCTTAACTAGTACAAGACTGCGCACAAAGACTACAAGGGGGTGCACCAAGAAAGCATAAAAAATGCGGAGACAAAAAAACATGACAGAAATGGAGGATATAGAGCTAAAAAACGCAATTTTGAGGGCTTGCAATAATGTGCTAGAAGCTGCCAATAAACTTGATGAGAGCCTCACGAAATCTAATGAGACCATCGATGCTATGATAAAGAACCAACTAGAAATTAAGCATACACAGACTGAAATAAAGAATATTATACAGACTCCCAGCAGCAGACCAGAGGAGCACAAGAATCAAGTCAAAGATTTGAAATGCGAAGAAGCAAAAAACACCCAACTGGAAAAGCAAAATGAAAAAAGAATCCGAAAATACGAAGATAGTGTAAGGAGCCTCTGGGACAGCTTCAAGCGTACCAACATCAGAATTATAGGGGTGCCAGAAGATGAGAGACAGCAAGATATTGAAAACCTATTTGAAGAAATAATGGCAGAAAACTTCCCCCACCTGGTGAAAGAAATGGACTTACAAGTCCAGGAAGTGCAGAGAACCCCAAACAAAAGGAATCCAAAGAGGACCACACCAAGACACATCATCATTAAAATGCCAAGAGCAAATGACAAAGAGAGAATCTTAAAAGCAGCAAGAGAAAGAGACTCAATTACCTACAAGGGAATACCCATACGACTGTCAGCTGATTTCTCAACAGAAACTTTGCAGGCCAGAAGGGAATGGCAAGAAATATTCAAAGTGCTGAATACCAAGAACCTACAACCAAGATTACTTTATCCAGCAAAGCTATCATTCAGAATTGAAGGTCAGATAAAGAGCTTCACAGATAAGGAAAAACTAAAGGAGTTCATCACCACCAAACCAGTATTATACGAAATGCTGAATGGTATCCTTTAAGAAGAGGAAGAAGAAAAAGGTAAAGATACAAATTGTGAACAACAAACATGCATCTATCAACAAGTGAATCTAAGAATCAAGTGAATAAATAACCTGATGTACAGAATGAACTGGCGATTATAATGAATCAGGGACATAGAAAGGGAATGGACTGACTATTCTTGGGGGGGAAAGGGGAATGGGAGATGCGGGAAGAGACTGGACAAAAATCATGCACCTATGGATGAACACAGTGGGTGAGGAGTGAGGGCGGAGGGTGGGGGGGGGGAACTGGAAGGAGGGAAGTTATGGGGGGGAAAAAAGAGGAACAAATGTAATCTGAACAATGAAGATTTAATAATAATAACAAAAAGAATAGTGGCCCCGAAAGGTGTCAGCATCCTGGCTCCAGGACCTGTGAGCAGGTGTCGCATGGCAAAGGGGACTCCTCCCGCTGCACGGCCCCGGGTAATAGTTAATCCGCATTATTAACTGTAATAAATGCGGATTTTGTAATAAAAGAAAACAGGATAATTTCAAGAGAAACATCAGAAGTGCTTTGTTCAAAGTAATGTCCATCGCTAGCTACACATTCCCCCATCTTTCAGGTAATTTGTGGAGACCGTCCCAATAGAACTTTTCTTGTTTTGAGGCAAATCATTCGGACACCGAATTTCCCACTCCTTCGTAGGCTTTGAAGTGCTGCTCAGAACATGCGTGTGCCATCGATCGGAACAAGTGGCCATTGGAGGGGCAATGCAACGAAACAGCACACATGTCACATCGCATATACGTCAACATGTGTGTAACTCCATCGATTGAAAAGATGCGCATTATTCACCGGTGCCCTGGTGTATGCGTGTCCCCCTAAGGCAGTGCTGCCCTCTCTGCGTGCTGGTTGCTCTTTGTTGCCGGTCCACAGCTCTGTTCTTTCCGTTGGAGGTGTCCTGTGCTTGCTGGCAGACCTACCGCTGGTTTAAACCATGCGTGTGTGTGTGCGTGCGTGCGTGCGTGCGTGTGTGTGCGTGTGCGTGTGTGCGTTTAGTGCAGCTGGGACCTAGTTATACCGCAAGCATTCAGTCCGCCGCTGTGTTGACGGAGGACGTTTCTGGGTTTTATTCAAACCACGTTTGCATCGGTCTAAACCATCGCAATGTGTTCCAGATGTTTCCTTTGCAGCCACCTCCTCTCATCCTCATCTGGAGGCCGACTGGCTGGGGGGAAGTGTGGTGTCTCCTCCACGGGTGGGGCTGTGTGTGGTTGGGGTGGGTTTCGCGTGGAGCAGGGAGCCGGCTGGGGTCCCCGAGCCCCTCCGTCTTCTGCCTCAGCAAGTCGCTGACACAGAAGCTCGGGGCTGCGCTGCTGCCGGCTGAAAGCTCCAGCCACAGGGAATTAAACGTCAAGGTGGTTTTGTGATGTGGAAGCTTCTCTCCGAGGGAAGTGGAAAAGCCACAACGGGCTGGAGATTTCAGACCTTCCCGAGGACCAGGAGACGGGGGAAGGCGGGCGTGAGAGCTGGGATCTGGGAAGCCAGCTTCTGACAGGATGTCAGGGACGCATCCCGGGGGCGTGGGGGGAGCGGGTGGCTTTCCTGTGAGATGGGGCTGCGTCCACCCACCCGCCCTGCCCGCACCCTCCCGGCCACACGCGGATCTTTGTCCTCACGTGACGTCCAGGCTACACCCGTTTCTCACTAACCTGGGACCTGCGCGAAGAGCTCACGTGCGACGCTGCTTTGCGGTCCCAGGGGCGGGCAGGACGCGGGTGGGGTCGCAGCCTCAGGGTTCGGAGCAGCGCGGAGCACAGGCCACGGGGCAGCTGGGATTTTCTGTGGCGAGAACTTCAGGCCACTTCCATCCTCCCTCGGGGTGACCGATGTCAGATAGCCCCCCATCACCACGATGACCCACCGCCTTCGTTGGAATTGAGATTTAATTAACTGACACTTCCTTTTTTTAAAGAGTAATGTTTCTCTTTTTTAAAATATTTTTTTTTATTGATCTCAGAGAGGAAGGGAGCGGGAGGGAGGGAGAGAACCAACAATGATGAGAGAGACTCATGGATCGGCTGCCTGTGCACGCCCTCTACTGGGGACTGAGCTCAAACCCAGGCATTTGGCCCGACCGGGAATGAACCGTGACTTCCTGGTTCATAGGTCGACGTTCAGCCACCGAGCCACGCTGGCTGGGCCAGGGCTTCACTTCTCTGTGGCTGCACCAGGCCATCGCCATCGCGAAGGCGCAGAGCGTTGAGCTTGAACGTCAGCACAGGCCCATCTGATGAGGTGCGAGGTCTTAGTGATGTAGAGGCTGTCAGGGACGGGAGAGGAGGAGGAGCCCCTGGGACACATGGAGTGGGATGTGCCAAGGCCCTGAGGCACCGAGAGTGTGATCAGGATCAGGAACCGAGAGGACAATCACAGGAAACAAGGCACCAGGGGCCTGGAGGCCACGGTGAGGGTGATCATGCTCACGTGACAGTGGTAGTGAGCGGGGGTAGCGAAGCATCTCATTAGAAGAGCTGTCCATGAAAAACTGCTGTCTGTTTCCATTCAAGAAAGCTCAGTGCTTCTATGATCCCCATGTTCTATGAATAAACTGTGGCCTGGATGGTCAGTGACCTGGCCCAGGTCTCGGGGAGGGCACGCCTGCTCTGCTCACCACTGCCCTTCTGCGTGGAAGGGGAGAGCATTTGACAGTGTGTGGCTCCGTGGCTGAGCGTTGAGCTGTGAACCAAGAGGTCACGGTTCGATTCCCATCAGGGCACAGGCCCGGGTTGTGGGCTGCATCTCCAGTGTGGGATGTGCAGGAGGCAGCCGGTCCATGATTCTCTCTCATCATGGTGTTTCTATCTCTCTTTTCCTCTCACTTCCTCTCTGACATCAATACAAAATATTTTTAAAATAAGTAAGTGTTGGGTCCCCATGACATTTTATTTCCTCTCAGGAGCGACTGGGTGACCTCCTACAAGGTCATGGTGAGCAACGACAGCCACGCGTGGGTCACAGTGAGGAACGGGTCAGGGGACGTGGTGAGTCTCCCCCGGGGCCCTCGGTGCCGCTGGGGGCTCTGCAAGGCGGGCGGGTGTGCCCCGTATGTGCCCCACGTGTGCCCCGTATGTGCCCCACGTGTGCCCTGTGTGTGCCCCGTGTGTGTGCCCCGTGTGTGCCCCGGGTGTGCCCCACGTGTGCCCCAGGTGTGCCCCGTGTGTGCCCTGGGTGTGCCCTGTGTGTGCCCCATGTGTGCCCTGTGTGTGCCCCGTGTGTACCCTGTGTGTGCCCCGTGTGTGCCTCGTGTGTGCCCTGTGTGTGCCCCGTGTGTGCCTCGTGTGTTCCCTCGGTGTGCCCTGGGTGTGTCCTGTGTACCCCATGTGTGCCCCATGTGTGCCCCGTGTGTGCCCCGTGTGTGCCTCGTGTGTGCCCTGGGTGTGCCCTGGGTGTGCCCCGGGTGTGTCCTGTGTACCCCGTGTGTACCCTGGGTATGTACTGTGTGTGTCCCGTGTGTGTCCTGGGTGTGCCCTGTGTGTACCCCGTGTGTGCCCCGGGTGTGCCCCGGAAGTTTGCTGATTTTCTGCCAACTCAGGGCACCCACAGCTCTGATGGGTGACGCCCCCTCCGTGCCTGGAAGCGCAGCACCGAGTGGCCTCGTCCAGGGCTCATGTAGGGCTCAGTCGTCCAGTCACAGGTCAGCCCTGGAAGTGGGGGCCCTTGGCCACGCCCCCCAGCTGTTCATTCAGTTGTGACCGATCCCTGACTTGCTTCAATGGCCACAATCTTTCGGCCCAGGATCGGCTCCAGGGGGGCCAGTCTGACCACGTCCGCCTCTCCCTCGGGTCCGCTAGCTCCTGACCGGCGTCCAGTGTCCCGCACGACCCGAGCGTGGCCTCCCTTTCCCTTCTTACCCCCCACGCACGCCCGTGTTCCCGAGAGTCAGCGGTCCTCCCTCTGCGCCCGTCTCGGCCCCGTGCCATCACTGCTGCTTCTCTCGGGAGCCCGCCCTTCCCTGCAGCCCTGCACACTCTGCCTTCGGGCCATTCACACGCACCGCACCCTGAGCCGCCGGGTCCTGTCCTCTGGGAGCCCAGCGCTCTGAGGCTGTCCCCCTGCCGTGGCCCTAGTGGTTTCGGCGGGGACATCTCAGTCCCCCACCCCCGCCCAGGAAGGGGCTTCCTGCGGGCAGGGCCCAGCTGATCGGCTCTCCCCACCCCCCCCTCGATGCCAGCACGCGTGTGGAGCTCCTCAGGGAGGCCTGGGTGAGGGAGGGAGTCGTTACCCCTGACCCACCAGCGCTGACAGTGGTCCCTCCCCCTGTGTGAGCAGGTGTTTGAGGGGAACAGTGAGAAGGAGGTCCCCGTCCTCAACGAGCTGCCAGTGCCCATGGTGGCCCGCTACCTCCGCGTCAACCCGCAGTCCTGGTTCCAGGACGGGAGCATCTGCCTGCGGCTGGAGGTCCTCGGCTGCCCGCTGCCCGGTGAGCGTGCCCCCCGTGCCCCTGAGGTGCCCCCAAAGGGGAATCAAATAGACCAGGGGTTGAGCATCGACCAATGAACCGGTTCGATTCCCAGTCAGAACACAGGCCCGGGATGCGGGCTCCATCCCCAGTGGGGGGCATGCAGGAGGCAGCTGATCCATGATTCTCTCTCATCAGTGATGTTTCTATGTCTCCCTCCCTCTCTGAGATCAGTTCAGAAGGTCTGGGCTGGTCAGGGACCACGTTTGGTGGCATGAACCAGGACTCACTGCTCGGATACCGCCACGGCCCTGCCCCCACAGCTGTCCGTCCAGCCACTTGGGTCAAACCGACACCTGCTGCGGCCACAGCCTTGCCGTGTGGTCCCCGGCCCGGGGCACCTGTTCTCTCCAGTTGGAGGGAGACCTGAGCTGGCAGGGCCCCTGGCTGTGTCCTCCAGGTGGCGTTTAAAGGGGAAAGCCACCCGGCTGGTGTGGCTCAGTGGTTGGACATTGAACCAGGCGGTCACAGTTTGATTCCCGGTCAGGGCACAGGCCCGGGTTGTGAGCTCGATCCCCAGAAGGGGGAATGCAGGAGGCAGCCGATCCATGATTCTCTATCTCATCGCTGTTCTCTTTCCCCTCTCCCCGCCTCTCTCCACTCCTCACTCCTCCGGCCTCCCCTTTCTGCTGAGTGCTGTGTGGTTTTGTGATTACAGAAGCAATACAGGCTTATACAGTCACAGGCAGGAAGGCACCAGAAAGTCCATTTATACGGAGGGAGTCGATTCAAGAGCAGACAGGTCCTCTGCAGACCCCGGAACCCCAGGCCCCAGAGGCGAGCACTGTCAACACCTCCTGACTATGCTATTGGGGCGCTTCCAGCCCAGCACCAGCTCCCCAGCTCCCCCTCGAGTAGTGGGTGAGGGGGCCCTTCATCGTGTGACGGGAAGTCCAGGGAAACTGGCTCCAGCGTTGGTTCACGCGTTCGCTCCTGGTGTTTTGGGGGTTCTCTCTGGCCTGTGCCCGGGAGAGATTCTCACTCACTCCTCTGCTGTGGCGTGGAAGTCCTTCCCTCCAACCTGCAGCAGTAACAGTGGCCCGGGATGCGATGCTCCGATTGGCTCAGACCCGTCACGTGGGCCCCGGGAGCTGGGGGTGTGAGGCCTGTTTCTGAGAATGGAGGTGGGGGTGGGTCCCCAAATGGCACAAGGTTTCTGTTAGGAGGGATGGCAGTGGACTGAATGCTGGGTAAGCAACCGAGAGTGTCCACCACACTTGCAAAGATTCTCATTTCTGCGTGCAGCGTGGCATTCATTCATTAGCTCATTCATTCATTCATCCTTCGACTCATTCAACCATCCATCCATCCTTCTATCCATCACACTTCCATCCATCCTCCATCCATCCATCCACCCATCCACCCATCCATCTATCTATCCATCCATCCACCCATCCACCCATCCACCCATCCATCCATCTATCCATCCACACATCCATCCATCCTCCATCCATCTATCCATCCACACATCCATCCATCCTCCATCCATCCATCCATCCTCCATCCATCCATCCACCCATCCACCCATCCACCCATCCACCCATCCATCCATCTATCCATCCACACATCCATCCATCCTCCATCCATCTATCCATCCACACTTCCATCCATCCTCCATCTACCCATCCATCCATCCTCCATCCATCCATCCACCCATCCACCCATCCATCTATCTATCCATCCATCCATCCATCACACATCCATCCATCCATCCATCTATCCATCCACACATCCATCCATCCTCCATCCATCCATCCATCTATCCATCACACATCCATCCATCCATCCATCTATTCATCCACACATCCATCCATCCATCCACACATCCATCCATCCATCCACACATCCATCCATCCTCCATCCATCCATCCATCCATCCTCTATCCATCCATCTATCCATCCACACATCCATCCATCCTCCATCCATCCATCCATCCATCCTCTATCCATCCATCTATCCATCCACACATCCATCCATCCTCCATCCATCTATCCATCCACACATCCATCCATCCTCCATCCATCCATCCATCCTCTATCCATCCATCTATCCATCACACATCCATCCATCCATCCACACATCCATCCATCATCCATCCATCCATCCATCCACACATCCATCCATCCATCCACCATCCACCCATCCACCACCCACCCACCCATCCATCCAGTGCTGACAGCGTGCGAGGCACACAGGTCACGCCAACTCAGACTACAGGAAACCACGGCGGGCGGGGCCAGTACGTTTCTGTTTTCGGGTGAAGAAACCAAGGCAGAGACCCCGTGTGGTGTCCAGGGTCACACAGCCCATACCTGGAAGAGCAGAGACCTGAGCCCAGGCGTCCTGGCTCCAGGCCCACGCTTGCCATCACCGGATGATTCTGACTCATAAGAAGCTTCTAGAAAGGTTCTCTCCCCTCTGTGGGATGGTGGAGATGGGCTGTGCCCCCTCTTGAGTCAGGCGTCCAGCAGAGCCCCCACAGGTACCAGGAAACACCTAAGAACTCAGACTGTGTTCCTCTCTCTAGACCCAAACAACTATTACCACCGGCGCAACGAGATGACCACCACAGACGACCTGGACTTCAGGCACCACAGCTACAAGGAGATGCGCCAGGTGAGAGCCGGGGGGGGTCAGCGTGAGAGGGACGGCCCCAGGAAGAAGCACACGGGTTCTCCCCTTCAGAGACGCGGGTGACAAGCTAGGGACAGAGCCGGAATGAACACTCGGGTTGGCGGGACCACGGATGCCTGTGGTTTCAGGTAGAGAAGGTGAGGAGGCGTCAGGGGCTCCTCGCCAGCAGGTGGCGGGAATGGAATGCCCACCCGGACGCTCCTGACTTAATTCTCTAGCTTCTTACGCATCTCTGTGTGTGAGGGATTCGCGGATGTAAGGGTGTCGGTGGTGTGCAGTCCCAGGAGAAACAGGATCTAGGACAGTGATGGTGAACCTTTTGAGCTCGGTGTGTCAGCATTTTGAAAAACCCTAACTTAACTCTGGTGCCGTGTCACATATAGAAATTTTTTGATATTTGCAACCATAGTAAAACAAAGACTTATACTTTTGATATTTATTTTATATATTTAAATGCCATTTAACAAAGAAAAATCAACCAAAAAATGAGTTCGCGTGTCACCTCTGACACGCGTGTCATAGGTTCACTGCTCTAGGATAACTGAGAATAGTGATGGCAGGAAGCCCTCACCTTGGACCGGCGTTACCGATGGGGAAACTGAGTCACCGAGCACGCAGAACCCCACCCGTTGCTACTCAGAGACTCCGAGCCTCCGTCTTGGCTGCGTGGTAGGATCGCCTGGGAGTTTGGAAAACTATCGATACTTGACCCCCCTCGGGCCATCAACAGCCGACGGGCCCGGATGGAAACCTACCATCTCTCCTTCTGATTGTAATGGACAGCCCGACCTCAGCACTGACCGAGCCCCTCGAGGTCTGGGTGCTTCTGTGCTGTTCAGAGGAAAAGGAAGCCCTGGCTGGTGGGGCTCAGTGGATAGAGCGTCGGCCTGCAGACTGAAGGGTCCCAGGTTCGATTCCCGGTCAGGGCACAGCCCGGGTTGCGGGCTCCATCCCCAGTGGGGGGCGTGCAGGAGGCAGCTGATCCATGATTCCCTCTCATCATTCATATTTCTCTCTCTCTCCCTCCCCCTTCCTCTCTGAAATCAATAAAAATATATGAAAACAAAACAAACAAACAAAAGGGAGGAGCCACAGGAGGGAGAGGAGAGAGAGTAGAAGGCCTGCTGCCGGGAGGGACGGTGCTGAGGGTGCGAGTCCCAGGGCAGGAGAGGGACTTACCGGGAGACGCTGTCCCGCCCGGCCCGGTGGGTGGATGGGAGGGGCCGGAGGACGGTGCACAGACACTGGTCTCCCAGGGAGTTCATGGCTCCACGCACGGGTCCCGCTTTAGAATCGCTCAGTCCCGTGTTACATGTGTTACGTCTCCTGCGTGTGGGACCATGAGGGCCAGGACTTCCTCATGGTGCGGACTAGATAACTGTGCATGTGAGGCCGTCCCAGGAGAGATACCTGGGAGGAGGGGAGGGAGGGGGGCCGCCCGGTTGGCCTGGGGGGGTGGGCATCGGTGGAGATGGGGCGCCATCCTCCGGCCGGTCGGGCCTGGGCAGCAGAGGCGGGCGAGGTTGCTCTGGGCAGTGAGGCGGCTCGAGCAGAGGCGTGGAGGTCGGGCCAAGGACATGGTTCTGGAACGGTTGGCCGGGCGCTGGGAGGGAGGCTGGCCCGAGTGCCCGGGAGGCGGCTGTGCGGAGTCTGAGCGTCAGGGGAGGTTCTACACACGGAGCTGGGAGGTCAGGGTGGGGGTGACGTGGAGAGGAGCTGGTGGTGCTGGGGGGCCGGCAGAGGGGCCGAGGAGGACATTCAGGCGCGAGGACAGCACGGGGTGTGGTGAGGGCGCCATCGGGGCCGTGGGAGGGGGCAGGGGTCTGTCTGCTGGGAGGCCCTGCCCCTCCGTGCGCAGCCGTCCCAGCTCAGAGCCTGGTCCGTCCTGTTTTCCAGTTGATGAAGGTGGTGAGTGAGATGTGCCCCAACATCACCAGGATCTACAACATCGGCAAGAGCCAGCAGGGCCTGAAGCTCTATGCCGTGGAGATCTCCGACCGGCCCGGGGAGCACGAAGTCGGTGAGGCCCCCGGGGGCGCACGTGGCCGGTGGGGTCAGCCCTGGCGCAGGACAGAGCCGGCCGCCCCTTCCCACTCAGTCTGCACCTGGGTCTCCGAGCCGCCCGTCCGCCGGCTGATTGATCCTGGAAATACCCTTTCCTGACGGGGGCCATGTGAGCCCTGCCCCCAGCTCTGAGCCGGCCCACTGGCCAGGGAGGAAACGCCTGGATGCTTAGGACAAAGTCCTTTTCCGCCAGAAACCCTGCACCCCTGCTCAGTAACGGCTCCGTCAGAGGAGGCCCCTGCACCCCTGCTCAGTAACGGCTCCGTCAGAGGAGGCCCCTGCACCCCTGCTCAGTAACGGCTCCGTCAGAGGAGGCCCCTAGTTTTTTGGGTTTTTCTTTGTTTTTTTTTTTTTTTAGAGAGAGAAGAAGGGAGAGGGAGCGGAGAAACATCATTGATCGGCTGCCTCCTGCACACCCCCTATTGGGGATCGAGCCTGCAACCTGGGCCTGTAACCCGGGCCTGTGCCCTGACCGGGAATCGAACCCTGACCTCTTGGTTCCTGGGTTGATTAATGATCGTGCAGGTGGCAGCCGATTCATGATTCTCTCATCATTGATGTTTCTGTCCCTCCCTCCCCTTCTGTATGAAATCAATAAAAATATATTTAGAAGAAAAAGAAAAAAAAGGCCAGCAGGCTGAGGTGGCCAGTGGCTGCCAGGCAGAGGGTTGCGAGCGGCGCGGTGAGCGGCTTGCACAGCAGCTGACGTGCCTGTGTCCCGCCCGGTCCAGGGGAGCCCGAGTTCCACTACATGGCGGGCGCCCACGGCAACGAGGTGCTGGGCCGCGAGCTGCTGCTGCTGCTGGTGCAGTTCCTGTGCCAGGAGTACCTGGCGGGCAACGCACGCATCGTCCGCCTGGTGGAGGAGACCCGCATCCACATCCTGCCCTCCCTCAACCCCGACGGCTACGAGAAGGCCTCCGAGGGGGTAAGGGCCGCGCCGCTCCCCGCCCGACCGCTGGCCCTGGCTGCACAGCGCACCTGGCGCCGAGTTCAAGTCCACCCATGGGCCCCGGCCGGGCAGCCCAGCCAAGGCCACCGGCCCCGTCCCCAGTCAGGGCGCACACAAGAATCAAGCGATAAGCGCATACATGAGTGGAACAGCAAATCGCTGCTTCTCTCTCTCTCTCTCTCTATCTCTCTCTCTCTCTCTCTCTCTCTCCCTCCCTCCCTCTCTCTCTCTCCCCCCTCCCTCCCTCCCTCCCGCCTCCCTCTCCCTTCCTCCCTCTCTGAGAAAAACCCCAACAGAATCAACAAATAGAAACCCCCACCAGTAGCTTCCTTGTTGTCTCTGCTGAGGCGGGGACACCACCAGGTCAGGAAAGACTGGAACAGAGAATTTCGGGGACCCCGAGCGGGGCCCGTGCCAGCAGACAGGAGAACGTGCCCCTGCATATAGACACAGTGATGGCAGAGCAGCGGCTGGCGCCTCACTCAAACCCTAGCCCAGGCCCCGGCCGGAGCATGACTCGCGATCCTCTCATCTTTCCTGGAGGAGAGTCGTTTATGATCCTGAGAGATCGGCTCTGTGTCATGTGCTACGTGTGATGTAGAGCGTGCACAGGGCACGGGTAGGTGCAGAGTATGCATGTGCATTGGATTATGCAGAGAATAGAGTTGGTGTTTCCTGGGAATAAAGTGGAAACTATTCCCGAAACCACGGGACCTGCCAAATGCAGCGTCACCGCGTGGAGGTTCGTTGTATTTATCGACATAGACAGGGATTTGCTGCGACAGTCGGTTGGGGATTTGTGGGCCGCGGACAGCGAGGCTGTTGAGTTTGCAATGACGGACTTCTATTTTCATTCATTCTTCCATTCCATTCATTCAATTTTACATTTTTAAATTTTAGAGAGAGAGAGAGGAGAGAGAGAGAGAGAGAGGAACATTGATGTGAGAGAGAAATACCAGTTGGTTGCCTCCCATACGCCCCAACCAGAGATCATATTCACAGCCCAGGCGTGCGCCCTGACTAGGAATCGAACCCACAACCGTTTGGCGTGCGGGACAGTGAGTGCTCCAAGCAGCTGAGCCCCCGGCCGGGGCAGGACGGCTTTTGGGTTCATTGGCGCTCAGTCTCCTCCGCCCAGCGCAGCAGCCCTCAGAGAGGCACGAGGGGAGAAGAGCCGGGACTGTGCAGGAGTCCCCCCCCGTGGCGTGGCTGTGCACCCACAGATGTCAGCAGGGGTTCCGACTGTGGCCTGTGGGTGTGGCCTTCGGTCAGCCGTGTGGAGAGGCTCAGAGACACCCGGGTGGGGGAGGCGTCCCATGTCCGCGCAGCCCACAGTCTGCGAGCCCCTCTCCTTCTGAATTGCCTCCCAGGGCTCAGAGCTGGGGGGCTGGTCCCTGGGGCGCTGGACCCACGATGGGATTGACATCAACAACAACTTTCCCGACTTAAACTCGCCGCTCTGGGAGGCCGAGGCCCGGCAGAGCAGCCCGAGGCCCGTGCCCAACCACCACATCCCCATCCCCGAGTGGTTCCTGTCGGAGAACGCCACGGTGAGCAGAACGCCGGGTCTGCCCGGTGCAGGGGGCGGGGGCAGCGGTGGGGAGCATGGGGGGCTGTGGGGGACCACAGGGGGCTAGTGGGGGCCCGCGAGGGGGCCACAGGGCCAGCGGGGGACCAATGGGGGCTGCTGGGGCCGGCGGGGGTTGTGTGGGGCTTTGGGGGCCAGCGGAGGGGTGCTGGGGGGCTGTGAGGGGCCGCGGGAACGCCCAGCGCATGGGCAGAGGATGTGACATTTCAGAAGGAGACAGAGCCTTCCCTTACACACTTTCTTCTCTTACACATTTTCTCCCAGAGTGGGAAGAGCTAGATAATAAAACATCTTTCAAATGGATATTTGAGGAGATTCTTTATAAAAATCACTTAATTATATTTCTTTACAAGAACACAGAGAAAAACACAACAGGAAAAAAACACGCCTCGTTATTTGTTCTTTTCTGCGGCTGCCACTGAGCCTGGCCCTCAGCTGCACAGACCCCCGGGCAGGACCACGGCCCCGGAGGCACGGCAGCGTCTCCTGTGTGAACAGTTGTATCTGCAAGACGGGACTCCCGTTCCAGACAGGAAACCATTGCCATTATCGCCTAAAAATAAAGGGTTCCGTAATGTTATACAATGTCCAGCCGTCTTCACATTTAACTATAATCACTCTCTCTCTCATCTTGTTTAAATCAGGACCCAAACAAAGTGCATTCATTTAGATTGGTTTACGACCTTTTAGTCTCATTTATTTATTTTTTTAAACATTTTTATTGATGTCAGAGAGGAAAGGGGAGGGAGAGAGATAGAAGCATCAATGATGAGAGAGAATGATGGAGCGGCCGCGTCCTGCACACTCTTTAATAGGGATCCAGCCCCCAACCCGGGCCTGTGCCCTGACCAGGAATCGAACCCTGACCTCCTGGTTCATAGGTTGACGCTCAACCACTGAGCCACATGGCCAGGCAGGTTTCTCGTTTTTAAATCCATTATTTCTACGAAATCCAGTGTTTTCAGGACGGATTTAGAAATTCTAAGCTGGGCTCAGAGTTTCCATACAACGGCTGCTTTCCCACCGAGTCCCTGTTTGGGGCGTCGGGGAGCGGGCCTCCTTCTCACGTGGTCCCCGGCGTCGGTGCTCGCAGGTGGCGGCGGAGACCAGGGCTGTCATCGCCTGGATGGAGAAGGTCCCCTTCGTGCTGGGCGGCAACCTGCAGGGCGGCGAGCTGGTGGTGGCCTACCCCTACGACATGGCCCGGTCCCCCTGGAAGACGCAGGAGCGCACGCCCACGCCGGACGACCACGTGTTCCGCTGGCTGGCCTACGCCTACGCCTCCACCCACCGCCTCATGACCGACGCCCGCCGGCGGGTGTGCCACACCGAGGACTTCCAGAAGGAGGACGGCACCGTCAACGGGGCCTCCTGGCACACCGTGGCCGGAAGTGAGTCCTCCCGGCCCTCCCGCCCTGTCCGCAGCGTCGCTGCCCTGACACTACAGCTCCCGGAGGTCCAGGTCCCAGCTCTGCGGCGTCCCAGTCTCGGAGGGGCGGGGCTCGCTCCCATCTCACAGGTTCTCCACCTCAAACCCACCCTGTTGCAAAGCTCGAACGTGACGTGCAAAAGGGTGGAGTGGAGAAGCTGATGAGAGAGCTGGGGCTCGGACACGGGAAGGGGCGGAGCTGGGGCCGTTGGACTCCGTGGTCTGCTCTCAGCCACTGTCTCCATTGTGTGGGGTCAGAGATGGTAGGGGGAGACTTGGGGAAATACTGGCCCCAAGAGCAAACCCAGCCCGGCCGGCGTGGCTCAGTGACTCATGAACCGAGGTCACGGTTCGATTCCCGGTCAGGGCACAGGCCGGGGCTACAGGCTTGATCCCCAGTGGGGGGCGTGCGGGAGGCAGCGATCCATGGTTCTCTCTCATCATTGAGGTTTCTCTCCCTCCCTCTCCCTTCTTCTCAGCAATCATTAATGTAAGAAACATGCCTCTGATTCATCTTCATAGGAAAGAAACAGCATTGGCCAGGCCATTACTGAATTCCCCACAGCAAACAGGGTGGGGGTGGGAGAGGGTATGAGCTGTACAGGTGGCCGACAGCACATGTCCTAGGAGGATTCCCCTAGCCCAGTGATGGCGAACCTTTTGAGCTCGGCGTGTCAGCATTTTGAAAAACCCTAACTTAACTCTGGTGCCGTGTCACATATAGAAACTTTTTGATATTTGCAACCAGAGTAAAACAAATATGTATATTTTTGATATTTATTTTATATATTTAAATGCCATTTAACAAAGAAAAATCAACTAACAAAATGAGTTCGTGTGTCACCTCTGACACGCGTGTCATAGGTTCGCCATCACTGGGATAGACAAAGGGAGGTGCCCCATTCCTTCCCTGGGGTCAGCAGTAGCGCTCGGAGCAGCCGCCTGCCACACGTCCTCACCGGCTGCGGGGACTGATTTTTTCCATCAGTTACGTTTCCCATTATTTCAGGGACTTGGCGGCAGAGCCTTGCGGGGGCTCGAGCCTCTGTAATCACCCCCCTGGCAGTGTGACTGACAGGCCTGCAGAGTCATTTCTCGGTGGGTTAACGAGATGTGATTTCTAAGTTCCCTGCCTCCCCCTCCGCCTCCTCGCCTCTTCCTGCTCAGGGTGCTGGCTCGTTAGCAGCGCTGAGCAGAGAGCGGCCTGTGCATCTCCAAATGCACCGCCTGTGCGTTCCCCCCACGGCGGTGTCCGCCCGCTCTGCTCCGCGCCCTCCCCACCGTGAAGGCAGCTCCGGGTCCATGTTGAAGCTCTGACAGTAGTGGGGTTCCAGGCCCAGAGCCGTGTGTCACCGTCCCCCGCCAGGGCTGATGGCGCGGGAAGGGCTGTCCGGTCACACCGCAGTACCCTGCGCTCTCAGGGGCCGGTCTCCCCACAAGCCGTTCCGTGGCGTCCTCCCCTCCCTCCCCCCCAGCCCCCCCCCCCACTTGCTCTCATGAATGTTTTGTCTCAGTAGCTGCCCGACACCCTGTTCTCGTGCCGGCCCGCAGGCACGGCCCCCTGTGTCCGGCGCCCCGCTGCGCCTGGCTCAGCTTCCCGTCTGCGGTTGGCTTGGCAGGTCTCAACGACTTCAGCTACCTCCACACGAACGGCTTCGAGCTGTCCATCTACGTGGGCTGCGACAAGTTCCCGCACGAGAGCGAGCTGCCCGAGGAGTGGGAGAACAACCGGGAGTCCCTGATCGTGTTCATGGAGCAGGTACGGCGTGGGCCGCGCTGCCGCGGGGGTGGCTAAGGAACGAGGCTGAAAGTGAGACCAAATTAGTGCTTTGGACCGTGGCCATGATACCTGGTCACTGTGGTCCCTGGTCGCCGTGGTCCCTGGTCACCGTGGTCCAGGGTCTCCGTGGTCCCTCGTCGCCGTGGTCCTGGTTGGCCGTGGTCCCGGGTCGCGATGGTCCCGGGTCTCCGTGGTCCCTGGTCGCCGTGGTCCCTGGTTGCCATGGTCCCTGGTGGCCATGGTCCCGGGTCTCCATGGTCCTGGGTCGCCGTGGTCCCTGGTCGCCGTGGTCCCTGGTGGCCATGGTCCCGGGTCTCCATGGTCCTGGGTCGCCGTGGTCCCTGGTGGCCGTGGTCCCTGGTGGCCGTGGTCCCTGGTGGCCGTGGTCCCGGGTCTCCATGGTCCCGGGTCTCCATGGTCCTGGGTCGCCGTGGTTCCTGGTGGCCGTGGTCCCGGTGGCCGTGGTCCCGGTGGCCGTGGTCCCAGGTGGCCACTCCAGTGTGGAAGGGGCCGTCTGCTCCTCCTTCCTCTCTATATACTAAGCCTACAGAGCTCAGGAAAATTAAAATAGGTGCGTATCAAAATTCCATCCTTCGTGGATTTTTAAAAGATAAATGTTCTTTATTGATTTTAGAGAGAGGAAGGGAGAGGGAGAGAGATGGAAACATCAATTGGCTGCGTTCTACACATCCCCTACTGGGGATCGAGCCTGAAACCCGGCATGTGCCCTGACCAGGAATGGAATTGGCAACCTTTTGGTACATGTGCCCACGCTCAGCCACTGAGTCACACCGCCCGGGCTAGTGGGTTTCTTCTTATGACCCCCTCAAACCCTAACACGTTTAAACGCCTGAAAGATTTCACTCCAGGGGGAGACTCTGAGCCTGCAGAGAGCTCGCTGCCTCGCAAGCTCCTCATCGCAAGCCCCCTAATCAAAGACATTTCCAGGCCCACACGGCGCCAGGGAGCTCTCGAGCTGGGCGAGGCTGCGTGAGGGCTCCTGGTGGCCCGGGCGGCCTGAGGGTCACCGTGCTCACCGTGCCACGGGGCGGGGGGGGGTGGGGGGGGGGGGCGCGCGTGTCGGTGAGCTCACCGCGTCTTGTCGTGTTTGCCGAGCAGGTGCACCGCGGCATCAAAGGCCTGGTGACGGATTCCCACGGAAAAGGCATCCCGGGCGCCGTCATCTCCGTCGAAGGCATCAACCATGACGTCCGAACAGGTAAGCGCCTGCCTGTGTGGAATCCCCCTCTCGGCGGGAAACGTGCATTTCCTGGGAGGTTTGAGGGGTGCTGCTCCCTCGAGGGAACGAGGGGGCCCTCTCCCCCAAAACCGTCCTCCTGCATAACCTGACCCTGTGCTCCCGACAGATCATCCCATTGATCTGGGAGGAAACCGAGGCTGGGACGTGAGGCGGGTGAGGCTGCCATCAGGCCTGGCCCACGTGCCCTTCAGTGCCAGCTGCCTGCCCACGCCTGTGCCTGGCACAGAGGCCAGTGGCTATGGAAATGGGTGCGGTGTGTCTGAAAGGCCACAGAGCCGTTGCCTGCTGTGTAACGCCCTAGTCATGTGCTTCCTGTGTGGTTGCCTATTTCTTTACTCAACAGTGTTTCCATGCCAGGTAGCATGGCACTAGGTACACAGCAACCCCCTTAGGCATCTAGCACTCATCCATCATTTATTTATCCATCCATCCATTCATCCATCCATCCATCATCCATCATCCATCATCCATCCATGCAGTGAGCCATTCATCCATCCATCCATCCATTCATCCATCCATCCATCCATCCATCATCCATCCATGCAGCAAGCCATTCTTCCATCCATTCATCCACTATCCATCCATCCATCCATCCATCCATTAATTTATTCATCTATTCACTCATCCATCCATTCATCCATCATCCATCCATCCATCCATCCCATCATCCATCCATCCATCCATCCATCCATTAATTTATTCATCTATTCACTCATCCATCCATTCATCCATCATCCATCCATCCATCCATCCCATCATCCATTCATCCATCCATTATCCATCCATCCATCCATCCATCCATTTATTCATCTATTCATCCATCCATCCATCCATCAATTTATTCATCTACTCACTCATCCATCCATTCATCCATCATTCATCCATCCATCCATCCATCATCCATCCATGCAGTGAGCCATTCATCCATCCATTCATCCACTATCCATCCATCCATTAATTTATTCATCTATTCACTCATCCATCCATTCATCCATCATCCATCCATCCATCCCATCATCCATTCATCCATCCATTATCCATCCATCCATCCATTTATTCATCTATTCATCCATCCATCCATCCATCCATCCATTCATTTATTCATCTATTCATCCATCCATCCATTCATCCATCATCCATCCATCCATCCATCAGCTATCATCCATCCATCCATCCATCCATCCATCCATCCATCCATCCATTTATTCATCCATCCATCCATCCATCCATTCATTTATTCATCCATTCATCCGTCCATCCATTCATCCATCCATTCATTTATTCATCTATCCATCCATCCATCCATTCATTCATTTATTCATCCATCCATCCATCCATTCATCCATCCATCCATCCATTCATTCATCTATCCATCCATCCATCCATCCATCCATCCATCCATCCATCCATCCATTCATTTATTCATCCATCCATCCATCCATCCATCCATTTATTCATCTATCCATCCATCCATCCATCCATCCATCCATTCATTTATTCATCCATCCATCCATCCATCCATCCATCCATCCATCCATCCATTTATTCATCTATCCATCCATCCAGCCATTCATCCATCCATTCATTCACTCAACAAATGGGCATGGGAACTCACAAGGAGGTGGCAGTCTTTATGAATGAAAGAGGCTGTTTGATGGGCTCCACACGGGACTGTATTTTAAGCATTGCCAATGAGCCCCTTTAAAAGAGTGATTCATAAAAAAGCCTGGAACATTCTGGGACTATTAGTGCTGTGTGTGCACTGCGAGGAGATGTGAGGGTTTTAAATGGAGCGGGAGATAACAAGGCCCCGGGGCCCCGAGCCTGCAGAGAGCTCGCTGCCTAATGAGCTCTGAGCTGCAAGCCCTGTAATCAGGGAGACAGCTTTGATGAGCCGAGGGGCTCCCATCCCTCCGCCTTTATTTCCCCCCATAAGTGATTTCCCAGTGCGTCCTCACGTCGCGAAGCCCATACTTCACACGCCGATGCTTCCCCGTGTTGGTTTCAGCGCCTCTGGGTACCCCGCGTCAGCTCCGAATTTGCTTGATTTCTTTCTGAAGCTTATGGGGTCTGACAGGTTTTATTTCAGGAGGGATTTTGTGTAAAATAAACAGCAGGATTAGATGACAGCAGCATGAGATGGATTCTACCGGGAAGGCAGCCAGACAGAGCGCCTCCTTCTCAGTACATGTACCTACTCGTCCGGGGGCCAGGGACCAGGCTCCGGTACCACCGGACTGCCCTCTGCCCGGTGGGCACTGACCTGCTTACAATGGACACTCACTGGGGCCTGGTGGGCCCTCTGTCCACCTTGTCCACCTCCGTCCACCGGTGTCCATGACGCCAGCTGTGTGTCCACCACCCCTGCAGCCCACAGTGCCCTCGCCCCAGTGGGACAGTAACCCAACAGGAGCTGATACTTTGGTGCCCAGCCCTCGTGTTCCTAGGACATTTCCGTTCATGTGCCCGTGTGGTCTCCTCCCACTGGAGGGAACAAGCGTTGATGGGGGTGCGCCGTGGGGAACACAAAGTGCGGGAGAATGGGAGTGAGGCGCCCACACCCCGACACAGGACCAGGCAGGGAGAGGGGGCGCAGGGTCCGGTAGGAGGACACAGCCTGGGATGGGCTGGCTGCTTCCACGCTGGGAGCTCCAGGGGCCCCGAGAGACGTCTCCAGGGGGGCACCGTGCTGGGAGGTGCAGGCTGTCTGGTCGCAGGACCAAGGCTTTTCAAGATGGCATTGCGTGCCCTGGCCAGTGTTGCTCAGTGGGTAGAGCATCGGCCTGCAGACTGAAGGGTCCTGGGTTCAATTCTGGTCAAGGGCACATACCTGGGTTGCAGGCTTGATCCCCAGTAGGGGGCATGCAGGAGGCAGCCAACCAATGATTCTCTCTCATCATTGATGTTCCTATCTCTCTCTCCCTCTCTCTTCCTCCCTGAAATCAATAAAAATGCATATAATAAAAATAAAAACATATTTTTAAAAAATATATTTTATTGATTTTTTACAGAGAGGAAGGGAGAGGGATAGAGAGTTAGAAACATCGATGAGAGAGAAACATCAACCAGCTGCCTCCTGCGCACCCCCTACTGAGGATGTGCCTACAACCAAGGTACATGCCCTTCACCAGAATCGAACCCGGGACCCTTCAGTCCACAGGCCGATGCTCTATCCACTGAGCCAAACCGGTCAGGGCATAAAAACATATATATATTTTTAAAAAGATGGCATTTTGTGGTGAGGGGCGAGGGGCAGGGCCAGACCATGTGGAAGCTCATGTGCAGAATGAATGACGCATCGACCCTGGGAAGCGGTTAGAGGTGATTTCTCCATCGCCGCCCACGTGTACGGACGCTGTGGGGAGCCCATCCCAGACCCTGCCTGTCAGAACCATCAATGGGGCTTCCAAAGAGGACGCGCGCATCTGCAGGGGCTGGGGCTCCCCACGGCCGCCCCGAGTCTCTCTGGACTCACGGGGCTGGGGTCCGCGTTAGACAAGAGCTGTCCGAACCCCCGCTTTCTCTCCCCAGCCAGCGATGGCGATTACTGGCGCCTCCTGAACCCCGGCGAGTACGTGGTCACGGCCAAGGCAGACGGCTTCAGCGCGTCCACCAAGAACTGCATGGTCGGCTATGACATGGGCGCCACGCGGTGCGACTTCACGCTCGGCAGGACCAACCTGGCCCGCATCCGGGAGATCATGGAGACGTTCCGGCGGCGGCCCGGCAGCCTGCGCGCCCGGCAGCCCAGGCTCCGGGGGCGCAAGAGGCGGCAGCGCGGGTGACCTCCCGGCACTGAGCTGAGGCCCAGGCCCCGCCGAGGACACCCCGGGGCCGTGGCTCCGTAGAGGACCCGCTGCCTGTAGGCTCTGTCGCTCCCGGAGGCTGGGAGGACGCACGTGTGCCCAGCAAGCCTGGTCCCCAGGGCAGGCCCGCGGCTCGGGGTCTCCTTTCCTTCGTTCCCACGTATCCAAATAGCTTGGAAAGCGCAGCGGAGAAAGGCTGGCGGGGTGTGGGCTCGGCCATCCAAGCAGGATCAGGGAGCGAGGGGCTGGCCTGCCCGGAGCTCCTGGCTGCGCGGTGGGAGCCCGGCGCTTCCCCTGCTTGCGTGACAGGAGCCCCTGCGCGTGTGCCATGTGCCCGGCTGAAACCGCTGCCCTGGGGCCTGCTGTCCCCGGTGTCACCCTTCCCGCGGCTCAGGGCCTGCTAGCAGAGGCCGCCCTCTCGGCCGGGCATTCCCGCTGCTGCCCAGCAATCCTGCGCCTGTCGACAACAGCGAGATCACCAAGCGAGCGGCGGGCGGTGGGTGGCTGGAGGCCTCTGCGTCAGTTTCGCTTCTCTCTCATCAGCGGGAGAAAGGCTGGAATAATTCCAGGGGAAGCCTGGGCAGCAGGCGTGCCCGGGGGCAGGTTGCATGCAGATGGGGCTTACAGAGAACCCCAAATTCCCCCCTGGTCCGGCAGCCTGGGGGGCTCCCTGCTGGTGACAGGAGAAGGTGATTCCCACGAAACCACATCTCCTCAGGCTCCTCTGTGAGCCGCTGGGACTTTGAAAGATGCCGGGCTGACCTGCGACCTCCCTCCGCCCCAGACCCCCTCCTCCGTGGAGGCGCGCTCCTAACCTGCCCCACACGCGGGGGTTCGCTGTGGACACTCGCTCAGGATTGTCTGCGGAGCCTCGTTCAGGAGGGTATTGGAATGACCACGCGAGAAATCGGGTCTCGTTATTACTGTTGCTGCCTCACTGACGGGGGAGTGAGGAAATAAAGAAAGCAAATGGGGAGAGGCCTCCGTGTGGTTTCCCTGGGGAGCCTCGCGGCCACGCCCAGAGGACTGGCCGGAGCGCCAGGTTCCCCGCAGCCTGACTGCGCTGAGCTGGGCCACCGGGCCCTGTGAGCTCTTCCTCCTGTGGCCTGTCCCCTGGCACACACACAGCCCCACGGCCACGGCCACACACACAGCCCCACGGCCACGGCCACACACACAGCCCCACGGCCACACACACTCAGCGCCACGGCCATGGCACCAGGAGTCCAGGGAATTAAGAAAAAGAAATTGGGGGTGGAGGGCAAATATTCGGTGCCGTTGCAGGTGGACAGACGAGCAAGGCAGGTCTTTAGGTCAGTGAGTCAGGCTGGCCGCCGGGCTCTCTTTCGCAGGCCGACTTGGGCTCATCGGGGGGTATTGCTTGGAGCTCTGTGTTAAGAAGGGTTCTGAGGCAGGGTCCTGGCTGGGGGCGGGGGGGGGGGGTGGGTGGAGAACGCTGTGTGTGCTGTGGGGATGGGCGGGAAGGGCTGACAGCTGGTTGCCTCGAGTTTTCTATCCCTGAACTAGTTTGTCCCCCACGATGTGGAGATAGAGGCCCACGGAGGGGCAGTGTCCAAAGTCGGGTTGTGCCACTTATAGGGCGGTCATTCCTCCCTGGTGACCTTGAGGGAGGACGGGAGGACAGGGGACTGCCAGCTGCATTGGGAAGGCGAACCAGAGTTCACAGCAGGCAGAGAGGGAGAGCCATGGCACGAAGACACAGGCGTGTCTGTGAGGAGCTGTGGGAGGACCCGCCCCCCCTCCCCCGCGCCCCTGGTTAGACAGGGAGAAAGGCAGGCAGGAAAGGCAGGGAGGACGAAGAGGGCAGCATGGTGCCGGGCAGTGTTGGCCTGGGGTTCGAGCAGTTCTCTGTGGGAGCTGCAGGCCCCAGAACAAGCAATGTTGCAAGAATACACGGGAGCGAGCCCGCTTCTCGCTGGGAAGGAACGGGGCCAGGTCAGCGAGTCTAAAAACACGGACGCCGAGAACCTGCCTGCTCACAGCAGAGCAGGAGATGTTTATGCTGTAGAAGGAGGACAAACGGGCTTTTTAAAACGTCGGAAGCTGTAGGCGGCTCCAGGGTTTCGTTGCAAACCCATCTGGCAGGTCTGGTGCCTTCGCACGCACTTTCCTGGCATTCGCTCGCCCAGCGCGGCCCCCAGGGCCTCAGCGGAGCTGGGGGGGGGGGGCGAGGCGCAGTGATCCCCCCTCCTGGTGGGAAGGGAGGCTGGGCCGGCGCTGACCTGCCCGCGTGCTTTTCCGATTATGGAGACGCAGGGATCTGGGGATCGTGTTTAGTGAAAGGGTTTAGACCGAGAACCGTGTGGGGTGTGTGTGTGGAGCAGGAGGATGGCCACGTGGGATGCGTTGTCGACCTGAGGCCTTGGTGTGGGGTCCCTGAACTCAAGTCTGAGACAGGGCCTCGTGCAGGGGGCTTATCTGGGGGGGGGGGGGGGGGGGGGTGATCCCAGGAAGGAGAGGAAGGCAGCACCTGGATGCTGCGGTGAAGTCACTGCGGTCAGGTCGCTGTGGTCAGGTCGCTGAGTTGGGCCGTGGCCGGTCAGGCCCGGGGAACTCTGGGAAGAGTGGACGCTCCTGCTGTGGTCCTCGTGGGGGACAGGAGGCGGAGCTGGGGGGAGGCCTGGGGTGCTCTGGGGGTCAGGGCAGGGCTGACTGTGGGGAGCAGGCAGCAGGGAGCCGGGAGGGGCACTGCCAGCAGGAAGGGGCGGTAGGGGACAAGGGGGGGGCAGCTAGGGCACTGGCACTGGTCCCCGAAATGCACCTGCGACCCCAGGAGAGCCTGGCTGAGAGGTGGGTCCCAGAAGGGGCGGGGCCACGTGATCATGGGGCGGGGCCACAGGATCACCTGGAATTGGGCACGTGACAGGGGGCGGGCACCGTGATCACCTGGAATTGGGCACGTGACAGGGGGCGGGCACCGTGATCACCCGGAAGCGGGCGGCATCAGGGCCTTGGACCAGGCGGGATGGACAGAGCCATGTCTCGGGGAGCGAGTGCAGGAAGCCTGCCGTTTGCAGACCCCGAGTCAGTTTGTTTTCGAGGTAAAACAGTCGGCCGGGGAGGCAGGCGGCGGGAGCCGGACACGGGGAGGACAATGGCGCTTACACGCTGAGCCCAGACGCAGGGGGACGCGGTCTCCACGCAAGGCCCTCGCCCCCAGGCGGCCGGACTCTGCCAGGTTATCAGCTGGGAGGGAGCGCGGGACAGAGCAGCCGCCCGGAGCCACTGGTGCACGGACAGGACCCCTGTCCCCTGGGGGAGAGGGGGGAGTGGGAGGGGGGAGGGTGACACCCCTCAGAGCAAACGGCCGGAGGGCGAGGGGCCGCTCACCCAGAGGCCGCAGGTGAAGGAGACGCAGGCTGCGGGCAGCCCGGGTTCCCCTTTAGCTCTGCCCTTTGCTGTGTGCCCTGAGGAAGTCGCTCGCCCTCTCTGTGCTGCAGCAGCCTCGGCTGTGAACTGCCTGGCACTGGGGTGGGACTGAGAGCCTCCCCGCTCCAGGCCTATTTCCCAGCTTCTTGCCGTGTTTTCACCCCGTCAGGCCGTTCCCGGCGTGGGGCCCTCGGCCTCCAGCGCGCACCTGGCGGGGTCAGGGAGCAGGTCCCGGCCGTGAGCAGGTGCTGGTCTGCACGTTTCCAGGGGCTTTGCCTGAGGAAACGGGGCGTCGAGGGGGTCTCACCCCGAGGGAGACAGTTCACCGGGCCCACGGCACCGGGCATGTTCTAGACCCGCGGTCCCAGCCTTCCCACCTGACGGACCACCAGCTGGTGACGCGGGTCTACACGCCGTGGGGGGAGCACACGCCTCCAGCTGGGCCGTGCTAGCCCGCTGCTGGCCATCGCTAGCCCCGGCTTTCTCCTCCCTTCTGGTGTGTGTGTGTGTGTGTGTGTGTGTGTGTGGTTATAGAGGAAGGGAGGGAGGGAGGGAGGGAGAGAAACATCCGTGATGAGAGAGAATCATCCGTCCTGCCTCCTGCACGCCCCCGACTGGGGATCAAGCCCACAACCCGGCCTGTGCCCTGACCGGGAACCGAACCGTGACCTCCTGGTTCATGGGCCGACGCTCAGCCCCTGAGCCCCGCGGCCGGGCTCCGTGGTCTGAGGGCCTGTGTCTGAACAGTGATGAAAACGCCGTCGATGAACTGAGCTAGGCCTTGTCCGTCTGGTGCCCACGCAGCTGGTTTTTATTGGGTTTGGGGCAGTTTTGTGAAAATTACCAAATGCATCTTTGGGGACGTGTGGTGCCGGGTGAGGGCCTGTTTCCCGGCCGCCCCTGCCGCTGTCCGAGGAGGAGGGAGGGGGGGAGCCGGCGGGCTAACCCGCAGGCCTGACTTTGATCAGAAACACATTTTCCTGCTTGAACGTGACTGTCTCCTGACCTCACCCCCCGGGTCACGCGTCGCCGTCGGCCCAGTCCTGGGAGTGTCCGTGCGTGTCGTCCGGCTCCGCGCTGCTCTCAGCCTCTCTGGTGCGCCTGGTGCCGCGACCTTGGACCGGGAGCAGCTGCCCGTCGCTAGGAAACCGCCACAGAAACCCGAGGCGGCGGCGGCGATTCCAACTCCGGCGGCCACGTGCGCAGACAGAGCAGAGCGCTTTGCTTCAGTGGCGCTCGGTGGCGCTCGGAGCCGTGCCCGGGCGGCGGCGTGTGGCGTGCGGCGGCCGGTCAGCGCCCGCTCTCCGTGGAGAACAGACCTCACTTGCAGCAGCTGCAGATTTTCCTGGAAGAACATTCCCCTCGAGGCTGATTCCCAGCGAACAAGGTCACGTCCCCGAACGCGGCCGGGAGGGACCAGCCTGCCCGCTCCTCCGGACAGGGGTGAGCACAGCTCCACCTGCCCCTGGGAGGGGGCCGGGAGCCGCACCTGCGCTGTTCTGGTCTCCATGGAAACCCTGGATGGAGTGAGAGGAGACGAGGCAGGCTCTGTTCCTCGTTGTGAGTGCAAAGCTAAGTTTAATGAGGCATCTTTTAAAACAGACACACACACACTCCCCTTCTGCCCGTGCGGGGGCCCAGCCCGGTCACCGACGGCTCCTCCCTGCTGGGTCCCTGCTGGACGGCGGCCTCCCCTCCGTGAGGCTGCGCCTCTCCCGGCCTCCCCCCTGCAGGGCTCACGCAGAGGACGGCCGGGCGGCGGCGCCCAGCGGCAGGCCCTCATCTGAAACGGTGAACACGACGCAGGGCAGAGAGCACGGTCCGCTCACCCTGGCTTTTACGGCATCCGCGGGGCTGCGAAGGGGCTGGCATAGGTACCATCGCTAGGATTTCAATAAAAACCTCAGCCTCCCGCCCACAGCCCAGGGCACGCGCTTGCCCCCTCGACAGCCCCCACCTTCTGCCGACGGACGCGGGACGTGAGCGCACAGGAAGCCCATGCCTTCACATCAGGCTAGAACCCGGTGCGGTCAGTTCTTGCCCGTCGATCTCAGAGGACGTGCCGGATGCGAGGTGCCAGACGCGGTAACGCGCCTGCAAGTTCAGGCCGCAGGTGGGTGGGGACCAGCCAGCCCCCTTCCTGCCGCCTCTCCTTGGCGCCGACACCCCGGCACGTAAGTCAGAAGCAGGTACCTTCAGGGTCAGACCCCAAAGAACAGTGTCCGTGTCCCCCCTGCCCCTTGGAACCACCTTCGAACCTGGGTTGTCTGCACACGCACGTGCTCGCTCTGGGTGGGGGCGGGGCAGATGGAGGGACAAACGTTGAATCCAATGTAAGTGTTTCTACGGTTGGTCCACAGCCATCGACCGGGGAGCCAGTAGGTGTTCACCCCCCTCCCCCCCCCGCCCCCTGGGGCACAGGACCAGGGCGTCCCAGCCCAGCACAAGGTAGTTAGATCCGCCCGAGTGATATTTGGGTTAAAGCAGCCACGGCCATGACCCGTGTCCCGTGGCAGCCACCACTCCCGGCAGCAAGGAGCCCCGTGTCCAGGGCTCAGGGGGCAGGCGGACCCCATGCTGCCCCACCTGCCCCCGCGCCGTGTCCTTGGTCACGACTGTCAGCTCTGGGAGCCTCTGGCCTGTCAAGGAGCTCAGAGCAGCTCATCCCACGGTCTCCTTCGGTGATAACGGGGCCCGCTCAGCGGTCCCCGGAGAGCAGGAAGCCGCCTCCAGGAGCCGGACCCGGGATCGCTGGGCTGCCAGGCGGTGGCGGGGGCCCTGCGTCTGCCCGGAGCCCCGCCTCCCTGCTGCTCACCGCTGTCTCCCATGTCCAGCAGGAGGCGCCCCTCACTCGGCGACGGGCAGGGTGTTCTGGCTGTGGGAGCCGCCGGCCAGGCCCGAGGAGCGCAGGGAGCGCCGGTGGAAGAGCCGGGTCAGGATCTCCTTGCAGCTCTGGCGGTACTGGTGGCGCAGCAGCGAGTACACAAAGGGGTCGGACGCGGCCTTGCTGTAGGCCAAGCACTTGGACAGCACCCCCCAGTGCGAGGCGATGGGCACCGTGGCGGACAGCTCCACCAGCCTGCGGAGAGAGGGCGCGGGGAGGTCACAGGTCACAGCCGCCACGGCCCCCTGTCCAGGCCCCGGAGCCCCACCCAGCTTCCCGGACGAGCCTCGGGTTCCCCGGGCCGCCTCCCAGAGCAATGACACGCCAGGACCTTCAGCCGTGACCTCCTGGCAGGCGACGGTTTCACTCCAGCTGCTGTCCCAACTGCGCCCCTCAACGCTCGACTTCACGGAGCCCTGGGCGACCCACAGTCCCCACGTCACACGTGAGGAGGTAGGTGCCCAAGGAGGTTAAGCCCTTGGCCCCAGGTCACCGACCGGCCAGTTGTCGAGTTGGGACTGGACCCCGGGTTGTGCGACCCTGGAGCCCAAGATCATCTAAGAAATGGCTGAGGGTGAATCGTGTCCCTGCCATTGGCTCCCAGTCTGCCCCGCGACCCCGGCTGGCGGCCGGCCTGTGTGTGGCCCCAGCTAGCGGCCGGCCTGTGTGTGACCCCAGCTAGCGGCCGGCCTGCATGTGACCCCGGGCTAGTGTCCCTAACCTCAGGCCTGGAGGTTTCCTCTGAGAACGACAAGACCCGCCCTGGGAGCAGAAAGACCGACTTCGCTTGCAGCCCAGCCCGCCTCCCGGGAGGCTGCGGGGACGCTGGCTGAGGGTGACTGCGAACCGTCTGCAGCTCGAAGGGCGTCTCGCATCCGGGGAGGCTGCTGGCCGGGGGCCTCTGCCCAGGCGGGTTCGGTCCCCGGGAGGGGCCCTGGTCCCTGAGGGGCCGAGGACAGAGGCAGCTTATGTCATGGGCACCGTCTGAGGGTCCTCCGGGTACCCGGCCAGCAACCCCCAGGGGAGCGGACGCGAGCGGGGAGGCAGCGCACCCCTGCTGTGTGCACGAGATGTCCCCCCGCGATGCCATGCACTCCTCTCTCCTGCCCGGTGCCCTTGGCCCGCGTGGCCAGCTGACCCGCTTCCCACTGGTCCTGCCCTGGACGCCCGCCCACCGTCACAGCCCAGCGCTGCCTGCCCTGCTCCGGCCCAGCTCTGGCAGCCCCAGGTCCCCATCGGTCCCGGGGGGCTGGGAGGGCAGGGGTGTCCACGCGGCTGCGATCCCATCTAACGCCAGAGCTGGTCAGGGTGTGGTCACATGACCCGTCAGCTGACCTGGCAGGGCGGCCCGGGATCCCCCTGGGAAAGGGGCGCAGTCAGCACCAGCCAGGCTGCCTCTGGGCCCCGCGCACGCGCCAGGCCGCCAAGTGGGGGCCGGAGGGGATGCCACTCGAGCCCCCCTCTTCCGGGGCCGGTGCTGTCTGTCCCGCAGAGGCTGGGCACAGGGAGCAGGGTCAGCCTGCAGGGGCGTCTCTGCATGTCCAGGCCGGTCCCCACGCGCTGGAGATGGCGCCGGACTGCGGAGCCCAAATGCTGCCGACGGCGGACACCCACCTCACCCGGGTCCTCCAGCTGCTGCTCCCACGTCCTCAGGGAACCCCTCTTGCCTCTGACCCTCAGTAAATGCAGCTGCTGGCCCTCCAGGAGGCGGGACCAAGCACGGGCAGGCACCCATGGGACCTCCTGGGAGCCCTGCAGGTGGCCAGTGGGCGACAGGTGCAGCCATAAAGGGCTCATGTTCTGCCGCCGGCCTGGCTCAGGGGTCGAGCGGCCACCTAGGAACCAGGAGGTCAGGGTTCCATTCCCATCAGGGCACAGGCCAGGTTGTGGGCTCCATCCCCAGTGGGGGGCGTGCAGGAGGCAGCTGATCAGTGATTCTCTCTTATTGATGTTTCTCTCCCTCTCACTTCCTCTCTGAAATCAATACAAATATTTTTTAAAGAAAAAGATTCTTAAGAAAAGAGAGAGTCCTGTTCTCCTGTAACGGGTGACGGGAGGAGGCTCAGGAGCCATGCGAGGGCTTGAGTGGTTTCTGACTGACCTGGGGTGATGCCCCCACCGAGAAGGCTGCTGGGCAGAGGGGGGTCCACGGCCGACAAAGAGGGGAGCCTTCCCCGCTGGTCTGCTCGTCCCATCAGCTCCAGGGGTGGCAGGTGTCACAGCTGAGCCCGCCCTCCTGAAGCCAATTCCACCAGCTCCAAGCCCCCTGCCCCCAGCGGTCCCAACGTCGAACCCCATGAGGTGCGGGCGGGCCGCCTGGAGAGAGTCCGTGCGCCGGGGGCGCCCAGCCTTTACCCGAGGTGACCCCCCAGCACCTGCTCTCAGCCTTCGCAGAGGAGGCGGCTGTCTGCTCGGTGGGTGTGGGCACAGCGCCGCCCCTGGGGGAAGAGCGGACCTCACGCTCTCGGAGGGGCTGGTGGAGGGGCTGGTGCAGGCCTGTGCGAGGCCACCCCGGCCGGAAGCGGCTGAGTCCAGGCGGAGGGCAGGTGCCCACCTGGCTGGGCGCGGCCTGTGCTCCCTGCTCCCCTGCAGGTGGCACGTGGCCCCCGCTACTGACCGGGCTGGGGGCGGCGCTGGGCTCCCTGTGCTCAGGGGCCTCCCCCTCTCTCCCCCTTTCCTCCCGGTGGGCCTCCTGCGGTTGGTGGGCACCCGGCCCCTTCTCCTCTCTGCCCGCTTCCCTCTCCGGGGGCCTCCTGCGGGCAGCCCGGGATGAAGGGTCAGAGGGAGGAGGTGGCAATCGAGTGGGAGAGACGTCACAGCCCTTTCAGCCCTGAGTTTAGGGGGAGAATTCAAGGCCGCAGAGAACAGGCGTGCACCCTCCTTCTCCTCGGACCTCTCAGGTTCACCCTCACCCCCACGCTCTGTCTGGAGATGACGTGGGCCCCGCTGTGCGCTCCGAAGCCCCGCACCCCGCCCGCCGCCCCTGCACGCGCCCGGGCTCACCTGGTGAGGACATAGGGCGCGAAGCACAGGAGGAAGGTCCCTATGAAGGTGCTGATCTTCCTGGTGGCCCGCTGCCGCCGCCTCCGCTGCTCCTCCAGGCAGCGCTCGCGCACGCTGCACGGGAAAGAGGGGACAGGGCGGCTCAGGGCGCCTGCCCGGGTCTCGGGGTCACCACCCCCGAGCACAGGCAGCGGCCGCGAGGGCAGGCACCCGGCTGTGCAGCCAGGAGACCCGAGGCCGAGGCCTGGCCGAGCTGTGTGACCTCCCCGAGCCTCGGGGCCACCAGCCGGAAAGGGGACAGTCATCTAAGGAGACGCACAGAGAAAGGGCTGCTGTGAGAACGGAACGCACAAGGCACACAGATGCACGGCATGTGTTTGGTGCAGCCCTAGCTGGTGTGGCTCAGTGGACAGAGCGTCGGCCTGTGGACTGAAGCATCCCAGGTTCGATTCCCGGTCAGGGCACATGATCCCCAGTGCGGGGCGTGCAGGAGGCAGCCGATCCATGATTCTCTCTCATCATTGATGTTTCTACCTCTCCCTCTTCTTTCCTCTCTGAAATCAATAAAAAGTATTTTTTAAAAATTGGTTCGATGCCTGAAGCAGTTAGCACCACGCCGGATGCCAGAGCAGGTGCAAACGACAACTCATTATTACAGCTCGCTCCTCGCTGGGCCGCGGCGCACAGCCCGAGTGCACATCCCCGATGTACGCTCTCTGCTCCCTAGGCGCCCGCCACCGTCCTGCCCAGTGCGTGGCCCCCGGGGAGCTGCCTGCCAGCACGTCACCCGCCTGTTTCACGCGAGGACTCTGAGCTCCGAGAGGACCCTGAGCTCCGCGAGGCCAGGGAAGCCGCTCGGCTGGGAAGTGGAGGCAGGACTTGAACCTGCGTCCGTGTGACTCACGGCTGGCCCTTCACCGGGCAACCCGGACGCTGCGCGGTGAGCGGGGCCTCCTGTCCTCCGCACCTTCTGCCCGAACCTTCCGCCCGAAGCCGCAGCCCTGCCCGGAGCTACAGACAGGAAGGGGCAGCCCTGCCCTGTGGCTGCAGAAGAGACTCCCTGCAGGGGCGCGAGCCACGCGTGTCCTGGTCTCAGCGTGCGTGCAGGGGGCCTGTGCACATGCGGTTCCCATGTGAGCACCTGGGATTGCGTGTGACATGCGTGTACGTGGGTTCCTATGCCCTGCCGTCACGTGCTGCTGGTCACGCACATGCACGCCTGTATGTGGTTCTGTGCGGAGAGGATGATGAGCCTTCATGTCATTGGTCACATCTAATGAGGTGCGGTTCCCCGGGGACGTGAGCACAGCCATGCCCTGCGACAGGGAGGCTCCCACGTTCCTGGCGGCTCCGGGGCAGGACCGTCTCCGCACTGAGGGAGCCTCTGCTCGGACACCTCGGGTCTGACTCCCTCAACCAGGAGCTGCTTTAGGGGGTGGGGGAGGGGTCAGCCTCAGGGAACTCCCCTGATCGAGCCTCCCCCATCGGTGCTCCCCGCCTGCCTCGCTCTCATGCCTCCCAGAAGCCACAGCCCCTGTTGAGGGTCCTGGCCGCAGAGCCCCCTCCCCAGGACATGGGATACAAACTAGCAGAGTCCACTTTCTCTCCCCTCCCTCCCCTCCCTCCTTCTCTCCCTCTTCCTCCTCTTCCTCCTCTTCCTCCTCTCCCCTCCCCTTCCTCCTCCTCCCTCCTTCTCTCCCTCCTCCTCCCCCTCCCTCCTCTTCCCCCCTCCCTCCCCCCTTCTCCCTCCTCCTTCCTCCTCTCCCTCCTGTTCCCTCCTCCTGGCCCCTCTTCCTCACCCCTTCCTCCTCTGTAAGCAAAGCCTAGGTGAGCTCAGGCTGCCTTAGCCAAGTGTCCCCCCTTCTCTCTAGGGGAGTCTCAGGGAAGAGCCGGAGTTCCCAGGGGGACCTGCACCTGCACCCCGAGCTGCCTTCCTGGAAGACCCCTGCGGGTGGGTGCGGTGAGGGTGGGTGAGGGTGGGTGAGGGTGCGGGTGGGCGGGGACCCAGGGCTGACACTCCCCGGGCAGGGCCATCAGGGCCAGCAGCTCCGAGTCCAGAGGCACAGGCAGCACTGGCAGGAGGGGCAGGACGAGGTTCCTCCCCAGGACCGGCAGGGGGCGCAGCCCGGCTCTCTCTCTCTGTCTCTCTCTCTCTCTGTCTGTCTCTCTCTCTCTCTCTCTCTCTCTCTCTGTCTCTCTCTCTGTCACACATACACATACACACACACACACACACACACACACACACACAGGACAGGCAGCGCAGGCCCCAGAGAAAGGACGGCCGGGAAGAGCAGCTGGTTCCGGTGTGAGGACCCCTCAGGAGTCCCCCTCCCCCGCTCCCCCCCCCCCCCCCCCCCGTTGGGGCCCCAGAGCCTCTAAGGGCCGCGTGTGCTGTGCAAAGTGCAAACCGCACCCAGAACCAGCTAAGTGCCCACTGGTTCCCCTGATGCTGCCAGAGCCTGCGTCCTGCCCACTCCCGGGGCCGCTGTGCGCGCCTGTGCCCGGGCACCTGCCCTGGGACCCGCAGCATCCCCCCCGCCCCCCCCTTCCCAAGAGGAAACGCAGACTGGGTGGAAGGGGGTCGCCAAGGCCGCACCTGAGTGTGGAGGAGGCGTGGGTCCCCTTCCCCCACCCCCTTCCCCCCTCCCCTCCCCTCCCCTCCCCTCCCCTCCCCCTCCCCCCACCGGGCGCCCTCGCCGCCCTCGCCACCCTCACCTGGGGTGGATGTCCACCAGCAGGACCAGCGTCTGCATGGTGATCACGTCGATGCGCCGGCAGTGGGCGCGCGCCACGCGCAGCACCTTGAGGTACGTGGCGCAGAGCACCAGCAGGGCGAGCAGGAAGCTGAGCGCGTGGAAGGCGCCGGAGAAGAGGGCGAAGCGCAGGCGCTCGTCGGGGCGGCGGCTGCACAGCGCGCAGGACGCGGAGGGCGCGTGGAAGCCGAGCCAGGAGCGCGCGAGCGCCGCGGCGGGGAAGGCCAGCGCGTGCAGCCACGTGTAGGCCACCAGCAGCGCGGCGCCGCGGGGGCGCACCCGGGCGCGGTAGCGCAGCGGGAAGACCACGGCCGCCCAGCGGTCCAGGCCCAGCGCGGCCATGCTCAGCATGGCGTTGCTGGCCAGGAAGGTGTCCAGGAAGGCGACCAGGCGGCACAGGCGGTCGCCCGCGGGCTGGCGCTGCGCCACGACGGCCGCCAGCGTGAGCGGCATGTTGACCACGGTGCCCAGCAGGTTCCCGCACGTGAGGTTGAGCGTGAAGAGCGCGGGCGCGGGGCGGCGCAGGGCGGCGCTGTGCAGCAGGCAGAGCAGCACCAGCGCGTTGGCGAGCAGCGACACGCCCATGGTGGCCGCCAGCAGCCCCGCCAGCCCCGCGTCCCACGAGTCCATGGCGCGCGCTCAGGGCCCGCCCGCCGCCCGGCGACCCCCGGCCCCGCCGCCAGGGGCCCCGGAGGGCGCCGCCCCCGCCTCCCTGGCGAGCACCTGGGCGCGCAGCTCCCCTGCAGCCCGCGCCGCCTCCCGGGCCAGCGCCGCCCGGAGCTGCCAGCGCTCGGACCCGGACCGCAGGCGCCGGCGCCCCCGCGCTGTCTGCTCCCTCTACCCTCACCCCATCCCCGTCTCCGCGGCGCACCCTCAGCTCAGCTCCGGGCCTTTCTCTTCCTCCCCTCTCTGCGCTGGGCCGGCTCGCTCTCCCGGTCTGCTCTCTCTCTCTCTGCTGTGCTTCTCTTCTCTCTCTCTCTCTCTCTCTCTCTCTCCCACTGCTGCGTCTCCATCTGTCTCTCCCACCCCCAATTTTCTCCTTGCCTCTTGTTCTTCCCTCTCCTCTCCTCCCTGGGGAATCTAGCAGCTTCTATCACAGAAATACACACACACACACTCACACACACACACACACACACTCACACACACACACTCACACACACACTCACTAACACACACACACTCACACACACACTCACACACACACACTCACACACACACACTCACTCACACACACACACTCACACACACACACACACACTCACACACACACTCACACACACACAGACACACTCACACACACACTCACACACACACTCACACACACACACAGAACCAGCCCTGACCCAAGGCTTCCCGCAGGGCGATTGGCTCCTTGTACCCCAGCCCCCTGCTCCCCTCTGCGTGTCAGGGCCAGGCTGGGTCAGGACCTCTCCGGGGAAAGGAAGGTCCCCTTGCACCTTCACCTCAGGCCACGAGTCCCGGCCTGAGCACCTGCGCAGCCAGGCCTGGGGGTGGGGTGGGGGGTGCCCTCTGCCCATCAGCTTCCAGCCCGAACATCAGCAGCATCCTCAACCCTCAGGGAGGGGGTTTCGGGGACTCGATGGGCACCCCGGGCACTCCCTCGGCCAGAAAGGCCCTGATCCGACCCTGACCCTGAGCACAACGCAGGCCCACAGTCCACACGCAGCAGAGCCGGTGGCTGACACTCAGCGTGGTGGGCGTCCCAGCTGCGGCATCTGCCGCCGGCGCACCTTCTGCCCTGGCCCTGGCGAGGCAGGCCCTCCAGGGCAGGGGGACGGGGGGGCTGAGGGGGGAGACACACGTGCATGTCAGACCCGAGCAGAGGCTGAGGGGCTCCGTGAGCGCGTGCAGCCAGGACCCCCGCCGGGCGGGCCTCGCCAAGCCTGCCTGTGTGTGTTCTTTTAGTTTTGTTCTTCTTCATCCGAGGATATTTCTCCGCTGGTTTTAGAGCGAGTGGAAGGGAGGGAGAGACAGAGAGAGAAGCACCGATGGAGAGACACATGCGTCCCACACACACCCCGACCAGGGCTGGGGATCGAGCCTGCAACCAAGGTGTGTGCCTTTGACCGGAATCGAACCCGGGACCCTTCCGTCCACACGCCGGCGCTCTATCCACTGAGCCACACCAGCTGGGGATCTGTGTGTTTCTTTCTAGCCTTTTTCTTCGCCTCTTCGTGCCCTTGTTGTCCTCCTCCATCGGGGCCATGCTGTTATTTGCCTTTAACGTAACCTTATCACACTTGCCCCAGCACAGCCTCGGCTTCTGGACGCCCC
>NW_027223764.1:1308375-1405875 GCF_028538775.1 Myotis yumanensis | reverse complement strand
GGAGCTGCCTGCCCAGGCCTGTCCCCATCCCATCTCAGGGCCCCTGACCTGCCCCCCCGCCAGCCCCTGGCCTGCCCCACCGCCAGCCCCTGACCTGCCCCCCCCGCCAGCCCCTGGCCTGCCCCACCGCCAGCCCCTGACCTGCCCCCCCCGCCAGCCCCTGGCCTGCCCCACCGCCAGCCCCTGACCTGCCCCCCCCCCCCGCCAGCCCCTGACCTGCCCCACCGCCAGCCCCTGACCTGCCCCCCCGCCAGCCCCTGGCCTGCCCCCCCCGCCAGCCCCTGGCCTGCCCCACCGCCAGCCCCTGACCTGCCCCCCCCGCCAGCCCCTGGCCTGCCCCACCGCCAGCCCCTGACCTGCCCCCCCCACCCCCCCCGCCAGCCCCTGACCTGCCCCACCGCCAGCCCCTGGCCTGCCCCACCGCCAGCCCCTGACCTGCCCCACCGCCAGCCCCTGAACTGCCCCCCCCGCCAGCCCCTGACCTGCCCCACCGCCAGCCCCTGAACTGCCCTCATCGCCAGCCCCTGAACTGCCCCCCCGCCAGCCCCTGACCTGCCCCACCGCCAGCCCCTGACCTGCCCCCCCGCCAGCCCCTGACCTGCCCCCCCCGCCAGCCCCTGACCTGCCCTCATCGCCAGCCCCTGACCTGCCCCCCCACCAGCCCCTGAACTGCCCCCCACCGCCAGCCCCTGACCTGCCCCCCCGCCAGCCCCTGACCTGCCCCCCACTGCCAGCCCCTGACCTGCCCCCCCACCAGCCCCTGACCTGCCCCCCACTGCCAGCCCCTGACCTGCCCTCCACTGCCAGCCCCTGGCCTGCCCCACCGCCAGCCCCTGAACTGCCCCCCCGCCAGCCCCTGACCTGCCCCACCGCCAGCCCCTGGCCTGCAGCCCCCGGCAGGTGCTGGTGTGGGTGCTTCTGCCTCCAAGGAGCCGCCAGCTTCGGGCTGAGAAGGAGTCAGACCTAAACCAGGGCAGTCGTTCGGTTTCAGGCTGAGCCATAAGGCGGCTGCAAGCACCTGCGTCCGCCTTCCCCACAGACGCGTGCTCCGCTCTGATCTTCAGTTTTTGTGAGAATATATGTTTATTGATGTCAGAGAGGAAGGGAGAGGGAGGGAGAGAAACATCCATGGTGAGAGAGAACCATGGACCGCTGCCTCCTGCACGCCCCACACTGGGGATCGAGCCCACACCCCACACTGGGGATGAGCCTTCAACCCGGGCCTGTGCCCTGCCCGGGAATCAACCACAACCTCCTGGGTCATGGGTTGACTCTCCACCACTGAGCCCACCGGCCAGGCCTTCCTTGTTTTAGAAAAGGATGACTCACAGGGGATGCTGACAAAGGCAGGGATGTGTCAGAAGTGGTGCAGAGAGAGCTGCGGGGGGCGGGGGGGCTCAGGGAGAAGCTGCATGAGTCACCGGCAGCGTTGCTCTCTCGGCAGCCTTCCCGGTGGGGGCCTATGGCACGTACACAATCCGGTTAGAACGACCCTGCCGGAGGCCGAGAGCCTTTAGAACGGGGGCCCAACCTGTGGGCCCTGGGACCATGGGTATCAGACCTCAGGGCTTTAGGTTCACCCGGGGAGTCGCAGGGGAAGACGCTCAGTGTCCCTCAGACACTTCCAGCGACGCGTGACCTTCCAACACCTCCCCTGGGGCCAGGCCCTGGAGCAGCACAGCCGCACCTGCGGGCTCTCCCGCTCGGATCCGTCTCCAGATGCTGCCGCCTGGAGGGCAAACAACCTCCCTGCAGGCCTCCCCCACAGCCATAGCCGGCGGCTCCCACCATCCTGGGGAGATCGCAGCTCCCCACTGGGTGGGAGGGCTCTTCCCCAGCGGGCGGCGGCAGGGTGTCCGGGCCCTGGGCCCTGGGCTGGCTTTTCAGCCCTTTGCCCGACGCCCAGCGCCACCCCAGTCAGCGCCTCCGACCCTCGGCAGGGCCTGTGGCTGAGGTGCCCTGGGTTGTGGCATCAGAGAAAGTGAGAGCGACGGACTCAAACTCTCCAAATACATTGACTGTTTCCACACGCAGACAGAGGCCGGGAGGGCAGGGCAAACACGGTTTAAGGAGCAGCAGTTCTTGACCTCGTTTGAGTATGTTTCGGTTTGTTTTTCTGAACTATGTTTTCAATTTTTAGAAAAGGCGATAAACACACACCTCAAGCAAGCCCTGGCCTGTGTGCTCAGTGGTTAGAGCGCCGGCCTGTGCACCCAAGGGCCTCAGGTTCAATTCCTGGTCAAGGGCGTGAGCCTGGGCAGCAGGTTCCATCTCCTGCCCATTGGGGTGCATTCGGGAGGCAATCACATGACATCAATGTTGCTCTCTCTCCCCCCCTCCTTCCCTTCCACTCTCTCTAAAACTCAATGGAAAAAAATATCCTCGGGTGAAGATCGACAAACAAATTCAAACGGCACAACCGGTACCTGGCGGGAGGAATTCCTCCCCCTTTGCACGGAGTCCATTGGAAAGAGGCACCCGGCCCCACGGACACGGGGGCTCGCCCAGCCTCTCCGTGGAGCAGTGGCTGCAGCCTTTCTGGTTGAGGGGCTGGTGCTCTCGGGCCTCCTCGTCTCTCGTCCCAGGAGCCAAAGTGATGAGGTGCAGGGTCTGAGCCAGAGGCTGTGACTGCCAGCCGGTGGCTCTTTTCCTGTCGGCCCCAAGGGTCTGACACCTGTGGGACCCGGGACCCGGCCGTGGAGGCAGCCCAGGCTGGAGTGTGCCTGCCACTTGCTCTGCTGGCCTCCGCGCTGATCTACACCCGGTGCAGCCTTAGCCAACACGCGTGACCTTCCCCAACAGAACGGGCCCGGCAGGGCGGGGTGGGGCGGGCTGGGGGTGGGGAGTCCCGATCGGGCCCCTCCCAATCTCACCTTCTGGCCAAACTAATGTGCATGTGCCCGGCACCTCCACGGACATCTGAGGAGGCTCCGCGCAGGCGTGGGCTCGGTGGTTTGACGTGTGCATTTGCTCCCGCTGCTTCCTCCCGCGCTGACCAGCCGCACGGAACTCGGGCTCCCGGGTCCTGCTTCAATATTTAATCATTTGGCTCCGTTTGGTGGATGTCATTAAACTAAAATAGAAAACTCGTCTGCAAAGAGCACTTTGAGGGCTGCTGCCTCGCTGAGGCCATCCGTCTCCAGGCACGAAATGGGCTCTGCCCTCCCTCCTTCTCGCCCTCTCTTTCCTTTTTAACCTTTTTAACCCTCTGTAGCCCACAGGTTAGCGGGAAGCTGTGGGTCCCGGGATGTGATTTCTCCCCATCGCCCAGCGGTCCCGTTCGGTGAAACTGTCTTGGAGACACGGTCTGGGCATCCTGGGGTCTGCGTCCGGTTGGGGGCCAGGACGGGCCCGGTCTGCGGGGCTGCTGGCACTGCAGCGATGCCAGTACCCACGGCTCCGCCAGCAGCTGGCACTGTCATGCCTACTATGTGTCAGACTCCGGATAAGCGCTTTGCATGCATCAGCTCATCCAATGTGTGCAGAGTGCTGATCGATAAGGAGCCAGAGGCCTGGGTCAGTGACAGGTCACGCAGGAGCGGGCGGGGGGAGTGTGGGGCTGTCTGAGTGGCAGGGGCGTTCACCAGGGGTCACAGTGAGTCCAGGAGGCCTGGCCCTTCCAGGGGCCCTGCTCGGGCACAGCTTGCCTCTGGATTGTCTTCCATGTCCATCACCTGCAGGACTGTCTCGCTCAGGCTCCAGGAGCCCGTGGGTGGCGGGGGGTCCACACGCCAGCACTGCACGTGTTGGGCTCTGTCCGGACACGCTGGGCCTCAGGGACCCGCCCCATCTGATTTTCACACGCGCGCTCCACACACCTGCCAACGTGCAACTCAGTCAACAGGAGGAATTATGGGGCAGACGGCGTCGCTCCCAGCTGGGGTTCTGGGTAAACATTGAGGTAATTTGCTCTGTAATAACCGTAAGTGACACCATGACCTAAATGTAGTCTTGGAGGCCCCTCCTAACTGTGTGTGTGTGTGTGTGGTGCATGTGATGTATATGTGTGGTGTGGGGGGTGTGCATGGAGTGTGTGTATGATGTGTGTGATGAGTGGTGTGGGGTATGTTTGTGGCGTGCGGTGTGTGTGCGGTGTGTGATGTGTGTGTGCGGTGTGATGTGTGTGTGCGGTGTGATGTGTGTGTGATGAGTGGTGTGGGGTATGTTTGTGGTGGGTGGTGTGCGGTGTGTATGTGCTGTGCAGTGTGTATGCTGTGTGTGTGTGTATGTGATGTGTGTGTGTGTGTGGTGTGTGTGTGTGATGAGTGGTGTGTGTGTAACGTGGCAGCTGTCGGAGATTCACTGTCCACCAGGCCACGCCGGTTGGGTTTTGCCTCCTGAGCTCTGTCCGCCGGCAGAGAACGGGGGATTCTGTCCTCCGCGCCCACGCCGACCATGTCAGCTCCCTGTGCTGCTGTGACTGGCTGTCTTTTTCTAAAGCGTGTGGGCGCCTGAGGGAGAGGTCGGGAGCTGTTTAAGGAGCGGTGGCAGGTACCGCTGTTCCGTGGGGAATTTAAAGACGCGTCACTCACCCCACCTTGGCGTTCAGCATTGCCCCCGAGCGCCTGACCCGGCGTGCACCGTGATCTCGGACAAGTGGCCGCCTGGACTGGGGTGGTCTGGGCGCTGGAGGGAGTGGAAACAGGGTGTGAGCACATCCCACCCGCCGGCAGGGTCCAAGTGCCCCCCCACCCCCCCAGCTCCTCACAGACCTCAGCGGTCGTGGGGGGCACTGGACTGGCTCGCTCCCCAGAAACCCAGGGTGTCTAGACCAGTCTCTCCAGCTGCAGCTCATCAGGACTGACCCCTGGGAGCCCCTCAGGACAGCCCCTGGGAGCCCCTCAGGACTGCCCCCTGGGAGCCCCTCAGGACAGCCCCTGGGAGCCCCTCAGGACAGCCCCCTGGGGCCCCTCAGGACTGCCCCCTGGGAGCCCCTCAGGACAGCCCCCTGGGGTCCACTCAGGACAGCCCCTGGGAGCCCCTCAGGACAGCCCCCTGGGAGCCCCTCAGGACAGCCCCTGGGGCCCCTCAGGACAGCCCCTGGGGCCCCTCAGGACAGCCCCCTGGGGCCCCTCAGGACAGCCATCAGGAGGGGCTGGAGCTGGCCAGGTCAGGGGACCACAGCTCCTCTCCTCCCCCTCCCCCAGCAGGAGGCCGCGTGGAGCTGTCCGTGGTGCTGACCGCGCCGCGCCCATTCCTGCCTCTGCTTCCGAACCACACCTCTCGCCCGCCTGCTGCTGTGTCAGGGCAGGTCCTGGCCCGCTTCCTGGGCGGCTCTGCCCAGCTCCCACCCCCGCCCGGCGCCCCTGCCCCTGCGCAGGTCAGCTGTCAGCCAGGGCCCGCCCGTCATGGGGGGGCCACAGGGAAGGCGGAGTCAGGGCTCTGGGGTCCCTCCTGCTGGTCTGCCCCTTCCCGTCCCCCTGACCTCGGGGAAACTGCTCCCTTTCTGAAGCTCTAGTTTCTTCTCCAGAAGAACTGGAACAAGAATGTGGTTTTAGCCGAAACTGGTTTGGCTCAGTGGATAGAGCGTCGGCCTGCGGACTGAAGGGTCCCGGGTTCGATTCCGGTCAAGGGCATGTACCTGGGTTGTGGGCACATCCCCAGTGGAAGATGTGCGGGAGGCAGCTGATCGGTGTTTCTCTCTCATCGATGTTTCTAACTCTCTATCTCTCTCCCTTCCTCTCTGTAAAAAATCAATAAAATATATTTTTTTTAAAAAAAAGAATGTGGTTTTAAGGGTTGAAGCGAGATGAGATGTGGGAGAGGCTGGCCCACACGGCTCAGCACCCGGAGAAAGTCAGTCCTGTGCACGGGCTCCCTTTCCGAACTTCCCCGTGTCATTAAGCGTGACCGGGGGCCACTGTCCAAGGGATTCTCAGGGGAAGACAGTGGAGGGAAACCACACGGAGCTTTGCTTTCTGAGGGTCAGGGAGCAGGTGAGCTGGCGGCTGGAGTAAAGAACTTAGGGTCAGGCATGGCCTTCACGGAGAAGGCCCTCCTGTCATGGAGAAGGGAAGCCTGTCAAGGAGAAGGGAAGCCTGTCATGGAGAGGACATGCCTGTCACAGAGAGGACACGCCTGTCATGGAGAGGACACACCTGTCACGGAGAGGACACGCCTGTCATGGAGAAGGGAAGCCTGTCAAGGAGAAGGGAAGCCTGTCACGGAGAAGGGAAGCCTGTCATGGAGAGGACACGCCTGTCACGGAGAAGGGAAGCCTGTCACGGAGAGGACACGCCTGGCACGGAGAAGGGAAGCCTGTCACGGAGAGGACATGCCTGGCATGGAGAGGACACGCCTGTCATGGAGAGGACACGCCTGGCATGGAGAGGACACGCCTGGCATGGAGAGAGCCCACCTGTCACGGAGAAGGGAAGCCTGTCACGGAGAGGACACGCCTGTCACGGAGAAGGGAAGCCTGTCACGGAGAGGACACGCCTGTCACGGAGAAGGGAAGCCTGTCACGGAGAGGACACATCTGTCACGGAGAGGACACGCCTGGCACGGAGAGGACACGCCTGCTGTGTTGAAGAGCGCACAGCACGCTCCTAGCCTCCAGCATCAGTTGGTCCTTCGCCCTTTGATCGTAAACGGCTGCTGAGTGTCTGCTGAGAGCTGCACACTGACAGGGGTATGTGGGTGGAGACAGTTACAAGCTGTGTCTGTGCTTTAAGAGGATGACCACCCTCGGGGACGGCCCGTGTGCCCTGGGCCTCTGCCGGTGCCCTTCCACCCTCTACCTTTTCATGAGCATCTTTCTGCCACCCGCCCGCCCAACGGCCCCAGGGAAGCAGAACGCTCATCATCCCCGTATCCCTCAGTTCCGCTGCGGTAACAAACCACCACTGACCTGGTGGCTTAAGCAACAGAAATTTGTTTCTCACAGTCGGGAAGCCGGAGGGTCCAAGCTCACGGCGCCAGCTGATTCGGTTCCTGGCTTGCAGGTGGCCCCTCGGGCTGTGTCCTCCCCTGGGGAGAGAAGGGGAGCTAACTGCCCGTTCTCTTCTGATAAGGGCACTAACCCCATTGTGGGGGCCCCACCCTCATGGCCTCATCGACATGTAATTCCCTCCCAAAGGGCCACCCTCTTGATATTATCAACAGGTGCGTTTTTGGGGGACACAAATATTCAGTCCATCACACCCCAGAAGTAGCTGAGACACAAAGTAACATTATTCTCAGAGTCCACAGCCCAGAGCCAGGAATGCAACCCAGGTCCGTCAGACTGCGAAGCGACTGCAATGCTCTTACCTGGTGTGTGAGCCTCGGGTCCTAGCAGAGAACACACCGCCTGTAAGCAGATACCCCGGGGGCAGTCGTCCGATTTAGAAAATAAACCTGAGAGAGAGAGGTTGTGTTATGACTGACGATGGGCGTTCAGAGGAGAAGAGATGGTTTCTCCATAGAGCAGCATGCGTGGCAGGTTTCCCGGGAGAAGTCACCTCTGTGCTGACCGGGGGACTGGCGTCCTCTGGGAGAGGACACGTCCCAACATTCCAGGCCCAGGAACCCATTGGAGCCGGGACGCCGCCACCCCAGGCGCCCAGCACACTCCGGGTACAGCCAGCCCTGTTGTTAGAAGGGTCCTTATTTTCTCGAGAACAAACCTCAGTCCTTATAACAATGGCCTTCGCCTTAACATACCTGTGCGGTGAATGGGAACATGGCCCTTCCCAGGCTCCAGTGCCCTCTCCTGCCCTGGAAGGCTCCTTAGTCAAGAAAACAGGTGGAGTTTTGATCTCACGCAGCTGGTGTGACGCGTCCTCACGCACCGTCCCCCCCACCCCCCGCGGGCCCTGGTTCCTCTGCCTTCTGTCCCACCTGGTGCTGGGGAAGTCTGAGCCATAGGGAGCCACACCAGGAGGCCCCCCGGGCGGCTGGGACTCAGCGGTTCGCTCTCCGGGTGGGGAGGTCAGCTCACCTGTCAGCCACACCCCGTGGCACGTGAGGCCTAGTGAACCCAGCCCTTCGTGCCAGCCTGTGGGTACCCGGGGCCTCACGGCTTTCCGGGGCCTCAGCACTTCGCGTAACAAAACGGAACCCGAACGTTGACACCCAGTGGTCCCGCTTGGCGGAGAGTTAGCCCCGAGGGACCCCGTCGGCCGGTTTTCACGGTAAAGGCCTCGAATGGCTGTGCTGAGAGAGGGGAGGCTCGGAGGCCCGGAGGGGTGAGGCAGAGGCCTGGAGGGGTCAGCTCTGGCCGGGGCGCCGGGAGCTGGCAAACAGAGGGGGCTTGGGCCTCAGACAGGTCAGAACCGAGGTCACTGGGCCACCCTGCTTCCCTGGGTCTCTCGCACCCGGGGTCCCGGCATCAGAAACCCAGCGCTGGGCCCCGCCTCTCTTTATTCCTCGAAGTGCTTGGGGCGGGGGGGGGGGGGGGGGGGGGGGAGCCTGTGCCGGCCGCCCCCGTCCGTCCGGGGCTGCTATGACCCTGATGGGGTGACGCAGGTGCCCTGCAGTGGGACAAAGCGAACTGTTTCCCTTTCCAGCCGTAGCTTTGTGTGCGTCATCCCTAGTTCACACAGTTTAGGGCACCCGGGCACTTTTGAAATGGGGTGTGGAATGAGCATAAACACACCCAGAATGATGAAAAGCCTATAATTTACTGGCCCCGGCCCCTCCCCCAATGCTCCTGAGTGAATTGCTTTCTTACAAACAGGACATTCACAAAGGCCCGCTCGGCCGCTCCTCAGGTAGCGGAACCCGGAGGCGGAGGAGGCCTGTGCACAGGCGGGGACTGCGCGTAGTAGGAGGGCTTCTCCGGGTGCTAGAGAAGTAGGTGACTCGGTTCCTAAGATCATTTCCCAGTAAAGGGAGCCGGTCTCTTTGGAGAAAGAATCGATGAAGGTTTGGGTGCGAGAGGCACAGGGTGAGTTAATGGACAGACGCAAGGAGGTGCACGAAGGCTGGTGGGGACTTGGGGGGCTCCTGTGGCCCAACTTGGAGGAATTTAAGTATCAGCACAACCTGCTTACAATGGATTTGAACACTTTGAACAACAAAATGTCTCTAGGAATCAACAAGGAAAGAGAGAAGGGAGGGAGAGAGGAAAGCTTCTTTCTCAGAAGAATGTTGGGTGAAAAAATACGTAATTCATGACACTATTACAAAATCACCTTTGTGAAATCACTGCCAGAACAATTTAATTCAGGCAGGAACCACCCATGGGTGCTACAGCCATTGGGTGCAAGTTACTCGGGGAACAGAATGTTAACAAACTCCGAGTGCATTTTAATCATGTATGAATCGGGGGGGCGGGGGGGCACCTCACCAAGTTATCAACTCGGCCTCCCTCTTGATATGACACAGTGGGAAGCTACATTAACTATTACATTCAGACAAAAGTCTAAATGGAAAAAAATAAAACTACAAAAAGTGCCAGAAATGATAAAATGCGAATCTCTAAAAACAGTAACATGTGGAAACTAAAAATTATTCTTTAAAAAAATGTTTTTAAATGAAAGTTGGCTGATTAAATTTAAAATAACTATAAATCATGATTTTATCACATATATAGAAATCAAGCGTAAGAGATTCTGACAGCAAAAACGGATAAGGCAAGAGAAAGCAGGAATCGGGTGCTGTCCGTTAGTAATGGTGCATGTGAAGTCGCGCACTGTTATGTGACAATAGACCAGGAGAAGTTAACGACAAACACGATTCCGCGGTTCTCAACCTGTGGGTCGCGAACAATGAAAATCCATCCTGCATAGCAGATATTTACATGACGATTCGTCACAGTAGCAACATCACAGTTATGAAGTAGCAACGAAGATAATGTTATGGTCGGGGGTCAGCACAGCATGAGGAGCCGTATGAAAGGGCCGCGGCGTGAGGAAGGCTGGGAACCGCTGCCCTAGAAGTGGGAACTCCAGGTGAGGTCGCCTACGTGCCCACATGTCTAGATTCGCACCATCTCCTCGCTCCTCCGCCGTCGCCTCGCCCACACCTCATGCGATCCTGCTATTTCTGGTGACGTCCCTTCGCCGAGAGCCTTTCCGAAGACTTGGACTCCGTTTTCTGGGAACAGCTGTCTTTAGGCTCCTCACCCATTGTCTTTCATAACGTGTCAGTTACATAACAAGCACAGCCACCCGAGGGGGCCGCTCGGCCGGAGGGGCAGGGCCCGGAGACAGGGGCCCTGGGTCCAGCGGGCGGGGCGGGGCGGAGCCTGGCTGGAGAGGCAGCCCCTCCATCCTCCTCCATCCCCCCAACACCCCCCCACACACACGCACACACACACACACACGCACACATGCACACACACGCACACACATGTGCACACACACGCACACACAGGCTTCCCACATGTAACTGGCTGCTGCTGGACTAACTCCCAGGGTAACCAGCACCCCTTTCCCTCCATGGAACACCCCACTGACACCACCGGGCCAGGCCTCCGTCCCGTACTCCCATGAGGACCCCATGGGCCGCCGTCCAGTCCCAGGACCGCGGACCGTGGCCTAGTTGCTCTCTCCCCAGAATCCTCCTCAGAGCGAATCCTCCCTCCGCTCCTTCCCTCCCACACCCCACACTTCCACATGTCACCTCACTTTTTATAGCTTACACAGCGTTTCCTTCCAAAATTAAAATGTTCCTGGATGTGGAAGTAACAGAGACCAGGGAGGGGAAGGGACGGCGGGGGCAGAAGAGAAATAATAAAACAGGATGGAAAGGGAGGGAGGGAGGTGTAGCTTGGCCGTCCCGACAGGCTGGCTGTCCTCAGCGGTTCCGGGCAGCGGTCTGCACGGGCAGCAGGCGCTGGAGCGCCCGGTGCTGCTGGAGTTGGATTTGGGGACACACTCCCGGGGCGCTCAGCTCTGCACATCTGCTCCCGGGGCTGCTGGGAGCTGGGAGCCGGGGTCTGGGGTCTGGAGCCGGGGGACACTGTGACAGGACAGGAGCGGGAGCTGCCCACCCCCAGAGCAGGTGGCGGGGGAGGCTGGGGTGGCTTTATGAAAGCCCTGCTTTTCGCTAAAGGCCCAGGGTCCCTTGCAGCGCCTCCTGATGCCAGAAACGGCCCATCGCAGCGGCCCATGTGCTGGGCCCTAGAACCGGGGACTCAGGAGGATGGAGCAAGGGTGGTGGCCAGCTGCCTCCAGGCTCCCCTCCGGCCCTCGATGCCCTGGGCCGGCCGCAGTGAGGAGCAGGAAGGCCAGTGGGGAGGGGCCAGGGGACGCGCTCTGAGGGGGCTCCCTAACGAAGTGGCCCCTGCTCCGCAGGGCCGGGCACTTCCTCGGGGCCCGACTGGCGCCCGGGACGGAAAACAAGCAGCAGATCCGATACAACTCCAGTCCCTGCAGCCGCACTTGTCCCTTTGCAAACAGCCTGGCAAAGGCGGGTGGAGGGCCAGGGCTCCCTAGAGGCGGCGCGGCCTGCCCCCTGGTGGTCGTTCCCCGCAATGACACCTGCTTCCCACCTCGGGTCCCAGCAGAGACAGAAAACGCGGATCAGGGAGCGGGTTTGGGGAAAGGAATTCGCCCTCTCCCGGCCTCTGGGCTTTTGGATTTAACGTCTCACGGAGAAGTAGATCCCGCGCCTGCTCCCGACGCGGTGGTCCTGTCACAGGCCCGTCCCTTCTACTCGGCGCAGTAACAAGTTTTCCCAGGAAGACGGGCTCCGCGGATAAACCTGGTTTTGTCGTCCAGCCGCAGAGAGAGAAGCTTGGAAACCAGGGAAACGCCAAGCGGAGGCGGGGCTGTCGTCTGGCCTGTTTCTTAGGGAGGGAGAGCGGCCCAGCCCCTGAGCCCCGCCAGGTGGGCGCATTTCCACTCCTGATGCCTCAGGTCCTGCACCTGGGAGAGGACTGCCTTGCAGAGCCGTTGGGAGGGTCACGGGGTCAGGAACACAGGTGCTTCCACTGACGCCCGGCAGGAGGTGCCCGGTGAGCGCTGGAGAGGATGGTGCTGTGGTCACTGCTCAGGGTACAAGAGCTGGGGCAGATCCGACCGCCGGCCACACGGAGGAGGGGGGGTAGCAACATTAGTCACCGTTGGCGACCGGCTGCCCCCAAACCTCCCCGCTAGGAGGGGTCGTGGCCATGGGACCCCGCCCGGGACAGGGACCGTGGGAAGGGACGCAGGGGCAGGGGCAGCTGAAGACCATGCCTGGAGCAGTGACAGCCGGGCCCGTCAGCAAGGCCTGTGGGTGCCTGTGTGCCGAGGGGCCGGCGCTGGAGGTGCCCTTGCCCGGGGCCGGGGTGTGAGCCCCACGCTGTCTTGCTCTGCCCAGCGCTCCCTCTTCGCTGAGCTGAGCTCAGTTGGAATCAGTTCTGTCATTTCTACCCAAGAACCCTAACTGGTATGAGGACATGGAGCCCAGAGAGGGCAGCACACTGTTCCAGGCCACACAGCAATTCACTCACGTCAGGGGCTGAGCGTCGACCTAGGAACCGGGAGGTCAGGGTTCGATCCCGGTCAGGGCACAGGCCCGGGCTGCGGGCTCCATGCCCGGTGGGGGGCGTGCGGGAGGCAGCCGATCCGTGATTCTCTCTCATCATGGATGTTTCTCTCCCTCACCTTCCCTTCCTCCCTGAAATCAGTAAAAATATATTTTAAAATAAATAAAGAATAAAATAGAAACCAAAGAGCCAGGGCATGATTGACGGGGTGACACCTTCCCGGCTGCTGGAGACACGGGAAACCACAACCCAGTGCGCATGGTCCCCACCTTTCCGGCAGCGACCCTCCTCCCCCTCGCGGCGTTTGCGGCTCACGGGCGCCACCCAGTGGCCGTCCTGCCGACAGCAGAAGACTTACCGCACTGGAGGCGGGCACCCCCCTTAGGAGGCGGGGAGCCCCCTTAGGAGGTGGGGACCCCACTTAGGAGGCGGGGACCCCACTTAGGAGGCGGGCACCCCCCTTAGGAGGCGGGCACCCCCCTTAGGAGGCGGGGACCCCCCTTAGGAGGTGGGGCGCGGGGCTGTCGCTGCCCTCCGTCCGTTACTCTACCTTCTACCGGCCCGGAGGCCAGGTGCTCCGAGAGCAGCGACGCAGACACGGCTCCCCCACGCGATGGGCTCGGAGGCAGAGTCAGGGGCAGGGGGTCCAGAGCCCGCGGGGCCTGCGCATGCGCGCGAGCGCTCGCATCTCTCACACATGCACGCGCGCACACACACGCACACATGCGGCGCACATGCACACACACACACATACACACACGCACATATACACACGCGCGCGCGCGCACATGCACACACGCGCGCGCACACACATACGCGCGCGCACACATACACATGCATACACACACGCGCGCGCACACACATGCACACACGCGCGCACACATACACATGCACACACGCTCGCAGCAAGCTTCTGGGTCAACACAGATCATCTACCCTTTCCCTCAGCTGATCTGGGAGAGGATAGGAAATACAGAGGTTCGGAGTCACAGCTTAAACTGTAAACGCTCCGCTTCCTGGAGGGATAGCCCTGCACGACCCCCTTAAGGCGCGAGCCTCAGCTTCCCCCTCTGCGAAAGGGGCACAGGGTGGCATCTACCAGCAGGCGCTGTGCTCAGGGCCCGGAGCAGAGGGCGGGGGCGCTCTGTCCTCTGAGCTGAGGCAGAGGTGGGGCGGGGCGAGGGACCCACCAGGGACCACAGCACAGGCCCTGCTCTCATTTAATTCAGCAAAACTGCAAACCGCTGCTGCCTCCGAGGGCCAGACGCTGAGGCCACCGCCATGGGGGGACCTTCCTCCGTCTGCAGGAAAGACAGACAGTTCCAGGTCCTGCACGTCCTGACGGGAGAGGAAGTTCAAAGTGCCCTGGGGGTGGACAGGTGAGAGGCCTAAGGGGGGGGAATGAGGAGAAATGAAGCAGTATAGGAGAGAGATGAGATGCACATATAGTGTGTGTTTGTGTGTGTGTGTGAGCATTTGTGTGTGTGAGTGTGAGTGTGTGAGTGTGTGTTTGCAGCGAGGGCTGAACACTCAGGCCGAGAGACCCGGAGAGGACCGAGGACAGCAGAGTCTGTACAAACCTTCGGGAGCCGGGATCTGCTAAAGGGCAGAGTTCAAGGAGACAGGGTGGACAGGGTGGCGGAGGTGAGGCTGGAGGGTCCGCAGGGAGGGTGGAGGGAAGGGCCCTGGAAGGGGTGAGGCTCTAGCCAGGGGGCGCCGTGGGGAGAGGGGCAGGGGTGGGGTGGGCGAGGACCTCGGGGAGGAAGGTTCAGGCCGACTCACTTTCCCGAGCGTGTGACTCGGTCGCTGAAGGCAGAAGCCCAGGTGGAAGCGCAGAGCCCCCTCCGTCCCCCCAGCGGCCCTGCCACTCCGTCACCTCCTTCCTCTTCCGGGTGCCCCGAGGTCCTGGGGGTGGGGACGCTCAGCGCTGGTCCCTGTGACGGGCACAGTGACCCCACACAGAGGCCCCAGGAAGCGCTGGCCACGGGCACAATCGCTATCCGCGCAGACGGTGTGAGCTGCACGAGCTTGAGTTCGAGGTAAGGCTCCTCCCCAGTCGCCTGACCTTAAAACACCAACTCGGCACCCGCTGCCCAGGCAGGTCACCTTCGTGCTTTTAAATGCACACCTGCTGCCTCTGGCGTTCCCGGGGCCCCCTCCTTTGGGAGTGTCGCCCCCACACTGGGTGCCGTCAGGGAACCCCCAGCGGGGCCCCGCCCTCCCTCAGACTCGGACTGGGCTCCACGGGGCCTGGTCTGGGCAGAGGCTTGGGCTGGGCGTTGGGAGGATGGGAGCTGACCCCTCCCAGTGGCGGACTCAGCACAGCTCTGGTGCTTCTCATGGCCGCCGACCACCCCTCTCCACAGTCCCCCCCCCCCCCCCCCCCCCCCCCCCCCCCCCGTCCTGGGAGCCCACCGCCTGCCTCTCCCAGGCTCCCTCGGACCCGGTCTGGCCAAGGGGGTGCGGGTGGACGAATGAGGCCACTTCCAACGCGGCCCATGACAGACCTCCTGCCTGGTCCTCACCCCGCTTGTCACCTGCCCGTCACATGGGGAGGTTTCCAGGACGTTGAGCTTGGCGGAGCCAAAGGTGGGGAACCTGGGCCCCTGAATAGCTTCAGAGCCAGGCCCCCCCGCCCCACCCCCAGCGACCACCACCAGCGCCTGCCCAGGCTGTGAGCCCTCAACTGTGAGGCCGTGGACACGGGCCGCGTGTCACAGCAACGGCTCCGCCTGGGCCCTGCTGGCCGAGCCCTCTCCCGGGACAGCTCCCCGCAGCCTCACTCCCGCGCGATGCTGCCCTCCCAGGCCCTCTCCCCGCGGCCATGCTCTGGTGTCCGCACTCGGACAGACTGACCGCGTGAGCTAGCGGCGGCCAAGGCCATTCCCTGGAACTCAGGTCCAGCGAGCGAGAGGGGAGCCCCTAAATCACAAGATGCGCGGCGGGTCTGCGCCTGGAGCCCGCGCGCTCCTCCTGCGAGCCCTCCGCCCCCCCCCCCCCCCCACCCCCCCCCCCGGCGCCTGGGCTCTGGCCGTGTCCTCCCGGGACATAAATCTGCACCCGGAGCCACCGCAGGCATCGATTTCCCAGAGGGCCCTGCGCCTGTTGCGGGGCTCAGGGCGGATCGATGGGGTCCGTGTCCAGGGCTGTAAATCGCCCTGGAGAGCAGCAGGGGGACCTGGTCCCAGCAGTAAATTCAGCCCCTCGCCCGGCCTCCCTCCTCCCTCCCTGAGGGACTCGCTGCTCTCTGTACAAACCCACCTGGGGACCCAACCTGCAACCTGGGCATGTGCTCTGATCGGGACTCGAACCCGCAACCTTTCAGTTTATGGGGCGACACTCCAACCAACCGAGCCACACCCGCCAGGGCCTTCCTCCCTTTCTCTTTAAAAAAATATATATTATTTAAGACACAGCAAGGCTTACAAACAAAGACAGGACGTCACTGTAAGCCTGCCGCCCAGCTTAGGAAATGAAGCGTTGCATCTGCATGAAAGCCACCCGCGTCCCCGCCCAGCGCCCCTCGCCTGTCCCCTGTCCTCCTGCAGGTGGCCGCCTCCCCTGAGTCAGATGCTGCTTGACCTGGTGCATTGGTGGCCTCAGCTACAAAAGACATGCAAATGACGTCGTTTACACATCGTCCCTGAACGCGCTCCTTCACAATGAGGTGGCTTGTCAGTGCTCCTCCCAGGACTTCCCTGGGTGGATAAGCAAGCTCTGGTTCAACCATTCTAACGCCTTAGGTGTCCACTATGGCAGCGGTTCTCCACCTTCCTAGTGCCGCGGCCCTTTAATACAGCTCCTCATGTTGTGGTGACCCCCAACCATAACATTATTTTCGTTGCTACTTCATCACTGTAATGTTGCTACTGTGATGAATCGTCATGTAAATATCTGATATGCGGGATGTATTTTCATGGTTACAAATTGAACATAATGAAAGCATAGTGATTAATCACAACAACAATATGTAATTATAGATGTGTTTTCCGATGGTCTTAGGCGACCCCTGTGAAAGGGTCGTTCGACCCGCGACCCACAGGTTGAGAACCGCTGCATTATGGGGATACAATGTCAGTTTCCCCGTTTCTGTTGCTGGCCTCTGTAGTGCGTGTGTGTGTGTGTATGTGCGTGCATGTGTGTGTGGGCGTGCGTGCATGTGTGTGTGTCTGTGTGTGCAGGTGCACGGTGACAAGCCACGCCTGTGAGCTTGCTTCTTCCCCCTCCCCAGGATGGGGGCAAAACCACACTCCTTGGCCCAACTCGTCCTGGCCCCGCCCATCTCGCCAGGCCCCGCCCATCTCGCCAGGCCCCGCCCATCTCGCCCCGGCCCCGCCCAGTCCGCCCGCCCAGCCTCAGCGGGAAATGGTGCCCTGCTGCCCACAAGGGGGGCTCAGTCTCCCATCTGTGATGCCTCCTGGTCGTGCGCAGTGCCCGCGTCGGACACCAGGGGGCAGCCTTTCCCCGTCGGAGATGCGCTGCTCTGACTGCATGAGAGCCTGGCTCTGGGCTGAACCCAGCCTGGCCGCCTGGTTATGAATCAGCGATTGTGCCCAGCCCGGGGCGGGCCTCGCACAAAGGGCCCATTGTCTGCACGGAGGCCTTTTGTTCCAGGAGTGGAGACGGGAGTGGGCTGGGGGCCATGGGGGGGGGAAGGGTGAGGGAGGACTCCCAGCATCTCCCAGGGGTGCCCTTCCCACCCGTGCCCTTGCCTGTCTCCCCCTGCGGCCCGGCCCTGCCTCCCGCTGCGGCCATGGCAGCCGGAGCTTCCCCCCCGAGTCTGGGGATTCATCTGGCTTCTTTGACCCCATTTAACCCAACCGGGCGTCACAGGCGGGTGCTGAGCAGGGGTTTAGGGGTGTGGGCTCCACTCCCGTCTCCCGCCCCCGGCCATCGAGGGACGGGGCCTGGGGCATCATCGTGTAAGACAGGGGCCCTCCGTGAATGTGGAACCAGACTTGGCACCGCCCGGGGCCGAGCTGTCCCTGTGGGACCTGGTCCCAGCTCTCCGGGATCATGACTTTCGCCCGAGGGCCTGTCTCCCTCCTCCCAGTCCCACTGCTCCCCACCTCAGGGCCTTTGCACACGCCGCGCCCTCTGCCCGAGCCCCCATCCTCTCCTCTAACAGACACACTGCGCGGTCGCCGCGCCCTCGCCCTTCCGTCCCAGATCACATGTCCTTCCCTTCCCAAGGCCGCCCACGCCACCCCCAGTGCAGCTCTGGCCCGTCTGTAATGAAGCTTTTTTATGGTGCTGGCTTCCCCGTAGCGGGACCACAGGTCGGGACTGTGTCTGACTGATTCACGGCTCTCTCCTCGGTACCTGCGCACAGTAGGTGCTCAGTAACATGGAATGAATGGACAAACCCACGGGCAAGCGTGGAAATGGCGGCAGGACCCAGAGTCGGGCCCGCATGTCCCACCCACACCGTTCCCGCTGCACCGCCCGCCCGGCCGGGCCTCCTGCCTGGACCTCCGCCCCTCAGGGCCGCACCATCGCCTCCTCCGGCCGCTCCGACGCATCTTCCCGGCGAACCCTGTCTCCCCGCCGCCATCCCCTCCCCGTCGCCCGGCTCCGTCTGGTGCTTGGCGCTTGTCACGCTCAGAACGAGAGGGTGCAGTTGGGTCCGTTGTCCCCCCGAGTCTGAGCCGACGGGAGCAGGGGTTTCTCTTGTCCCAGCGCAAGGCCGAGGCCGAAGAGGGTGCCTGGTGCGCAGGCGGCCAGGGCTGGGCACGTGCCTGCCATCCGAGGCCTGTGCGGCCCAGGGGTGCCGGCGGCTCCCCTCACCATCCCGCTCACAGGGCCCTCGGTGCAGAGGGAGCCGCCAGCCGTTTCACAGACAGACATGCAGCTCAGAGCTGGAGCCACACAGCCCGTGGAGCCGCCGGCGCCGGTCCCCTCCCGCTGCCTCGCTGTGTGGGGAGCGCCTGGCAGGGCCTGAGCCACCTGCCCCCAGGGGACCAGCCAGCTGTGCCCAGGGCGGCCCAGTCCCCAGACAGGAAGTCAGGACAAGAACAGGTCGCCGCAGACCTTGGACACAGGAGCGCGTTCCACGGGGACTGTTGTGGGCCCAGGGAGCCAAGGACACAGCCAGTGGGGGCACCCGGACCAGGGCCACTGCACGTGGGCTTACAGGCGGCTCCATTTCCGCAAATTCTGGAACCAAACACGACTCCTCTCCTACTTGGAGCAGATGTTAATTTGCAATGCAGAGGCCCCGTTTGTCGATGGTTTTCCATTATCCTTATAATTGCTCCCACATACAGTGCTCGATAAAGTTATAAACCTGTCCTCTGGGGACCCAAGTCAATAGGCTATTGATTAGGGGGGAGCAGTCTCCCGGCTCTGCCGACGGGCGGAGAGTCACGGGGTCCGGGATCCTGACCTCAGGGGCACCTCGCCGCCCTCCCCTCGGATCTGCACAGGGCGCGGGGCAGGCGGGGCCTCTCAGAGACCAGGTTTCCACTGCGCTGAGCTGGAGACAGCGTGGCCCGGGGGCTTTCCCGCTCTGGGGCACCCTAAGGAGGGCTTGGGGCCGCTTGGCCCTGGGGGGGGGGGGGCATTCTGGGTTATGTTGGCAAAGAGGACCTGCCTGGGCTTGAACCCTGGCTCCCCGCCTCCAGCTCCAGCTCCAGCTCCAGCCCCAGCTCCAGCTCCGGCTCCAGCTGTGTGGCCTTGGGCAGGTCCCCTCACCCCTAAGCCTGGGGCTCCTTCCGGGTAAAATCGAGGCGATAATAACCTCCAGGGGGCGGGAGGGGAGAGGATTCAATGAAACAAACCAAGTGAAGTGCGATGGGCTTTGCTAGACTCCAATTCCCACCGATGCTCACTGCTGCCCACTGACACCCATTATATACCCTCTGATGCCCATTGAGACCCATTGATGCCCAAGGATACCCTCTGATGCCCACTGCTGCCCACTGACACCCATTATATACCCTCTGATGCCCATTGAGACCCATTGATGCCGAAGGATACCCTCTGATGCCCACTGCTGCCCACTGACACCCATTATACCCTCTGATGCCCATTGATACCCATTGATGCCCAATGATACCCTCTGATGCCCACTGCTGCCCGCTGTGGCTGTTGGCTCTCCCAGGTTCCAGCTTCCTGCTCTGTCTCCCTGATGGTTGGGGAGGACCTGGCGTTGGGACTAACATTACTGAGGACTCCGGTGGGCGGCGGACACCTCTCGGAGTCCCCTCTGGGAGATGCTGGCAGAAACCGCTGTGGGCATCACAGTGTGCGCAGGGCGGCCGCTGTGGGGTTAAACAGCGCTCCGCCCCGCCCCCCTCTCCGCCCCACCCGCTCCGGCTTTTCTCGGTGCAAGTTTAATAAGCCAATATCAAAACCATCTAGGCCTGGAGCTTTCAAAGATTTAAGACTTTTAAATGTGAAGCACCTCATTATATCCGACGGTTTCCAATAAAAAGAACCCGATAAGCCACGGATAGGACACGGCTCTCGGTGGGGTTTGCTTGCCGGCGGTTGGCATGGGCGGCTGGCTTCTTGGGGAAATGGAATCAAACACGCCCAACGCGGGGCTGGCGGATCGCTTTCCGAGGAAGACCGTTTCCCCGGAGCGGGCCCGGTTCGGGGGCTTATAAAACTAAAGCGCCATTGTACACTGGGGGGGCCGCAGCGGGTCCATGGACAATTGACTTCCTTCCTGCTAACCAGCTACAATGTTTACCTTCTTATTCCAACCATTTCCAAACCATTAACACTAAGCGGATTAGCATCGCATTTCGGCCAAGGTGTACTTTCATTTCAGCAAATGCGACTTTCGCCCTCGGAGGAGATTAAAGGCCTGAAAGAAATGGTTTCTCTCTCGGGCAGACTGTGTCACACGGGCTTAAAAAAATAGAAGTGATCGGTTTGAAAGAATACAGTGTCCCTGTCCAAGAGAAGCCGAGGGCGAAAGGAGTTAAATTTCAGGACAAACAACATGACATTGTGCGGAATAACCACGTCAGCGCGGCGTGCCCCTGGCCGTGTCCATAGCGCTGACGAAGCAATCGGCCCGGCCCAGCGGAGATCGGCCGCAGCTCCATCCGGGTGGAGGGAGCCGGGGGTTCTGGTACAGCTCTGGCCCGGCCGGCGGGGCTCAGCCGTCGAGCATCGACCTATGAACCAGGAGGTCACGGTTCGGTTCCCGGTCAGGGCACAGGCCCGGGTTGCGGGCTCGATCCTCAGTGCGGGGTGTGCATGAGGCAGCCGATCCATGATTCTCTCTTACTGTGTTTCTATCTCTCTCTCCCTCTCCCTTCTTCTCAGAAATCAATAAACATATATGCTTAAAAAAAACACACCGATGTAAGCTCTAGAGCCTGAATATGATGGGTTATTCCTATATGGGTCTGCCTAGACCAGTGATGGCGAACCTATGACACGCGTGTCAGAGGTGACATGCGAACTCATTTTTTTGGTTGATTTTTCTTTGTTAAATGGCATTTAAATATATAAAATAAATATCAAAAATATAAGTCTTTGTTTTACTATGGTTGCAAATATCAAAAAATTTCTATATGTGACACGGCACCAGAGTTAAGTTAGGGTTTTTCAAAATGCTGACACGCCGAGCTCAAAAGGTTCACCATCACTGGCCTAGACGTTATCTGTAATTCCTGCGCACGTCGAGGCGATGTTTACCACCTCCTTCCTTTTAGAAACGCGTGAGTTCTGTATGAAGCGACTTGCCAAATCCACCATCACCATCCCCTGACCAAGCACATTCACGTGTCCTCTCCGTGCCGAGTGTGTTATCGCACGGCTCATCGTACCTCACACATTCCTGGGAGCTATCAGCTGGGCAGAAGCTCAAGCCCCAGCCGAGGCCAGCGCAATCAGCAACGCGGCCCGGCTGGCGGGCAGGAGGCAGCCCATCCATGACTCTCTCATGGATGCTTTTATCTCTCCCTCTCCCTCTCCCTCTCCCTCTCCCTCTCCCTCTCCCTCTCCCTCTCCCTCTCCCTCTCCTTTCCTCTCTGAAATCAATAAAACAATATTTTAAAAAAGAAACACAGAGGGCAGGATACAGAGGGAACGTTGAGGATCACTGGTCCAGAACTAATTCTCTGCTGGGGGAAAAGGGGCCAGAGAAAGAGATGGACTTACCCGTGGGCCACACACCCTGTTAGTGACAGAGCGGACCTAAAATCTGGACAGTCAAGAGGGCATAAAAGGCAGGTGAGTCTCCTTCAAGGAGGGAATAAAAATGCTAATGAGCAAAAAGTAATTAAAATTTTAAAAGAGCAACTTCAAGAGAATATTTGCATAATAGAGAGATTCACCTCAGGATTCCGTAAAGAGCTCCAGCACCCAGCACAGGGATCCAATTTGCAAATCCACGATGTGCACAGACGAGCTGACATGGATACACAGATCGGAGGAAGTGCACACATACAGGCACACACGGGGGGCTGAGGGGGGGGGGGCTGACGCCATGTGAAACACCAGCCGTCCACGTCACAGGCCGATGCCACTGCGTCTTGAAGAAGGTCCTACCCTCCACCCCCACCGCACCCCCGGGAAGGGGGAACAAGAGGACGGTTTTCATTGAATCCTCAGGACTTCTGGGCATTTTCATTTAAAAAAATTTTTATTTTATATTTTTAGTCCTCACCCAAGGATATGTTCTTATTGATTTTAGAGAGAGGGGAAGGGAGAGTGAGCGAGAGAGAGAGAAACATGGATGTGAGAAAGAAACATCGATCGGCTGCACATGCCTCTGAACTGGAATCGAACTCACAACCTGGGTATGTGCCCGGACGGGGAACAGAACAGGAGGCCCTTGTGGGCACGGGGCCGTGCTCCAACCAACGAGCCACACTGGCCAGAGCTCATGTCATCTTTAATTTTACTACTTTGATAGTCAATAAATGATATATCAATTTTGTTAACGTTTTGTATCCCTGCATTCTTATATAATTAACTTGCTTATTGTTAAAATTCTGGAAATTATGTAACAGAATAAAAAAGATAGTAAGAGTCTGCAAATCCCACCAATCCGGTAAATCCCTTGTTCACAAGTATGTATTTTCTTCTAACATTTTTCTGGGCACACTTTAAGCATACCCACGATCATACCACATATAAAATTTTATATTATGCTTTTTCATTTAACAATGAAACCTTAGTGTTTTAGTACATTAAAAACTCTTTGCAAGATTAGGCATTTTTGTAAAGAATAGTGAATTTGAAGGCATATCAATAGAAACTCTTCTAAATGAAACTCAGAGGTGAAAAGACTTAAAAATGAACGGAGCATCCGTGAGCTGTGGAACAATGTCAAGGGACCAGACATGCATGTCACTGGGGTCCCTGGAGGAAAAGAGAAAGGGCGCCAGGAAATGTTTGAATTGATCGTGTCCAAATATTTTCAAAACTACGCATTCACACAGATAAGACGTTCAATGAACCGTAAACTCAAGAAACATAAATAAAACTCCAAACAAATCATAACCTTCTCAAACTGCTTAAAATAATCAATAAATAGAAATCTCAAAAGTATCAAAGGGGGGGGAAAAAGACACCATATCTGTTGGGGTCCAGCCCCAGCAGGCCCAGGGGTTCCCCATAGGTGTGGACGGAGTCGGCGAAGAAGGAACGACACGGAGGCAGCGTTCGGGTGATCACCATGGCCAGATTCCTCAAGGATGGGGTGACAGCAGATTTCTCCTGGAAACCATGCGAGCCGAAAGACAGTGGAGCAACAGCCGTAATGCACTGAAATGAACCACTGGGGACCTAGAACTCTGTATCCAACAGATACGTTTTCAAAAGCAAAGCAAAATAAAATACTTTGGAAGACATACCACGGCTGAAAGAATCCATCGCCGACCTGCCTGAACTATAAGGAACATTCAAAGGAGGCCATTCCAGCTGGAGAAAATCGATGCCAGATATGAATGTACGTGCAAACAGAGGAACAAAGAGGACTGAGACTGGAGCATAGAAACTTTTCTTATTATTTAAATATCTCTGCAAGATAATCAACTGTTTAAAACAAAAATGATAGCCGTAGTCCCTGCAATTTATCAGATACGTACGAGTAAAATGATGGACACAGTAGCATACAGGCCGAGAGGAGAGAGTGCACGTATGTTTTTATAATGTCCTCACAAAGCACAGGCAGTGGTGTGAGATCTCCTGTTGATAAAATGGCACTAATTAAATATGTATACTCTAAACCACCCACCAGAAATAACACAACACAGAGTTATAGCTAATCAGTCAATAAGAAGGTGCAATAAAATCATCACAAACACAATTCATCCAAATGAAGACAGACACAAAGAAAACAAGGGATAAAGAGCGGCCACGAGAACTCAAACAAATAGCAAAATGACAGGTTTAAATGCAATAATATCAATAATTACATTAAATGAAGATGATGCGAGTTCCCCAATTAAAAGGCAGACAGTGAGACATAGGCTAAAATAGGAAGACTCAACTATATGGTGCCTATAAGAAACCTCTTTTAAGTAGAGAAACACAAATGAGTTAACAATAAAAAGGTGGGAAAAGATACACCATGTTCACACCAACCGAAAAGGAAAGAGCTAGAGTAACTATATTAATGTTAGAAAAAGTGGATTTCAGAGCAAAGACTGTCACCAGGGATACAGAGGGTTACTTCATAAAGATTGAGGAATAAATTAGTCAAAAGGACACGATAACCTAACTGCTTATACACCTCATCGCCGATTTTTAAAACACATGAGGCCCAAACTGATAAAGTTACAAGGAAAACTAGATAAAGCCACAGTCCTATGGGGGATTTTACACACATCTCTCAATAACTGACGGCGAGCAGACAGGAACTCATCAAGGCTGCTGCACACCTGGACAAGGCTGACAACCACCTTGACCTGTGGACAGCCATAGAATATCCACCCAGCAACAGCAGAAGGTGGGGTTTTTTTTTCCAAGTGCAGTCAGAACATTTATTCTGGGCCATTAAACGAGTGTCAATACATGTTAAAAGATTTACATTACACACAAGGTATTACCTAATGACAATGGTAATCAGTTAAAAATCAACAACAGGAAAAATATCTTTTACATTCCCAAACTAAATAAGAATATACTTCTAAGTAGCCCATGGGTCAAAGAAAATATCAAAAAAAAATTAAAGCATATTTGAAAATAAATGAGCATAGGATACACCAGCATTCGTGGGGTACGGGTAAAGCAGTACAAGAGGGAATTTGATAGCCCGAACATGCTGGTAATTAGAAAAAAGATTCTAAAACCAATAACTTCAGCCTCCATCTTAAGAAACTAAAAAAAAAAAGAGCAAAATAAACTCAACATCAGCTGAAGGAGGGAAATAATAAAGATCAAAGCAGAAGCCAGTAAAGAAGAAAACACAACACCATGTAGAAAAGCAATGAAACTAACGCTGGTTCTTTGAGGAGATGAACAAAATGACGAACCCTGGCCAGGTCAGTCACGAAGAGGAGAGAGAAGACACCGTGACCAAGATCAGCGAGGAGACGGGCAATCGCATTCCGCGTGCCAGAGCCACTCAAAGGAGAATCATGAACAACTCCAGGCCCATGGACTCAACTACGTACATGAAATGGGAAAATTCCTTGGAAGGGAGAAACGACCAAACCGCACACAAGGAAAAATGGAGAACTTGCATGGTTTTACGTATATAAAATATTTTAAATGTTTAGCTAAAGGCGTTCACACAAGTAAACCTCTGAGATCATATGACTTCACTGGAAATTCTGCCAAAGATGTAAGGGAGAAGTTATACCAATTCTGCGTTTTCTACTCTAGAAATCTGAAGAGGGAGGCACATTTTCCAATCCACTTTCTGAGGCAAACATTATTTCGAGTCCAAAGCCAGGCAAAAGTCTATTATACGGAAGGAGGTCTATGGACAACTATCCCTCAGATGCAGAGATGCAAACATCCTTCACAAATTCCAGCAAATGAATGCCATCATGTATTTTTAAAAAACCACACATCACGACCCAGTGGGGTGATCCTAGGAATTCGAGCCTGCCTTGCCGTTCAAAAATCAATTAGTGTCACTTGCTATATTAGAGAAAATAAAGACTGAAAACAGGAGAGGAAAAGTGATTATCTCACGAGATCCAGCAAAAGCACTTGACAAAGCCCAACATCTATGTCAGGAAAAACGCACCCAGGAAACGAGGAATCGGAGGAAACACCATCAACACGATGAGGGGCATCTGTACGCGACCCCATCGTCACCGTCACAAGCAGCGGCGGGAGATTAAAGCTTCGCCTCAAGATGGGAACAGGCGCTGAACAAGGCAATAAGGCAAGAAAAATAAATGAGATGAATCCCAAGGAAAGAGCGAAAGAAAACGGTCTTTATTTGCAAGTAACATGATCGTCTGCATCAAAATTCCGTGTGGACCTGTAGACACGCTGCTGGAACGAAAAGGGCGTTTACAAGGTCAGGGGCTGCAAGATCCAGTTACAAAAATGGGTCCTCTGTCCATTCTCTGGCAATGGAGCCTTCACTCTTCAAATTTAAAAACACCCCTGACCCATAGCACAGAAACACGACGCGTTTACAGGGAAACCTGGCGAGAGATGTGCAAGACCTGCTCCCTGAAAGCGTTGCTGAGGGAAGCGAGACCACACCCGCTGGGGTCACAGATCCACAGATCCACAAATCCAGAGTCGGCTCGGCCGGCCTAGGGCAGCTCGGGGAAGGCAGCAGAGCGCCCGCGGGCGCCGCCTCCCAGGCCTCTGGCCCAAGCTCAGCGCTTCAGGCAGCAGGAGGGAGAGCGGCTGGGAAAGCAGAGGGCAGGGTCCCCTTCTTTACAAAAAATAAAATGTTTATTGATGGCAGAGAGGAAGGGAGAGAAACATCAGTGATGAGAGCGAAGCATGGATCAGCTGCCTCCTGCACGCCACCCTCCCCCCCCACCCCTACCCCCTGACACACACACCGGGGATGGAGCCCACACCCCGGGCCTGTGCCCTGACCAGGAAGGAACCCTGACCTCCTGGTTCCTGGGTCAACACTCAACCGCGGAGCCCCGCCGGCCGGGCCAGGCCCCTTCTCGAAGGAAACTCCTGGAAGTCCGTCCTCCTGGTCCGGGCTGGGTGCCTGGCCACACGGCCAAGGGCGGCTGCGACGTCCTGGCTGGTGGGTGTCAGGAGGCCCGGACGCGGTTCCCACACTTTCAACCGCGGGAAGGTGGTCCCTGCCGGCCTCACCTGTCCTGGTCACAACACCAGCCGTTCCCAGGGGGCTCCTGGGGCTGCGAGCAGGGACGCCCTCACCCCGCGGGTTCCTCCGGCGCAGCTCACACCTCCAAGGTGTCCAACCCCCCCACCCCCTGCCGTGAAACCAGTTCCGTTGCCGACTCCCGGGTATAAAATAAGCCGCTCTGCCTGCCCACCCGGGGCCTGGAGGAGCCTCGGGGCAGTAGCCGCCCACGCAGGGGGGGGGGGGGCAAAGGCCGCTCCTCGCTCAGCGATCACAGAGGCAGCTGCTCCCTCTCCCCCTCGGGCGGCTGCTCCTCCTCCTGACGTGATTAAGAACCGAGTCCAACCACCGTTCAGGCGGCCAAGCTGGACCCACTGGAGGAAGGAATTGAACGACTCCCGCACGTGGAAGTCAATCCTTCTTCCCAGGCTGCGTCCCAAGCTCGGGTCTTGGAAGGGAGCTGAGTATGTGGGCTTCCAAAGCCCATAAGGCCCTCCTCCCTCCCTCCCCTCTGCCCTCCCCCCTCCCTCCTTCCCGCCTCCCTCAGGGCCCTCCCCTCCCACACGGATAGACACGTGCACCGCGAGGCCCAGGGCCGGGGCCTCCAACTAACCTGCCCTGGGAGACGCTTCTTCAAAGATGCGAGGCCCCTGGGGGAGGGGGCTGGGCCTGTATGTACCTGTGCCCGCCGTCCCCCCCCCCCCAGTACAATGGCGAGTCATTAGACCTGCGTCCAGATAATTGTGCGGCAGGCAAGGTGCAGGAAAAAGCCCTGAAGGCCGCCCCTGCGGAGCCCGCTCTGCCCCGCGTCACAGCGCCTGGAGCAAATTTCCCCAAAGTCTGACTTCCCGCCAGAGGCTCCGCCCCACGGAAATGAGGGAAACCAAGACCCATCCACAGAGGCCAGCCCTCGGGAGGAGCTGGGTGTGGGGGTGGAAGGGCAGCCACCGCCACATCTCCCAGGACACGCGAGCGCCCCCGCCCTGACGGGCCACACCCCTGCGCCCACACCCCAGATCCAAGGCCAAAGGCCCGAGGCAGATCAGCCCGGTCCCAGGTGGGGTCCGGTGGCCTGGGGCCTCCCCTTCTCCGTCCCCCGCAAACCCGAGGACAGTGAGCGGGGAGAACAGTGACCCTCAGGCGGGAGGAGAGGCCAGGCCCACGGGGACAGCAGGTGGTTTCATTCCCCAGGTGACCCCGGCCCCGGCTGCAGAAACGCGACGGACAGAGCAATCCAGACTAGAAGAAAGCAGCAGGGATGGGGCAGCCAGGCCTCACTCGCCTCCTGGGCCAGCCCCCCCTCAGCCCCCGAGGGCAGGACTGTGGGGTCCCAGTGACCAGACGGGGACCGACCTCAGTCATGCCCTGTGCTCACGGGCGCACAGCTGACGCGAGCCTGGCCCAACCCGGGAGAGCTGGCTCCACGCACGAGTGTCTAACAGCGGTTCTCAACCTTGGCTGCACATTAGAATCACCTGGGAATCTTTTTAAAATCCTGATTTCTGGGCCTCCTCCTCCAGAAATTCTGTTCTTTGTTATGGGGTGGGGCCACAACATTAGTAGCAAAGAAACAGAATTTCCGGAGGATGAGGCCCAGAAATCAGGATTTGAAAAAGATTCCCAGGTGATTCTAATGTGCAGCCAAGGTTGAGAACCACTGGTCTAGAATGTTCCCGATGGCTGTCGAGTGCTGATAATCATTCATTCATTCATCATCTCGTTATCAGAGCTCGCCGTGGGCCGGGCTCTGAGCTAAGTGCGGGGAGACAGGCGTGAACGAAAACCAGTCCCGTATTAGAGTGAAGCGAACAGTGACTCCTGGTCATACAAACACACGGACCTCACACGCCGTGGCCTGTGGCCAGAGGAAGAGGGAGGGGTCCTGGCCGAGGGGGTGGAGGATGGGCAGCTGAGGACAAGTTCTCAGGGAAGGGCCACCGGGCGCTGCAGTTTGCTCAGAGACACCCGCAGCCGAGGCCCACGGGGAGCAGGCGGCAGGGTTTCTGCGGCCACAGAGGTGCCCGGGCGGGAGCGGCGGGGGCAGAGGGAGCGGGCAGACCGGCCAGCCGAGCCTGACAAGCCCTTGATTTCGCCCAAATGATAACCTGCTGACGGAAATGATCTCGAGGCCGGGGGCCTCCGTCTAATTACAAACCACGCAACCTTAGCCACAGGCAGATCTGCAGATAGCCGGCTGTCAGCGCCTCCGGCCGCCGGCGCCGCCGCTCCGTGCCCCGAGGCAGGAGGCACGTGCACCTTCCAGGGGAGCCGCCTGCTCGGCCGGCCGGTCCGGTGACTCAGCGCGCGGGGACCGGCGGGTGCACGAGAGCTGGGCAGGCGCTCAGGGGCCCCCGGTGACCACAGAGGGTGCGCGGTGTCGTCCAGGTGAGGGCCATCCTGACTGTGAGAAGCGCCCAGTTCCCCAGAAGGGTCCTGGGTTCGGGGGTCAAAGCAAGTGTAGTTCACTGAGCCGGTGTGGCTCCGGGGTGGGCGTCAACCTAGGAACCAGGAGGTCCTGCCCGTCCCTCCCTCCCTCCCTCCCTCCCTCCCGGGACCCAACAACTGGGGCCGCGATGCTGCATTCAGCACGGACTTCTGTGTGCGACGGGGTGGCTAACGCCCGGGTGAGGTATGTCCTCCTCAGTGATGTGCGGGGCTTTAGTCCCGTGTAGCGGGCCCTCCGCCGGGTCACGTCTGGGCCTCCCCCAGAGCACCCGGCCAGGGCGCGGGCAGCCTCGGGAACTAAAGCAAATACTGACGCAGACGCTGTGTCCACACGACGCTTCGGGGCCGGCAGCGCCCACCTGGAGCCGATTCAAGGCCCAGTCGCCTGTCGTGACTTACGGGGCTGAGCCCAGCGGCGCGCGGGCAGGTTGTGGCCAGGGCGCCCGCAGGGAGGATCCGCCAGGCCCACACCTGTTCCCCACGCAGCCGTTCCCACCGGATTTTCCTGGAAAAATCTCTTGTTGAAGAAAGAAGAGCAAAAACCCCTCTGGTCAGATGTTTGGCGTCAACCCCAGTGGGTGGTTCCTGGGCCCACGGCTCCTGAGAGAGGAACGGGCCCTGTGCTCTGCGGGGGGACCCCCTCGGGGGCAGAGGTCCCCCCACCTACCATGGTCCTCAGCGGCTCCCTCCCATCTGGGCTGTGTGCCGCAGAAGACCGGCGGTCCAGGCAGTATTAGTCCCATTTTACAGATGAGGAAACTGAGGCGAGGGTCCGGACCTCGCCCAGGTCATTCGGGTCGGATGAGGGGCGGGGGGCACACCCTGTCCGCTGCATCCGCCGCCTCCCCGCCCGCGCTGGGTTGTGGTGTCCACACGGCCCGCGCCCGCCCGGAGGGTCCATGTGGTATCGCCCAGCGGGCACAGGCTCCATCTCCTCTGCGCTCCGGCCGGTGCTGAGCACAGAGACGGGGCGACGTGTTCCTTAGGCCCAGGGCTCCCCACGCTGCTCTAAGGGCCCAGGAGCAAATGTTGCCGTGTCTCCTGAAATCAGAAGGAATGACAGAACGATGGGTGCAGAGTCCTGAATCGGCCTGGATCCCCCACCCCGCCTTCCTGCCGGCCCAGCTGTGACCCCGACGCTCAGCGAGTCCTCGCGGAGGAAGGTACCCGGAGTCCTGGCAGCCCAGGCATCAGGGCGCTGGGAGGACGTCCCACAGGCGCACAGGGCGGGGCGGGGGGCCTGGGGCTGGCCTTCTCCCAGCGCCTTCTCTCTTCCCGCGAGGAGAGGCTTGCCCAGGACGAGAGAGCCCCATCCCCCCACCCCACCCCCACCCCCTGCCAGCAGCACGACCTCTGACCTCTGCAGCGGTCTTAGGAACCCCTGTAGCCCCTGCCCCGCCTCCCCATCACACAGGAAGCGAGGGGGCCTGGGAGGAGAGGCAGTGCTGGTCCTGCATGCGGCCTGTCCCCAGCCCAGGGGCCGGGGTGGCGACCTCATCTTAAACAAGGCAAAGGGGCACTAAGACATCACCTAGCGCCCCCCCCCACCCCCCCCCCGCTGGCCTTGCAGGCGGGGAAACCGAGGCCGCGCGGGGCAGGTAGCTGAGCCAAGAGGGGCCATCTATTCACGTCCAGAGTCCTCTTCCTGTTCAAGTCGCTGCCGGCAGGCGAGCCCACGTCTCACATGTCGCTGTCAGCGACCGCGGCCTGGCCCGTCACAAAGGCTCGCCGGCACACGGACACCCCAAGCGGGTGGCCGCCCTCCGTTCTCCCGCCGGGAGCTCTGAGCCGGTCCTTGAGCCGGTGGAGGGCACGCGGGCTCCGGGGACGCAGTCGGGTCGGGCCCTCTCCCCGCAGGTTCCATCTTCATTTCCAAGCGCCCGCTCGGCCGCTGCCAGGGATGAAAACCCGTGTCAACGGCCCGGCCCCGGCCCGGCCCCGGCCCGGCCCCGCGAGGCCCTCGGGAGTCACATCACAGCGCTCCGCGGCCGTCAGTCCTCCCGGCCCGAGGCAGGGCACCTGCCAGCGCACAAAAGCGCCACAGTTCCCGCTCGGACTCTCAGGCACCGCCAGCTCAGGCCAAGTTGGAAACTCCCTCCCATCGGCACGTTTTCTTGACGGGGACCCCGGAGGGACGATCCCTTAGCCTTCTGTCCCCGTCACTGTGCGGCCGCCCCATCGCGTCTGGAATAAAACGAAGCCGCTTCCGGCCCAGCGTCCGTCCGGGGTCCGGGGTTAGTGCTGACACTCGGGCTGCTGGGAGCGTGTCTGGGGGAGGGGAGCACAGACAATGCCCCGTCTTGGTCTCACTTGTTTTCTCTCCCAGGAGCAATGGTGTCTCCTCTTTGAAACATAACGGAAGCTGTTAAACACAGACTCGAGGCTGAGCCGAGGGGGAGCCGAGGGGGATAGCACCTCCGCTTGTGCAGAAGCACTTGAGCTTCCCTTGAAAAGTCGTGAAGGGCCGCACGCTGGGCCTTCGGGGGACAAGTGGGCGTTTGCTCGGGAGAGAAACAGGCATGGAAACAGCTGCACCGCCTCCGGGCTCGGTCAGAGGGCTTTGCCTCCGGGGACGCAAAGAGGCTCCTGTTCGTGAGGTGTGTTCCTGCACTGCGACCTCAGTGGCTGCCACCTCACAAGTGGGGGCCCCACAGGGGCCTCCCCTCGGGAACCGGGGCCCCCATGGCTGCTGGCCCCCAGGCTCGGCTCAGGGGGGGCCGTGATCTCAGGCGGCAGCCAGAAACAGTCCTCCAGGCCAGGCCTGCGTCTCCGGGGACAGCGGCGTCTCACGGGGTCCACCGTAGGCGGCACAGTCACGTGCGTGCGTGGCCGTGAAGGGGGACAGCGTGAGGGGAGCCGGGGGGCAGCAGGGCTCCGACAGGGGCGGCGGGGACCTCAGGGCCGCTGTCCTGCAGCCTTGGTTATGCTGCGCGCAGAGAAATCGTTCCTGGTGCATCCTCACCTGAGGATATTTTCCCGTTGGTTTTTACAGAGAATGGAAGACAGGGAGGGAGGGGGGAGAGAGAGAGAGAAACATCGATGGGAGAGAGACACATTGATTCGTTGCCTTCTGCACGGGCCCCGACTGGGGCCCAGGATCAAACCTGCAACCCAGGAATGTGCCCTTGACTGGGAATCGAACCCGCGTCCCTTTGGTGCGCAGGCCGAAGCTCTCACCGCTGAGCTACCAGCCAGGGCCCCCCCCCCCCCCCCCCCCGCGCAGTAGCGATGGCCGAGGCCGGGTGTGTGCCCCAGCGGGACTGCTCAGCCCCCACGGCGCCCAGCTGCTCTGGGAAGCACCTCACAGGCCTCGTTTCACTTCATCTTCACATCGGGTCGGATGGGCGGTTTACTGGCCCATTTTACAGATAAAGAAACTGAGGCATGGCCGGCAAGTGGCAGCTGGACGGGGACTCAAGCTGCTGTTCTCTCCACGGAGACCCCGGTTGGGGGCGCCGGCCTGGGAGGCCGAGCGTCTCGGGGGGGCCTGCTCCTCGGCTGTGTGGCCTGGGACAGCCCTTGGCCTCCCTGAGTCTCAGACCACAGACCCCAAGGCCGAGGACAATTTCCCCCGGGACCAGCTTGGCCCCTCTCTGCCCCCTCCTGGGGCCCACCCAGGGGGACGCGGTCACCCCCGCAGGTCTCAGGGGCTGATTTCCCTACGAGGCACACGTGTGACATCGCTCCTCACCCCAAAAGCGGGCCTGGCGGCCTGCGCACAGGAACCTCTGTCCCGGGGTCCCCCCGCGCGCCGGCTTCCTTCTGCCTCTTTAAAATTTGCAATTACCAATAATTCCCTTTGCTGCACCCACATGCGAGCCACCGCATTAAATTATTAAATGTAAGTGTTTCTGAAATATTTTATCTTGACATGTATCTCCGGAGTCAAATGACCCCGGGCAGTGTTCATAATTAATTTCATCAAAAGGGGGAAAAAGTGCTGGCAAGGGACTCTGGGAACGGCCTGCCTGCAGAACACAGCTGCCCCCCCCCCGCTCCCCCTCCCCCAGGGCCCGAGGGCAGGGACAGAGTGCTCTGTCCACAGCCCACAGATCTTCCGGGGACTGGAAGGGGCTGCGTGGCTATTTGGGCCAATTTTTACTTTTTTCTTAATCCTCACCTGAGAATAGCTTTTCCGTGGATCTTTACTTGTTTGTCTTTTAGAGAGAGTGGACGGGAGGGAGCAAGAGCGAGAGCTCACGTGGCTGCCTCCCCAACTGGGGGACGGGGGTCGAACCTGCAACCTTGGGGTTAGTGCTCTAACCACTGAGAACGCTGGCCAGGCCGCCAATCTTTACTTTTTTTTAGTAAAAGAAACAAGCATAGCCCGGCCGGCGGGGCTCAGGGGCAGAGCATCGACCGAGGAACCAGGAGGTCAGGGCACAGGCCCAGGTTGTGGGCTGGATCCCCAGTGGGGGGCGTGCAGGAGGCAGCCGAGCCATGATGTCTCTCCCTCTCCCTTCCTCTCTGAGATCGATAAAAATGTGTTTTTAAAAAGGAAAGAAACAAGCCCATAGGTGGGAGTGATCTGCCCGCGGACGCAGAGGCAGCGGAGCGGAGGAGCAGGGTCCCCAGCCCCAGCGACCTGGGTCCCCCCGCCCCCAGCGGGGCTCCCACAGAGCTCTGACCAGCCGGGTCCCCTGCGCGGCCTCCCTGCTTTGGGGACCAGATAGGTGCCCTGGAGGAGGGGCTGGAAAACTGCTTCTTCGCGCACCAGCCCCTGAAACAAAGCGCTTTTGTCCCCTCCCCCGGCGGGGAGATTAAGTCTGAGGAGTCACTTCCATCAGAAGCTCCCATTTAATTACGATGCGCAGGAAATTACAGCGAATGGGCGCGGGACGGCCGCCCGCCCGCCCGCGGATGACAGGCCTGAAACCCAACCACTTCATCGCGGGGTCTCACAAGAGGCCGGCTGGACGGCTGACAATCTGATTGTACTGTCAACTCGATTCATAATTAATATATTTATCAAATTAATTACTGCGACTCTCCCCGGCGCGCGCAGGAGACAGAGGCCGGCTTCATGGCTGCGCTTTCCGCCCGTCACCGCGCTGTCAGGGCCCCGGGGGCGGGCGCGGCCGGTTCTGCCCGCCTGACAGACAAATTGGCCTCTCACGGGCATGATCCCCGAACTTAAGAGAAGAAAAGAACTGTGAGCGGCATTGTTTGCTGACAGCGGCGATCACAGGCTCAGCTTGGAAACTGCGTCCATTCCATCGCACGGGGTGGGGGGGTGGGGGGGGCGCTGGGGGCCTTTGGCAGCTAAGCGGATACTTTCTGCGTTCCTGGCGGTCCCTTCCTCAGAGGCCCCTGCTGGGGCGGGTTCCCGAGTCTCGAGTGACCCCCAGCCCGGCCGGGACCTGCAGGCCGAGGGTTAGAGTCAGGGGCTGAAGAAGCAGGAAGTTCTTGGAGGGGAGGGGGCTGTGAAGAGAAGCCCAGGGGCCCAGGAGTCCCAGGCGCACTGAGGTCCGGAGATGAGCCCCGACTGTACTTATTTTTTATTTCTCAATCCTCCCCCCGAGGACTTTCCATTGATTCTTAGGGAGAGTGGGAGAGAGAGGGACAGACAGAGAAACATCGGTGAGAGACACATTGGCTGGGTGCCTCCTGCACGAGCCCCGACCAGGGCCCCGGGCCGGGGAGGAGCCTGCAACCGAGGTACGTGCCCTTGACCGGAATTGAACCCGGGACCCTTGGGTCCGCAGGCCGACGCTCTAACCACGGAGCCACACGGGCGAAGAGGAGCCCTGGCTGCTGGAACGAGTGAGCCTCCCTCATCGGGTGAAGATTCGGGCCCTGAGAGGGGTCTGAGCTGAGGTTTTCCGGGCAGGAGCCGGACGCCCGGGGACCACCTGGCGAATCCGAGGGCCCTGCCCCCGTCGCTGCTGCCTGTGGAGACCTTGCCGTCCTCGTAGGAGCCCATCGGCCCAGGTGAGACGAGACAGGTGGGCCCGAGAACGCCGAGCTCGGGGCGCAGGGGGACGCCCGTGTCTTGGCCGGAAGGGCAGTGAACAGGGCGGCCACATTCATGCCTGTGGGACCAAGCAAGGCCGGGCCGGAGCCACCATAGACCCCGGGGAGCGGCTCGGCCCGGCCAGCAGGCTTCCTGGAGGGGGCGGCCGTTCAGGAGGAAGTTGGTAGCGGGGCAGTGGCACTTGGAGAAACGAGGCCCAAGGACCTGCTTCCAACTGGGCTCCTCTGGTCACCAGGCGCTGGGTGGGCACAGGGGAGAGCCAGTGCCCACAGGCCCAGGCCTGGCTGGGGCGCCGGGGCCTGGCTGGGAGGCGTTTTCAGACGGCGGCCAGGGGGCTGGGCAGGAGCCCATGCCCAGGAGTCTGCCGGGTCCTTCTTATAAATTAATTCGGAGCAGAAGGGAGAGGGAGAGAGAGAAACACCCATGATGAGAGAGAATCGCTGATCGGCCGCCCCCTGCATGCCCCCTACTGGGGACCAAGCTGCAATCTCTGTGTATGTCCTGACCGGGACTCGAACCGTGACCTCCTGGTTCATGGTCGTGAGGAGGGGTCCTTTGTAGATTTACCTGGGACAGTTACCTGGGCTACAAGGCACAGAAAATACTGAGCAAGCTGCTAGAGCAGCCGTGGGCAAACTACGGCCCGCGGGGCGGATCCGGCCCGTTTGAAATGAATAAAACTAAAAAAAAAAGACCGTGCCCTTTTATGTAATGATGTTTACTTTGAATTTGTATTAGTTCACACAAACACTCCATCCATGCTTTTGTTCCGGCCTCCGGTCCAGTTTAAGAACCCACTGTGGCCCTCGAGTCAAAAAGTTTGCCCACCCCTGTGCTAGAGGCTAAAGAAAGTTCTGAGACCTTTCCTGTCACTGCTCAAAGAAAAGGAGAGAGGAAGTCAAGTCCAGGGCTCTCGCCCCTGCCCCGGAGCCCAGCAGGCCACAGAGATGGCCAACCAACCAGGGAAAACACACCTTCGGTAACAGCAGGGGGCTCATTCCAAACCCGGCTGGTGGGCTGAATCCAGCTTTCTGCCCGTGTTTATTAATAAAGTTTTATTGGACCACTGTCTTGCTCCTTTGTTGACATTTTGGCTGTGGCTGCACCCTTGGAGCTGGGCAGTCACAGCAGAACCATCTGGCCCACGAAGCCTCGCGTATTTAGTATCTACCTTCCTAGGAAAAGGTTGCTGACCCTGCCCTCGGCTATCAAAGTGAGATCCGGGTACAAGAGGCCCAGTCCTGGCGTGGTCTCGGGGTATGTCCACGCCACCCCGACCATCCATGGAATGTCCCGAGTCGCTGCGATGAAGAAGGCAAACTCCAAAAAGCCAAAGGGGGACCTCGCTTCCATGGCCCCGACCTGGGGTTGGGCCCCTTTGCTAAGCGGCACCCCCCTGCCGAGAGCCCGCTCTCCCGTACGGAGAAGGCGGAGAAGGGCGAAGGCATCGAGCAAAGAACAAACGCAAGACTCGGGGACACAGACAGCGGCGTGGTGGTGGCCAGAGGGGGGGGGGGGGCAGGTGGGAGAGGGTGAAGGGGGTAAATGGTGATGGACGGAGACTTGACTGGGGTGTGAACACCATGCAATATACCGATGATGTCATGTAGAACTGTAGCCCTGAAACCTACATAATTTTATTAACCAATGTCACCCCAATAAATGCAATAAAAATATAATAAAAGCACTTGAGAGACGAACAGAAAATTAGGCGGAGAGGCCGGGAGGATGCTCCGTCGGCGTGGGTGCAGCCCTCTGTCCCAGGTCCGGGGGCCTGGGGCGGACCTGCCTTCTCTCATCAGCAGAAGGGAAGCGGGTGATTCTTACGTCCCACGTGAGCACCGAAGGCCTGTTAACCTCCACCACCCACACCCAGAGCCGGGAGGCTCCTAAAGCCCCGCCAGCCACATCCCCCAGGCGCAGCCACAGCCGCGGGAAACAGCGTGTGTCTAGGCCTGGCGCCGTGGGTGGCAGCCGCTTGCTAACCAAGGTCTGAGGGACAGGCTCCCGGGACCTACATCGCTCAGCAGGTGCCACAGTTCAGGGAGGAAGAGAAACCAGACCCACCAGCGCCCCTTCATTCAGCAAAACTCCGTCATGAAGAGCATCTCCGACGGAGACCCACGCTCGGAAGCCCCAAACCGAACTGACCGTGAGAGAAGCAGGGTTCCTACACGAGTCTTGATATTCAGAAGAAATGGTGAAGGCGCCCCCTGAGCCAGCGGAGCCCCGCCCCCAGTCCCCCCCCCCGCCCCCCCGCGACCCCATCAAGGGCTCGCTCATGGCCTGGCCCAGAGCCCGGCCAAAAGGAATCTCGCTCCCTCCGGCCCCAAATGGCTTACGCGCTGTTTACATCGCGCGCTGGGCTCCATCACCTGGGACTCCGGTATTCTCGACCCTGTCCACTCTCCCGCCCCCGTGCACCCCTTCAGGCAGGGACCTCGTCTCATCACACCCGTGCCCAGAGCCCTGGCGGGCACGGAGCTGGCATTCAATCATGATTTGTTGATTGGAGCTTCATCCTGCAACAGAGCTTCCGGTCCTTTCTCGCGATTCCAGACATTCTCTGCTTCCGGAAAAGCGTGGAATTCTCCCTGTGACTCCTCAACACCGACATGATTTTAAAACACCCGCCTGAAACAATTTCGGGGAAAGAAAGACGGGCCAGCAAAGGCAGGGCAGGCAGGGCAGAGGGTCCGGCACCCAGGCCCCGCGGCCGGCAGAGGAGGCGGAAGGAAGATTCCTGAGCAGCTGGGACTGGGATTCACGCTCACTGGCCCGAGCTCCTCATGGGCCGCAGCATCTAAAGCTCCTTATTAAATGTCAGATAAATCAGCTCGCCCGGGGCGCCGCCGCGGCCTGGGGCCTCCAGCCAGCCCGTAATTGATGGCTCTGCATAAGCAGAACCAATCCAGGCCGATCGCGGCTGAAATGGCTGCAGCCAGCAAAGTTCACCGGAGAAATATGGGGACTTTAAAGTACTTGCACACAAATCAAGACAGTGAGTTTTTATAAAAATCTTTACTAGCTCAAACCACTGAAGCTCACAGTGACCTTTATCCTGGAATTGAGTCGCTGGCGGAGCCGGGAGCGTGCGCGCCCGTATTTCAGGCTCGGCGCAGCCACGAGAAGAGCGGTGGAAGAGCGAGCAGCCCGGTCAGTCTGGCTCCAGCGCCCACTGTGTGTGCGGCCTCTGCCCCAGGGGAATGGTGCCTGGAAGGCGACCACCTGAGGGGCCTGGGAAGGATGGGCACGTTCGGGAAAGACCCCGCGGTCCTGGGAGAGCACGTACCACATGGAGGTCAAACCAGGGTGAAAGGGTGCCATGTGATTGAGTTGGAGCCATTCATTCATTCATTCATTCCATATTCATCCATCCAGCATTCGTTCATTCATCCATTCAGCATTCGGTCATCCGTTCAGCATGCATTCATTTATCCATTCAGCATCTGGTCATTCATCCATCTGGCATTCATTCATTCATTCACATTAATACATTCATTCACCCATTCCGTATTCATTCACCCAACCAGCGCTCTCTCAGATCTACGTGGCACCAGGGGCTCCACTGGGCACCAGGAGATGCAGTCGCCGAACAGTGTAACAAAAGACACGGTTTGGGCATGAGCGCGGTCGGGGAGGGTAACTTTCCAGAATGATCTAGGCATTTCACACCTGCCTTTAGCTTATAGCTCCCTTAGCTGCTGGGATATCAGACCCACACCGTGCGCCTCCTCGTGCGGATTCAGAAACGACATGAGTGGAAGCGGCACGAAGCCGCTGGCAGGTCAAGTGCAGGTGCCCGGGTTAAATTTGCGTTTCAATAAACAGCAGATGGTTTCAGCTGAGCATGTCGGATGGCGCGCGGGCACTTCCGTTAAACAGACCTGCCTTGTTTACCTGACGTCCAGGTCTAACGGGTGCCCAGCCGTTCCATTTATAAACTGGCCCCTCTGAGCCGAGCCAGGTTCATGAGCTCCCTGTTACCGACGGCCCAAAAGGTCACCCCAGCCAGCTGGCCGCTCCGTCCAAGGCTCGGGCCAGGTTTCAGGGACACGACCCAGGGCCCTGTCTGCTCCACCGGCTGCCTTCCCATCCCTGGCCGAGGGGCCGGGCTCACGAAGGACTGAGGGAAGCCCCTGAGCCCCAGCGGAGCCCCGGGCTCCACCCCGCGCGTCAGCAGTAGCAGCAGCGAGCACAGAGCAGCTCTTAATCCTGGTGGGAAAGTGAGCACTTCGATGGTGAAATTCCCCACAAGTCAGGGGGCGCTGACCTTGGCCTCAAAGGCCGAGGCCACAATAGGGAGCCATTTGCTCCTGGGATTCTCCCTCCCCCGCCCCGGCCGTGATTGCCGACAGGTGTGCGGGCGCCGGGGCCTTGTTGGGTGAAATGCTGGGGGAGTCGCAGCAGCTTAGGGGAAGTCAAATGTCCCTTCGGAGCAGCCCCGGGGCCGGGCGCCCTTCCAGGCCTTTATCTGCGTGCATTCCATCGGGAGAGGAGCAGGAAGGAGGCCGCCCCCGGTAACTCGATCGGCCGCCGTGGCATTCACAGGGGTATCAGTTACTCTAAGCCGCTGGGCCAGCGAGGAGACTGAGAGAGGATTACCTGCCACTTACGATGTGTCATCCTCCCGGCCGCTCCCTCCGCGGCGGCCGCAGCACGTCTGCCCGCTTTAAACTGTCCGTCATGTCAGTGACGGGGACTCAGCCTCCGAGAGTCACAGCAGGGGCCACAGTGGCCGCCGGAGGAGTTTCTGGCAAGTGGCCTTCTGGGGAGGAGACGGGGCCAGGGAGGGGCTGGGCGTGGGGACAGCGGTCCGTGTCCACTTGGTGGCGCCTCGAAGCCCCCGCGGCGCATCCTACTCCCCCCACCCTCCCCGCAGGGCAATCAGGCCTGACGCCACCTCTGGGGGCGGAAGACACAGCGCCGCCCGCTCTGAAGCAGGGCAGACAGACCGAGCGCGGGCATCCTCGCCAGGGACAGCCGCGTGCGAGCCACGAAGCACAGTGGCCCGGGAAGAGGCTGGGCTCCAGGCCAGTCCACAGCCTACAGCAGTCACACTCCCCGACACGGCCACACCCCGACCACCAGCCGTTCTCATGAAAGTGACCCCACCCGTCCACCTCCTCCCCGCGCATGGGCTGGGCGGGAGGCCCACCAGCACCTCTCGTCCCTCCGCCCCGTGGGGAGCGCAGGGCGGGGAGGCCGTCGGCAGCAGCTGTTAACTGAGCACCTGCTCTGGGCCGGGCACTGCAGGGAGCGGCTCCTGGGCCAAAGTCAGCCTGTGAGGAACCCACCGGGCCTCCCCACACCCTGGGGAACCTACCCCTCCCGGCCACTCCCCTCCTCCCCCCCCCCCCCGCCTCCTCTTTCCCTCCTCCTCCCCCTCCCTGTCTCTCTCTCAATCCCCCCTTTCTCTCTGCTCGCACAGGTAAAGGTGAGCCGCGAGGGAGCCCCGGCGGATTCGGTTCCAAGCGCTCCCAGCGGTTCTCAGAGGGACAAAGACGGGAGGACGGTCACATTCAGCCCCTGAGCTGCACCTGCCGCGCCCGCCCCGGTTCAGCGGGGGGTCACCGGGGCCCCAGGTTCTCCGGTGGCAGGAGCGCGGCGGTGCCTTCGGTTCACAGTGAGATCCAATCTACATCGCTTGACCCGGCTGATTCACTGTGGCTGACGGAGCAGGAAGCCGCCGTGAGAGCGGGCGCGTTTCCTCCCACCAGCAGCACGCCACGGACTCCGTGGGAAGCATCGGCCCCTGGACGGCTCGCTCCAGGCTGGCGGCGAACACGGGCATGTGCGTCGCGAGTGTCGGTGGCGTGGCTCGGCGGGAGTCAGGCAGCGCCACCCCCCACCCTGTTCTGCCCGGTGGACCGCAGATGGAGGCCGGGAGGTCTGAGCACAAGCTCGGGCTGCTGACCCTGACCGAGGTCAGACCTTATCTGCCGTGGCCCTGACGCGCTCGCTCCACCCTTCAATGCCCTCCACACCCCGTCCAGCCCCAGGCCAGCCACCCCTTCATCAGTGAGAGCCATTCTCCCCTCCTCCCGCCGCCGGCACCAGCTCACGCGGTTTCCAGGCCTGAGGATGAAGCTGCACTCCCGTTTCTACCAGCTGGACACCTGGCGGCCACTCGGCCGTGGCTCCCGCGTGGCCACTGCGTGGATGCCGGGACTGCCTTGCCCCCAGTAGGACAGCTTGCGTTTATTTATTTATTTGTTTGTTTATTTATTTATAATATATTTGTATTGATTTCAGAGAGGAAGGGAGAGGGAGAGAGAGACAGAAACATCACTGATGAGAGAGAATCACGGATCGCCCACCTCCTACACGCCCCCTACTGGGGATGGAGCCTGCAACCCGGGCATGTGCCCTGACCTGGAATCGCACCCTGACCTCCTGGTTCCTAGGTTGGTGCTCAACCACTGAGCCACACCAGCCGGGCAGGACAACTCTCATTTTTAATGAGGTTGCAGGTGGGACTGCAATCAACTAAACAGATGCTGGCCAGGTTGGCTCACCTGGAGCACAGATGGGGCCGGGACGTGGCCCCCAGCCCTGCCCCAGGCCTTGGGGAAGCTGAGCCACGGCCACCACTTCAGCTTGGGACCCAGGACACAGGGACAGGCGTGCTCACAGCCAGGGGGACAACAGGAGCAGCAGGGCCAGGGCCCCGGCTTTGGCCGGGCAGGAGGGCAGGAGGGCAGGAGAAGAGGCTGGGCACAGGCCTGGGCAGAGCTGCCCTGAGCCCAGGTCTTCTGGGTGGGTTGGCCCCTCATTCTGTCCAGGGGGGTGGGCACCTGAACAAGCCAGGGCCTGGTCCTGAGGAAGAAGGTCGATGGCTGCCTGTGGGCACTCCACAGGGTCAGGCACGGGGGGGCTTGTTCATAGGGTCCCCGGGCCCTGCAGAGCTTCTGATTCGGGGGGGGGGGGGGGTCTGCCTGCGTTTCCCATGCCCGTATTTGACATACGCTCCTCCGGGGGGCGCCGGGGAGCACACTCAAACTCTCCCGTTCCCTCAGATCCTCGAGGAACCCCCCAACACACACGCGGTCCTGGAACGACCACTCGGAAACACGAAGGAGGGTAAGAAAGAATTCCACCCTGAGCGTTTACACACATCCCTCCGTGTCCCTGCCAGGCAGCCACTGCTCTGCCCATTTCACAGATGAGGAGACTGAGGCCACCTGTGACGTGCCCAACGAACGCCCCAAGGACACAGAAGACCAGGAACTCAGAGGTGCGCAGGCCCAGCACAAAGAACCTTCGAATTCACTGTGAGTCCAGTGTGGTTGGAAAGCGGCCGTGTTGTAGCTGAGAGCTCAGGACCCCGGCACAGAATAAAAAGCCGTATATTCTTTCACATCACACATGAAAAGGGGCAGATGGCTCGTCTCCCAGGATGGAGATAGTGCGCCTGACCTCCGGCCTTCCTTGCTTTCATAGCGCATCTTCCCTGCATTTGGCTTTGATGTCGCTACAAAGGTGAACCCGGTGCAGCCGGTTCTGGGGGCGGAAGACACAGCACCGCCCGCTCTGAAGCTGGGCAGACAGACCGAGCCATGCATTTATGCCGAAAGGACGCCCACTCAGCACGCATGGCTCCCCTTTCTCGGCAGCCACCGGCCTCTGCAGGCCTGCCCTGGCCCTGGGGCGGGCGGAACCGTGGGGAAGCTTCTAGTCGCGGTCCCGAAAGTGGGTCAGGAAACACCTCACAGCACAGCCGCCGGCCACAGCGCTGCGCTCCCGGGGGAGGGACTGCGCCCCCACGGCTCGCCTCTCGCCCAGAAACGCTCGTTTTCCCTCTGCCAGGCACGTCTCTTTCCTCTACGGACCGGAAGCCTCCGGAGACCAGTTCCAGGAGAACTAGAATCTGAATGTTAATGTAAGTGTCAACGCCGCCACACAATCTCCCGTGGGCTTCCCGGGACCGTTCCTAAGGGAAGAATGCCAGCCCCTCCTGCCCTCCCCGCTCCTGGCGGACGTCCGTGCTCAGCGGGTCGGAACCGGGGCCCGCAGGAAGCCACGTGTGAAGGCTTTGGGGCCTGTGGGCTCGGGGGTGTCCGGTTCCCCAGGAGGCCGCCTTCTCGGGCTGGGAGGGTAAGGTCCGAGCACCCCGGCTGGTCTTTTCTTTTCCTTTTTAAAATATATTTCACTAGAGGCCCGATGCAGGCCTTCCTTCCCCCGCTGCCAGCACCGGCTTCCCTCAGCACCCAGGACCCGGGCTTCCCTCGTGGCCCCAGCTTCGTCCGGAGGGACGTCGGTCTAATTAGCATATAACGCTTTTATTATTATAGATGGATTTCAGAGAGGAAGGGAGAGGGAGAGAGAGAGATGGAAACATCAATGATGAGAGAGAATCATGGATCGTCTGCCTCCTGCACGCCCCACAATGGGGCTCGAACCTGCAACAGGGGCCTGCCTGTGATCTGACCGGAAATCGAACCGTGACCTCCTGGTTCATAGGTCGACGCTCAACCCCTGAGCCTCGCCGGCCGGGCCAGAGCCAGGTCTTTTCTGTGCAAATCTGCCTGCGTGGCTGGGAGCACACGGTGTGGGTGTGGAGGTGGCTCCCGGATCTGCAGGTTGGAAGGAGCGAAAACGGCCCCATAAGAGGCTAGAATTCACATGAACCCCGCAGACAAAGGGGGACCCCGTGAAAGAAGACGGCTCTGCATGGAGCGGTGACGCTGTGGGCGGAGGGTGTCGGGGAGGGGCAGGCTGGTGCCCGTGCAGACCGAGCTGGAAGGGGCAGGCGCTCACACCTGCCTGGTGGGTTGGCCCAGCCATGAGCTTTGGGAGGTAGAGTGTGTCCGGGAGCATCGTCCTCGGATCAGGGGTGACGGGTCCTCAGCATCGCCTCCCAGCCTCTGAGATGGGACCGCGCCCCCCTGATGGCACGTCCCTCGACTGGGCAGCACGTCCCACATGGACGAACTCCGTGAGACGGCCGTGCCCCGTGCAACGGTGGCCTGAGGCGCGAGTGTGACGGCTTTGGCATGGGGTTCACCAGCTGCCAACGCCGATGTGGCCAGCCCCTGCTCTAGGCATTTAGCCTGTGTCATCTCATTGAACCAGGCTCCCAGCACCCGCCGGGGCGGTTCTATTATTATCACCACCCTCATTTTACAGATGGGGAAAGTAAAGCTCAGAGAGGAGGGGTACCCAGCCCCAGCCACACGCTCAGCAATGAGGGAGCCAGGCTGCCCGGAGCTGCAGTGCGGGGCCCCCTGACGAAGAGCCGAGGGATGCGCACGGGCGGAACGCGAGTCGACGATCCCTTCCCGGTCGATCCACATGCTCTCCGTCCGGGTGACCTCGTGCTGACCTCCGAGGAAGCAGGCTGCGTCGGGAGGTAACACTCCGGGTGCTCCGCCTGCCCTCTGAGGTCACGCCTCCGGATCAATGTGTTTGCGTCCCCGTTAAATAGCGGGGGTCTGGCTGAAACCCCCCCAACACGAGGCAACTCTGAAAGTCTTCCCCTTGGACACACGGAAACCAGGCCCCGACCCGGCGACGCCACACCCGCATGGCGGTCCTGGAGGGAGACAGTTGCGCGCTGGCCACTCGCAGTTGCAGCTCAGCCCCTTGGCAGCCGCCCCGGCTCTACGACTGGGAGGCGAGAAGGGTCCTTGCAGTCCCTTGCGGGTTGGCTCTCGGGGTACGGACATTTGCCAGGACAAGGCCATGGCCCAAGTCCGTGCCCCGTGAAGTGACCGCGACTGGGAAGTAAGGAGTCTGCAGCGGTCAGGGCTGTGCTGCTGACTCTGGGAACACACGTGGCGGCTCGTCTCTGCACGCAGCCACAGACGCTGCCGTGCCCGGGCCTCCGAGGTGGCCACGTGAGCCAGCAGGACACGCATAGCTTTGCACGCGGGGCACCGCCTGGCCAGTGCTGGGAGGTGCGTTTTCCCCGCGGGACACGCAATCCGAGACAGAGGAGGCCGAGCAGATAGCGCATTTCCGGGGCTCACGGGGGAGGCTGAGGCGCAGAGGCTCAGCCACGGAACGAAGCAGATGTGAACGCCCTGTCCCAGGACCTGAAGCAGCTGGACCACCCCTGCCCGGCCGCTGCCCACCCTCCCCGGGCTTAGAGGCTGAGCCGAGGACCATCCCGTCTCCACAGGAGGCTCTGGCCCCGTAGATGAAGTCGAACATGGAAGCCTGCCGTGCGGCCGACACCGTGCTCGGTGCCGCCTGGGAGCCTGTAAAGACAGCCGAGCGCTGGCCCTGGAGCAAATCCCCACAGGTCAGAGCGACGTCCTGCTACGCCGAGGCTGCGGGTTCGATCCCTGGTTAGAATCGATGAATGAACAGATAGATAAGTAGGACAACAAGTCAATGTTTCTCTCTCTCTCTCTCTCTCCCTCCCTCAAATCAATAAATTAAAAAATTTTAAAAAACGGTCAAAAGCACGGGAGAGGGTGGAAGACTCCCGAGCGTCTGACCCGCGAGACCGGGTTTCAGATCTGAGCTGCTCAGGACGTGTTCTCAGGGACCCAGAGTGGAGGCGGAACGGAGCGCTGAGAGCCTGCCTTTTCCTCATGCCTCCTCCCTCCATTCGACAGACACGTGGGGAGGTCTCCCGTGCGGCAGCAGGGCCCTGAGCCCCACACCAACTCGCAGGCCCACCCCGTCCACACGGAGCCCGCCCCCGGCTCAGGTGGAGGACGGGACACCACAAAGAGGAGGGGTTACTCCAGGTCAACAGGAGGCTGGGATGTGCTCAGATGCCACAGGGCGATGGAGTCCTTATCCATTTTTGAATATTTCTACTTAAGTATTTTAAAACTAGAGGCCCAGTGCACGGAAATTCATGCAAGAGTAGGCCTTCCTTCCCCCGGCTACCGACACCGGCTTCCCTCCGGCACCTGAGACCCGGGCTTCCCTCCTCCGGCCGCCGGCAGGCACCCAGGACCCGGGCTGGCTTCCCCCGGCCCCGGCTTTGTGAGGAAGGACGTCTGGAATGACATCCGGAAGATGTCCGGTCTAATTAGCATATTACCCTTCTATTATTATAGAAGTCCTCAATTTTACTCACTTCATTAAAAACAAAATAATGAGCCCTGCCAGTGTGGCTCAGGGGTTGAGCATCAACCCAGGTGCCAGGAGGTCAGGGTTCGATTCCTGGTCAGGACACATGCCAGGTTGGGGGTTTGATCCCCAGTAGGGGGTGTTCAGGAGGCAGCCGATCCATGATTCTCTCTCCTCATGGATGTTTCTCTCTCTCCCCCTCTCTGAAATCAATAAAAATATATTTTAACAAATACTGTCTCTAGCCCCTGGTCCACAGCCCTTGTCCCTCTCCCCTCCCCCTTCTCCTCTGTCACAAAAGCCCAAGGAACCTCTCCCCCAATGGAGGGGCCTTCCGGGGAGAACGGAGCGGGGAGAGGCAGCCCCAGAGCCCGTGTTAGTAAACGGTGCCCTCGTGTGACTATGCAACCAAGTTCCCCATCGTCGCTCGTTTCAATCGCTCCCCAACGTGTTACCCTCGGTGACTTCAGAATCTCCACCCTGGAGGGAACGAAGGAGGAAAACAGGAGCCTCACACTGGGGCGGACTGAACCATCAAAATATTTGTTTAACATCTGCTCTCGCCGGGTTGCTGGGCCCGGCCACAATCGGCGCATTGTCCCCGAGCCCTCGCCCAGGCCTGCGCCTTTCTCTGCTTTAATTGACTTGCCCTGCAGGTAAGCGCGCCGAGCCCTTTCCAGGGCGGCACCCCGAGCGCGAGGACCATCCTTGCCCCGGGTTCTTTGTGTGTCAAACGCAAGCCACTCCAGGCCCCGAGTCCAAAGTAGTTAATTAACAGAAATCAAAGGAGCCTTTGTTCCGTCCCAAATCTTCCCCTCTCCTCCAGATGGGGACAGATTCGCTGACAATTTCGTTTCATTTCGGAGAATGGCTTCTCAGGTTTCCCTTGTCGGCGACTAGAAAGGGCCAGGTGCCATCAAGGCCTCCTTCCTGGGACTCCGCCAGCGGCGAATCCGACGAAGCTGAGGAGGCGGCGGCCTCCCCGCGCGGGCCAGGCCCCTCGGGCGGTGGGCCTCTGGGTGCAGGGCCCGGTGGGGGTGGGTCACCTGCAGAGAAGTGGCCGGGATGGCCTCACCGGGCACCGCCCTGCGTCCGCCCACCCGAGCCCCCAGGGACCCGAGTTCGAGGTGACCCCGTCATTCTAAAGTTCAGCCAGGTTTCGCTTTAAGGGATGAAGACAAACAAAGGAAGCAAACGGGCTTTGAGACGGGCACAGCCCAGAGTAAGCAAAGGGGGTCACCCCTTCTGCTCACCAAAATCCAGCCGACGAAGAGGGAAGGCGAGGGGGGGGCAGCAGGCCGCGCAGCGCACGGTCAGCAGAGTCCGCAGTCATAAGGCCAGGCCAGGCCCGGCCGGTGGCTCAGTGGGCGAGCGTCAACCTATAAACCAGGTCAGGGTTTGACTCCGGGTCGGGGCACAGGCCGGGGTTGCGGGTTTGATCCCCAGTGGGGGGCGTGCCGGAGGCGGCCGATCCATGATTCTCTCTCATCATTGGTGTTTCTATCTGTCTCCCTCTCCCTTCCTCTCTGAAGTCAATAAAAATATATTAAACAATAAAATGAACCATTTGGGTCGATCCTGGTTCCCTGGTGGGTCTGGGAACATGGGCGCTTGGACACACGGAGAGGAGACACTGCCCTTTCTGCTCCCCGCACCTTCTGAGCCCCCAGCCTGGCGCGTGGCGTGAACTGAGGGGACGCACATCCTAATACCCACACGTGTGCAGGGTCCATGACTGCTTGTCTGGGGAGCCAGGTCTCACCAGCTCCACCAGGAAGAGGAGTCGGGGGGACTGCGGCCCGAGTGACGGGTTACTCTCCCTGCTGTGTGCGGGCCCCGGCGCGCAGGGGGTCAGCCCAGGCTCCAGTCCTGCCGCCCTGGCCGCTGCCTCCTCATCAGTGAGAACCCAGATTCCACTTTGCAGGGTGTGGTGGGGCCCCGGGTCCTGCCAGGCATTGGCATCCGTGGCGCGACGGGTGTTGAGTCGCGGGGCTCGCCACTGCCCGCCGGCCTCGCAGTCCCTCGGACGCCGCCCGCTCGGCTCCCGGCCTGCAGGTGAGGTGGGGAGGGGCCGCAGCCTCAGCGCGTGTGGAGCGGCCGGTCCCTTAGCTGCCCCCTAACAATAATTGCTCTGACGGAGAGTCAGGGCGCCCAGAACACAGCGTTTCCTGAAATACAGCTCTCGGGGGACTGGGAGCAATCTCTGCCCAAAACAAAAACAAAAACGAAGGAAAATGGATAGAATCGAGGGAACCGAAGGGGACGGAAAGGCTCGGCTTCAATCTTGTGTCAAATTGAGAAATAACTCGAGTTCCCAGCGACTCGGGGAGGCACGGGCTGGCCGCCGGCACTCAGGGCCCAGCACCCCTCCCCCCGCACCTGTCTCCCTTGTGGGGACCCCGGTGCCAGCCCAGCCTCCATCTCCAGACGGGCCCAGCGACAGCCCCCGCCCCCCCCCCCCCCCCCCCCCCGGCACACTGTGCTCCCCTCCACTCCCTCTGCAGAGGCTCCTCCTCCCCCAGCCGCGCCCTTGGGCCGGCCTCTCACCTGCAGTCCTTCCAGCACCAGGCACGTGGCCATGGACACCCCCCCGCTGCGCTGTCCTTGTCCTGTGTCCCTAGGAGAGAGACCAGCCACCTGTCCCATCCCACCCTGACGCCGCCGCCCATGCCTGGCGCGTAGTAGGCTCTCAGGAAGGACCATCCACAGAGGTTGCTGGGCAGCCGGGCGGCACAGTCCAGCCTCCTGGCGGGAGCAGGTCACGCCACGCGCCTCCGGCCGTCTAGGTGGGGTGTCTTCCCAAACCCGTGGGTGCAGGCAAAGACTATTCTGTGAACTTTCCGGATCGCCCGGGCTTTTTCCGACACGGCCGTCTGATCCCCAGAGCGCACATGGGCATCGCCGGACGTGGGTGTGTGTCTCGGGGCCATTCGTCACGGAGCCTCGCTCGGGCCCCGCTCCGCGGTGGCGACATGATGGCCGTGCATTTCACGCCTCCCGGGTTCCCAGCTGGGATTCGGGGACTTAAAGATGTGGAGGACGTGTTTTCAGATTTATGAGGGGCCATTGATTTAATTAGCTGTGCCCGGAGCCGCGGCAGTCACAACGGGAACGCTCACAGGCGGAGGGGACCGGGAGGGCGTCTGAGGGAGGGGGCTGCGAAGCTCGTGCTTCTCCGATAAAGACAGTGACGTGAGGGCCCAGGGTCATCAATTCTCTCAGAGGCGCGTCCACGGCGCAAGGCCCCCCCAGCACACGAGACAGGCCTGGCAGCGCACCCCGAAGCACACGTGCAGCTGTACACGCCGAAACATACATGCTGTTGTACACGCCGAAACATATGTGCTGCTGTGCACACCGAAGCATGCGTGCAGTTGTACATGCTAAGACATACGTGCTGTTGCACACACCGAAGCACACATGCAGTTGTATACGCCGAAGCATACGTGCAGTTGTACACGCTGAAATATGCATGCTGTTGCTCACACTGGAGCATATGTGCAGTTGTACATGCCGAAACATACGTGCGGTTGCACACACCAAAACATACATGCTATTGGGCACACTGAAGCACATGTGCAGTTGTACACGCCGAAACATACGTGCGGTTGTGCACACCGGAGCATATGTGCAGTTGTACAAGCTGAGGCATACATGCAGTTACACACCCTGAAACATACATGCAGTTACACACCCCAAAACATGCATGTGGTTGCACATCCCAAAGCAGGTTTCATCAGAGTCTCAGCATAACAAGATCCTTCAAAAGGGACAAAAACCAGTCCCGCAGCCAGAACTGGCCTCGCTCCATCCCCGCATCTGGCTGGTGCTGCCGGACCACAGCCCAGGCCCCCGGATTCTGGGAGCCTGACTCCCCAGGCGGTTACATGGAGGAGCATGTTCACCAGTGGCTGACCCAGTCTCGGGGTCGTGCGTCCAAGCTGTCTGCCTGGAGCCTGCCTGGTCCAACCTGCCCATTTGACAGATGGGAACACTGAGTCCCGGGCTCTGGCCTGGTGAGTGGCCAGTCTCCTGTGCCTGCCAAGCTCTCGGCTGGGAGGGCCTCGTCCGGGACTCCTCTCACAGCATCCACTGTTCCCTTCACTCTGAGACTTCCACTCTTGCCCAGGAAAAAATTAATGAACTCACACGTCACCTCCAGAAGAATCACATCCCATCTTCTCCTGCGCGTACGGGGACACCAGCATTTCACACGGATGTCACACCCCAGAGCCGTGTCTGAGCAGAGACGCCGCCCTGGCCACCAAGCTTGAGGCTGGTGTGATGTCAACACCAGGGCCCATGGGACACCTCTCCCGGGACACGCTCTCGAGGGCTCCAGGGATGGGAGGGACGGCCAGGGAGAGAAGGCAGCCAGACCTCAGAGGCGGGAACATTTGGAACGTGACATGGCATTTGTACAAGGGGTCTGTGGACGGAGACGTGCTGGCTGTCCTCTGGATCACCGCCATCTCTCAGCAGGTCACCCCCAGCTGCGGGTCCTCAGGAGGGCGGGCAGGCCAGTCCAAGGTCAGAATGAAAGCTGCTCCCTGCCCTGCAAACCCTTCCCTCCTCTCCCTCCTCATCCCTGCTGGCCCCATCCGCCCAGAACTGCCTGCCTGGCCTCCCTCTGCCCAGGGAGCCGCCTTTGAACGCGAGAGCTGGTTTGTCCTGCTGTATCTTGGTCTCCTACCCCGCCTGGCACACAGTACACACTCAGCGACTGCCCGCGGCCTCAGCGAGGGCCTGGCCCACTCGCCCGTTCTACCGACGAGCAGACTGAGGTCCCAAGAGGTCAAGCGGGACCTGGAAGCGGAGCCCAAGCAAGGACCAGGCCCCCAGACTCTCTGGATTCCTATCTTTGCAAATAATAAGGAAGCAATAAGTTCAAGGTTAACCTGGACCTCAGAGTTCTGCTTACTGGATCATGCAAACTTCTCTCCCTCCACCTCCCACTCCCACCACCTCCTGGGCCCCCACACACTGGGGGGGGGGGGGGTATGCAAATGACCTCCCAGGAGCCCACAAGCAGCTCCTGTTTATTTTTCATTCAAAGGTCCCAGGTGGGGCTTATCTGTGGGGCCTGGCGGCCCTGTTATCAGATGGGCATGCAAATGCGCTGGTGAACCGGAGCGAATTCTGTTGCAAAGCACACAGGCATTTGCCTGCTCATTTCCCTTTCCCACCCCAACCACGGGGACAGGACCAGCCGCCTAGTCAAATCCTCACAGCGGGGAGCTGATAGGAGAGCCAAGCCCGGAGCCCTGGGGTCAGCCTGTGCTGGGCCGGGAGGGGCAGGGTGTTCTCTGAGCCGCTGGAGATGTTCGGAAGTTAGAGGGAGGTGGGGCTGTCGGCACCGTGATAGACTAGATGCCACCCAACTGTCCCTGAAGGGCTCCCTTTTTTAAAATGGTTCATTTTACACGATAGGACCTTCCGCTGAATAAAGAAAGGCAGCCTTTCCTCCTGGGGGTCAGGACGGCCAGAAGGCAGGCGGGGGGCACGTTCCGGGGCCCCTAAACCTCAAGGGGCAGCAGTGGTGACGACACTGAGCTCGCGGGCACAGCGGGGTTCTGGTGGCTCTGAACTTGGGGGACACCTCCGGCTCCGGGGGCAGCCTCCCCCTGGAGGTGACGGCAGGTCCGGAGAAGCGAAGCGGAGTGGGCAGGTCACCTTGCCGGTCTGGATCCTGACCTCCGACCCCATCCCTGTCCGCCCCTTGCACTGTCCTCCTCCCCTCACCCCCCACCGCCATCCGGGCTTGGACTGGAAGATGAGCCACTTAGGAAAATAGCCCCAAGTGCTGACATGCGATCCTTGTCCCGTGCCCCCGGCTCTGACCCGGCCCTAATCCCTGGGCCCCGCGGGCAGCAGCCGTCCCAGGGAGCCGGGACCCTTGGCCCCGACCGCTGTGCCCTGAGCCGTCACACCAGCCTGTAGAGCGCAGCCCAGGGCTGACCAGGCTCACGCAGTAGCCGAGCTGGTTCCTGGTCAGGACCTCCGAGCAGGGCCTTCCTGCTGAGGAAGTGTCCCCGTTCGTTCACTGCCTCCCAGCGGCACCCGTGAGCAGCCTGTCCTGGGCCTGGAGGGGCGGCTCGGGCCCTGCAGGCTCCGGGGCAGGAGGTTTGGACCTGAGTTTGGGCACCTGCTCTGGGCGCCTGCGCCCATGAAATGAGTGTCCACACCCCCAACCCCTGGGCTCTATTGAGAAAGACGGGTCTGCCTCTGGATGAGAAGCTGGGCCAGGTGCCTTGTCACTGCAGGAAGGTGTGTCCCCACCAGCCTGTCCCACCGGCCTGTCCCACCGGCCTGTCCCACTGGCCTGTCCCCACCAGCCTGTCCCACCGGCCTGCCCCTGGGCCTGCTTCTAGCACTTTCTGCGGCTCTCCTTCGTCACCCTATGGAAGCATCTAGCTCTCATGGAATCACCAGGCGCCAAGGAGAGAGCCAGGAGGGGACAGAGACGCAGAGTCGCTGCTGGTAACGGGTTAGAAATGGGGGACCAGCCCGAGAGTGCAGAGCCACATCCGTGGGCGCCTGGCCGCCGGTTAAACACAGGTGCTCCCCCCCCCCGCCGACTTCCTGCCTCAGGTCTGCTTGCCAACCAATCGCTGTGCTTCTCTCATATCCCTGTCCCCCGCCTCACTCTCCCCCCCCCCTAAAAATCAGTGGAAAAAATAGTCTCAGGTGAGGATTGACCTAAAACCCCAAACCGTCCATCAGGCCCCGCGGCCACGATGGCGGACAGCAGCTGGAGCTGTCACGTGGGGATCGCTCGGCCGGCCGGCTCTGCGGGCTCAGGCTCAGGCTCAGGGAGGCAGGTGCCGGTCGCAGCGGTGGCTGCAGGGGCTTCCTGCACAGCCGGCCGGGCCGGGGGCAGGACCCTGCGGACAGACTGCCACATGGAGGAGGCGGCGGGCTCAGGGCTGGCGCAGCCCAAAGCTCGGGGAGGGACGCTGGTCAGCCCGGAGGGAGGACACTTCCCTGCAGACTGCGAGGCACCAGGGAGCCTAAGAGGTCACGCCCGGACCCCAGAGCCAGATGATATCGCCGCGGCCAGTGAAACCCGAGCCCGGACCCTCACGCCACGCGGGACACCCCGGGCAGGCGCCAGGCCGCAGGCAGACAGGGAGCTGTTCCCGGGCCGCCGGGTGCTGGGTGCTGGGTGCTGACGGAGGGTGGGCCCTCATCGCTCCTGCTGCCCCGCTGTTCCCCCTCCTCCTCCCTGGGGTCTCCCCCAGCTGCAGGAGGGCAAGGTCTCCCTGCATCTGAACCCGAGTGAAGTCGCCCAGCGGCAGACAGATGGCACCGGGGGGCGCCACCAGCAGAGGGTTCGCAGGACAGAGACGCCAAGGCCAGGCCCAGGGGCCAGTTCCCAGGGACCTGCTCCCGCTGTGCCAGCACCTGGGCCGCTCGGAGCTTCCCCCGCGCCTACCAGCTCGGCACCCTCTCCTGCAGCCCGGTGCACGCCAGCTCCAGTGCACGCCCTGCCACCCGACTGTCCCCACACTCCGCCAGGCACGGACCCCACGCCACGCCCGTCCACGCGAACGCTGCCGCCCGCTGCTCCCTCCGCACGGCTGCTCTTCCGGAAGCGTCCGGCCCCGACTGCTCTTAGAGGAACATCCCAAAAGGCACAGTGATTCTTCGATGGAAAGTTGTTTCAACAGATACTTTGCACCCCACGCTTCCAGCCCCTCCCTTCAAAGATCTGCATCCTGCTGGGCCCTGGACCCTGGATCACAACCCTCCCCTCCCCTCCCCCAGCCTCCCCAGCCTCCCAGCCTCCCACACTGACGGGCACCCCCGACCAAACCCCCACTCGGCCAATCCTGACGTGTCTCCTCCACACGGAGACGCCAGCCCCAGAGGCCGTGTTCTGCTCCCTCACCTCAGTGAGCAACCCACTCAGCTTCCTCTGGTCAAAGGCTTGTGTCGGTGGCATCTCGGGAGCCGACACTCCACAGAAGCATCCGTTAGTCCAAACGCACGTGTTTTTAGAGTCGGGCGGAGATGGTGGAAGGATGGAGCAGTGGGTGGGGATGATGGGTGGTTGCAGGTGGTAGGGGAGGGGGGATGAATGAGTGGATGGATGAACAGACTACGTGGGTGGACAAATGAAATGGGTGAACATGGATGGATGGATGGATGGATGGATGATTGAATGTGGGGAAGATGGATGAATGGGTGGGTGCACAGATGAATGGATAGATGGATGGATGGGTGGATAGATGAATGGGTGGATGAATGAAATGGGTGAACATGGATGGATAAATGGATGGATGGGTAGAAGGATGAATGTGGAGGAGATGGATGAATGAGTGAGCAGATGGATGGATGGATGGATGAATGAATGAATGGATGGATGGATGGATGGATGGAGAGATGGATGAGTGGATGGATGGATGGATGGATGGATGGATGGATGAGTGGATGGATGGATGGATGGATGGATGGATGAGTGGATGGGTGGATGGATGGATGAGTGGATGGATGGATGGATGCATGGATGAGTGGATGGATGGATGGATGGATGGATGAGTGGGTGGATGGATGGATGCATGGATGGGTGGATGGATGAGTGGATGGATGGATGGATGGATGGATGAGTGGATGGATGGATGGATGGATGGATGAGTGGATGGATGGATGGATGGATGGATGAGTGGATGGATGGATGGATGGATGGATGAGTGGATGGATGGATGGATGGATGGGTGGATGGATGGATGGATGGATGGATGCATGGATGAGTGGATGGATGGATGGATGGATGGATGGATGAGTGGATGGATGGATGGATGGGTGGATGGATGGATGGATGGATGGGTGGATGGATGGATGGATGGATGGATGAGTGGATGGATTCCTACCAATGCTGATGAAGCTGCAGGTGTGGGCTGAGTCTAGGCCAGAAGAACATCCCGTCCTGGTCTCACAGGAACTGAAAACCTATCTGATCAAAGAAGCATCCTCCCCCTTCGAAAGGAAACTCCCTGAAATTATAAAAATTAATCCTCAAATAGCAAATCGAGACGGTTTGGGTTGAAACCTGCAACTCCAAAGCAGCCTTTGACAGCGGCTGTGGCGACGGGGCTGCGGCTCCACAGCCTGTGAGCATGTGGGTCAGGGTCCGAGTCAACGTCCCCATTGTGCCTGCTCCGAGTGGGCACAGGCGGCGTCCGCACCCCCACCTCCTCGTGGCGGATCCTTTTCAGCTGAAATTACGCTAAAGCGAATAATTATTGGGGCCTTCTGTTTACCCTCCTTAGAAGATTTAATTTATCCCAATAAACACGGAGAGGCAGACCTTTTGGGTTTGAAATGGCACATAATTTCCTTCTAACAAATGCTGGGGTCCGGGGGAAAGCCCATTCACCGGGCCGACATGAATCCCGAGCAGCTCACCAAAAGGACCTTTTGTCTGATTGTTTTCCCTCACAAACGCCATGCGGGGAGGAGGCTCGGCGATATTTCCAAACACTGGAAGCTCCCTAATGACCGTCCTCGGCAAACCTGGCGATCGTGTTCGCGGCAGAAGAGCAATTTATCGCCTCCTTCTCCATTCACCGCGGCCCAGCACAAGTGCCCTGCAGTTGAGGAGGCATTTAATGACGCTTCATTCAAACCCTAGATTTAAATAACATGAAGGTGGTGACCCGGGCCCAACAAAGCCCAGGGGACCCAGGGGGGCGGGGCTCTGTCCTTGATGCCTGGTGTTCGGCCGAGGGGCTGTGATGCCGGAGGGAAGACGCGGGCTGCCACCCTCCCCAATCCGGACCAGGCACAAAAGGCATCGCCACGAGAGGAGCGTCACTGGCTGGGCTCCGAGCCACCAGCCTGCCCGTCCGGCACCGCCGGCCTCAGTTACAGCTCGTTTCCTTTTTAAGCGGCTACAGCGTGGCTTCGACGGCTGCCTGTGGGCCTGTCCTGTCTGTGTTCCAGGTCTCGGGTCCCGGCTGCCCCCTGGGCATCATGACCCTCGAACACAGCCGCCCAAAACTCAGCTCTCACCCGGCCGGTGTCGCTCAGTGGTTGAGCATCGACCTATGAACCAAGATGTCACGGTTTGATCCCGGTCAGGGCACAGGCCTGGGTTGCGGGCTCCATCCCCTGTGGTGGCGTGCAGGAGGCAGCCGATCAATGATTCTCTCTCATCACTGATGTCTGTCTGTCTCTCTCTCTCTCTCTCTCTCTCCCTTCCGCTCTCAAATCAATAAAGATTTATTTTAAAAAAAATTCAGCTCTCATCTCCGCCTTCAATTTGCTCCTCAGTAAATGGCCTCGCCATCTACCCACGCACCCAAGCCCCAGACCCCGGGGCAGGCTCCTCCCTCCTTCCCTGAATTTTCACATCCCCTTGGTCCATTGTGTCACAAGTGCGTCCCCTCTCAAATCCAGCCCCAGGGCCACGCCCCTGCCTTCCACGGGAGTCCTCCTGGCCACTCTCCAGCCTCCAGTTCCTTCCTCCTCCAGCCTGTTCCCCTCAGGGCAGCAGGCACATCCCGTCATTGGCTTCAACAACGACATTTATTTCTCAGGGTCTGGAGGCTGGGAAGTCCGAGGTCAAGGCCAGGTTGGTGTCCGGCGAGGGCTCTCTTTCTGACATGCTGTCCACAGTCTCCTAGAGAGAGAGCTGCTCTTCTGATAAGGCCCCTAACTCCCTCATAGGGGCCCACCCTCATGACCTCATTTGATCTCAATCCTATCCCAATGCCCCCCATCCCCCACCCCACCCCATTGGGAATGGAGCTTCAGTACAGGAACTGGGGGGACCCGAACATCCCGTCAGCAGCAGCTGTCTATCAAGCTCCCGCCACGTGCCAGGCACGGAGTTAGGCATTTGGGAGGTTAAAATCCCTTTTCTGAAAAATAGGGGTTTCGCCACCTGCCTCAGCAGACCAGGGTAAGTCCCCCAAACACATGCAACAGTGGCTGTGGCACTCGTGGGGCTCCCTCACCCACTCACACCTCCTCCTCCGGGAAAACCAAGCCCATTCAGACCTCGGCCTTCCAGCGGAGAGCGGGGAACAGCTGGGAACAGCCTGTCGCGGAGCATTTCACGCTCTGGTGTAAACAGAACAGTCCCCACAGGGCTCGGCGTGGCCCGAAGCTGAAGCAGGAGAAGCTGAGGCAGGAAGTGCGGGGACGGGACGCGAGGCCCAGTCTCCCCCGCCGTCTTGCTGTGGGGCTTTCAAGGTCCTGGCCTCTCTGTGTCTTGCTCTTCTCGCCCCCCAGAGGGACATATGACACCCGCCTTAGTCACTCTCCGTCGCGGGAACACAACGCTTGTTACGTACGAAGCATCTGCAGGCGCCTTGGAAAACACCAGATGGTACCAGAGGCAGTTAGAGCGCGGCACCTACAGTGTTCTCGCGTCTCATTGCCCGTGTGTCTTTTTAAAATATATGTATCTTTACTGATTTCTGAGAGGAAGGGAGAGGAGAGGGAGAGAGAGATGATGAGAGAATCATTGGCCAGCTGCCTCCTGCGCGCCCCCCACTGGGGATCGAGCCCGAAACCCAGGCGTGTGCCCCGACCAGAATGGAACCCAGGACCCTTCCGTCCACAGGCCGACGCTCTATTCACTGAGCCACACCAGCCAGGCCATCCCAGGTGCCTTAATTCCGTTCCCCCATGGCAGACGCTGGGCCGAGGGCTGGGCGCACGTGGGTTGCTGGGGAGGGGTCTCAGGAAGCGGGAATGAGGCTTTCGGGCAGGAGTGAGGGGGGGACATCTGCGGGGGGCCCAGGAGAAGTCACAGTCCAGGCCTGCACGTCGCCCGGATTCAGACCAGGACTCTGCACCCCGGACACGACTTACGATGAGACGGGGCCCTCCTGGTGGGAGGACGGGACAGCGGCTTCTTCACATCGCTCATGTGCTCCTCGCGCAGGATGCTCCCCACACACGGTGCTCCCCTCCGGGAGCAGCTTCCCAATAAATCACAACATCGAATCACAGGGAAACAACACCCAGGGCTTCCCCCCCCCCCCGCCCCCCACCCCCCACCCCCCCCGCAGTTACGCTGGTTTACGGGCCTGAGATTCACGAGCGCGGTGTCCGAGTGAGGCCTGGGGAGTTTGGGGGAGACGCGCGCAGGGGCCTCCCCGTGGGCTGACTCCCACCCCCTGGGCCTCGGAGGGAACGGAGGGAACAGCGGGAACGGCGAGTCCCGTCCTCCCAGAGAATCAGCAGAGAAGTGATGAGCGGCGCGGCCAAGGGAACGAGATGAATAAATAAGCCCCCGCGAGCTGCCTTCAAACATTTATTTTACATGAAAGAGGGCTAATGGCATTCATGGGGACGCAGGAAATCAAAAAGTCATCGCCGGCAGCCACTCTGCGAGCGGATCGGGAGCACAAGCCCCCAAGGGCTGTTTCCACCAACTTTCCAATCCATCACGCGGCTCCAGAGGACGCAGCCTTCAGTTCCTGCAGGAGAACCGGCCGTGACCGACCGCAGGCTGCGCCCTCCCCGCACGGTCCCTGGAACCGCCCGGCTATAAAACGGGGCGTTAATTGGGTAATTAAGCCGGGGCAGGCTGCAGGGGGAGGGCTGATGGCTGACCTTTGGAGCTGGGATCAAAGTTCACGGGGTTAAAGGACCTGCCCCCTGGGGAGCCCAGGCTTCCTCTGGGGCTTCAGGGAGTCGTTAGACTGTAATTAATTATTTAAACGGAAGGATCTGTCCAGGTTTAAATGCCGGGTGAGGAGTCAGAGTCCCTGAGAGTTAATTACCTCCTCCCGGGTCCTGTGTGCTGTGTCCGCCCCCCTCCCCCGTGTGCAGCCTGTGTCCTGGAGGGCAGGTGGCCGCGGGAACTGCTACAAGGGGGGCGCTGGGCACAACAAGGGCGAGGTCCTCTCCTCGAGCGAGGCATCCCAACCCCCCTCCCCACACACACACTCACATACACACATTCACACACACACACTCACACACACACTCACACACACACACACACACTCACATACACACACACACTCACACACTCACACACACACACACTCACACACACTCACACACACTCACACGCACACTCACACGCGCGCGCACACACACACACTCACACACACACCCACACACTCACTCACACTCCACACACACACACGCACACTCACACGCGCGCACACACACACACGCACACACTCACACACACACACTCACTCACACACACACACTCACACACACACCCACACACTCACTCACACTCCACACACACACTCACACGCACACTCACACGCGCGCGCACACACACACGCACACACTCACACACACACACTCACTCACACACACACACTCACACACACACACTCACACACACACACTCACACACACACTCACACACACACACACACTCACATACACACACACACTCACACACTCACACACACACACACTCACACACACACACACTCACACGCACACTCACACGCGCGCGCACACACACACACTCACACACACACCCACACACTCACTCACACTCCACACACACACTCACACGCACACTCACACGCGCGCACACACACACACGCACACACACACACACACTCACACACACACACTCACACACACACCCACACACTCACTCACACTCCACACACACACTCACACGCACACTCACACGCGCGTGCACACACACACACGCACACACTCACACACACACACACTCACACACACACACTCACACACACACTCACACACACACTCACACACACACACTCACACACACTCACACACACACACTCACACACACTCACACACACACACACACACACACACTCCACACACTTCCTCCGCGCGCGCGCGCGCTGACTCAGCGATGGCCACGCCCCGCTTGTCCTGAGAATCCCACGGGGACCCACTCCTCCCCCAGAGCCACCAGGGCCCCATCCAGCCTCCGGCTGCAGGGAGCAGGGGCGAACCCCGACGCCCCTCCCGTCCCAAATTCCAAACACGTGGTCTGAGGGGGCTCTCGCAGGGGTGGGAGCTGCTCTCCTGCCAAGGCCCTTGGATGTCACAGCATCACTCTCGGCTGTAGGTGCTCTCGGTTTAGAGAGGAGCCTGCTGGGTGCCGTGAGGCCCTTCACTAACTCCCCAGGGCCTGCAGGGCCAGAGCCAATGACGGGAGGGCCTATACGTCCGGGGCCGGGCGCTCCCCACCCCGCTCTGGGCTCTAGCTCTCCTCTCCCAGGGGAGGGCGTCGCTAGGGGAATAAGGACGGTGCCCGAGAAGAGAAGGGGCGCACAGCCCGCAGCCCGGTGGGTTGTCAGCAGGGCTTCCTGTGGAGGGAGGGGCTGAGGCCTGAAGCGCAGGACCAGCACCCAGGGGTGGGGCCTTCCCCACCGCGGGCAGCCTGAGGGCTCCCGGGGGAGGCAGGGGCAGTGAAGTGGAGGCATGGCGGGGAGGGAACGGGGGAGCAGGGCACCCACACACCCCATTCCCAGGACTTACTCCAGTGCCGCGAGGAGGGTGCTGCAGGCTTACATAGTGTGTGGGGGCGCCCAGGCGGGGAAGGGGTGGAGCTTCTCTCCTGGGCCCCTGGGAGGGCACATGGTCCCCAACTCCTACCCTCCCACCCCTTAGGGCAGCGGGAGAGCCGGCCTCCGCCCGGCACCTGTGGGAGGGCTGGGTTCTCCCGGCAGCCGGGGAGGCCGCCGCTTCTGCCCTTTTGGGGTGAATGGCGCTGGCTGGTGCCTAAGCCTCGGGCCAGAGGACACAGCCCCTGTGGCCTGCCCCTGTCCCCAGGTGTCCCCACCCGGCTCCTCCCAGACACGGAGCCCTCGGAGGGTCTCCCTCACCTTGTCCTCTCGGTCTTCAACGCAGACCTGGTGGGCGGTGCGAGTGGCACTTTCCTGAGTGGCAGCCCTGCCCCCGACCCAGGACACGGCCAGCCCAGCCCAGCCGAGGTCACAGCCAGACCCAGGTCACAGCCAGACCCAGGTCACAGTCAGACCCAGGTCACAGCCAGACCCAGGTCACAGCCAGAACCAGGTCACAGTCAGAACCAGGTCACAGCCAGACCCAGGTCACAGTCAGAACCAGGTCACAGTCAGACCCAGGTCACAGCCAGACCCAGGTCACAGCCAGCCCGGCCCAGGCAGCCACAGAGGCTGTGAGGCTCCTGACGGCCAGGCCTGGCACTTCGGGCTCAGCCATTTCGAGACAAAGCAGCACCGTTGCCCCCCGGGTGGCTGTGCTGGGCTCTGTAGCAGCTGCAGGTTCTACCCGAGTTTGCACCGCAATAAAGGAGACAATGGCACGGTTTCCAGTCCCCTCGCCCGCGGGGGAGAGCACGCGCCCTGAGATCTAACGAGGCGCAGGCAGAGGCTCAGCCAGCCCACAGCCGCGGCCCCTCTGAGACGCCCAGCGTGCCTGCTGACTCCGGCAGATTTGCGTGTCCGCGCCCCAAAACAATAGCTCCAGGAGCCGTCAGAGGGCAGACACCAAAGCGCTGTCATCACAGTCCAAGAGGTGAAAGTGCCCTCGCCCACGGTGCAGGGAGCCGCTGCTTCCCTCCGAAGCCTGCTGCTCGGGTGACTGCTCCCACCGAGCAAAACCTCATCCCCACGTGCAATGTGCTTGGGGCTTTGACACCGGCAGCAGGAGCTGCTGAAACCCACACCCCAGGTCGCCAGGGCCCACGTGACTGGGATCTGTCTGCCCACCCGCCTGCCTGCAAGGCAACACACATCCTCCTGAACGAAGCCGCTTGGCATCATGGCTTTGCCAAAGCCAGCAAAGGCCTGCCAGGGCCTGCAGATGGGGACGTGCATCAGAGTCAGCCATTCAGAGATTGCATCCATTCATCCATCCATCCACCCATCCATCCATCCATCATCCATCCATCCACCCATCCATCCATCCATCCACCCATCCATTCATCCATCATCCATCTACCCATCCATCCATCCATCATCCATCCACCCATCCATCATCCATCCACCCATCCATTCATCCACCCATCCATTCATCCATCCATCCATCCACCCATCCATCCATCCATCCACCCATCCATCCACCCATCCATCCATCCATCCATCCACCCATCCATCCACCCATCCATCCATCCATCCATCCATCATCCATCCATCCACCCATCCATCCATCCATCCACCCATCCATCCACCCATCCATCCATCCATCCACCCATCCATCCACCCATCCATCCACCCATCCACCCATCCATCCACCCATCCATCCACCCACCCATCCATCCACCCATCAATCCATCCATCCATCCATTATCCATCCATCCACCCATCCATCCATCCATCCATCCACCCATCCATCCACCCATCCATCCATCCACCCATCCACCCATCCATCCACCCATCCATCCACCCACCCATCCATCCACCCATCAATCCATCCATTCATCCATCATCCATCCACCCACCCATCCATCCATCCATCCACCCATCCATTCATCCATCATCCATCCATCCATCCATCCATCCACCCATCCATCCATCCATCCATCCATCCACCCACCCACCCATCCATCCATCCATCCACCCACCCACCCATCCATCCACCCATCCATCCATCCATCCATCCACCCACCCACCCATCCATCCACCCATCCATCCATCCATCCATCCACCCACCCACCCATCCATCCATCCATCCACCCATCCATTCATCCATCATCCATCCATCCATCCATCCATCCACCCATCCATCCATCCATCCATCCATCCACCCACCCACCCATCCATCCATCCATCCACCCACCCACCCATCCATCCACCCATCCATCCATCCATCCATCCACCCACCCACCCATCCACCCACCCACCCATCCATCCATCCATCCACCCACCCACCCATCCATCCACCCATCCATCCATCCATCCATCCACCCACCCACCCATCCATCCGTCATCCATCCATCCATCCACCCATCCATCCATCCATCCATTCACTCCTGGTGCATGGAGTCTGGCGCCTCTCCTGGGTCAGACACTGTGCCAGGCACTGGGATGGTACTGCTAATCGCCCATATGCAGAGCCTGCCCCATGCAGCTTAGGGGAGTTCAGGGCCAGAGGCAGAGTTAAGGCAAGGACAGCGCTGTGCACTGGGAGATGTGAGGGGCCTGGAACCGCCATGCAGAGCCCTGGGACTGGCGGGCACCACGCACCGTCTCTCCAGCTGCCCACATGCTGACGACCTTTGGCCCGAAAGTTGTTGCAGGCCCGTACGTTAAACTCGAGAGCTACAGCCGAACACAGAGACGTGTTGGCGTGGGCTGACCAGCTGGAGACAGTTCCAGCATGAAAAGCCACCTCGAGGCCTCTGCGTGCTGCCCATGGGCAGGCTCGGCCCTGTCAGTCCACTGGGAGCTGCTCAGGTTCATTCTGAAAGCAATCCATCCCCAAAGCACGAGGACACAGAGGCCAGAATCTTCTAGCTCCTTCTGGTGCTGAAAGCCCCCGAGGCTGGGCTGAAGGCAGCCAAGCCCATCAACAGAGCCGTGGGGAAAACCCCTTGCATGGTGAGGGCCGGGGTCCGTCCCATTGAACCTGAGCTCCCAAGTCCGGAGTCTGCAGGACGGAGGGTAACAGGAAGAAAGGAAGGGAAGGAGAGAGGGAGGGAAGGAGAGAGGGAGGGAAGGAGTGAGGGAGGGAAGGAGGGAGGGAGGGAAGGAGGGAGGGAGGGAAGGAGGGAGGGAGGGAAGGAGTGAGGGAGGGAAGGAGGGAGGGAGGGAAGGAGGGAGGGAGGGAAGGAGTGAGGGAGGGAAGGAGTGAGGGAGGGAGGGAAGGAGGGAGGGAGGAAAGGAGAGAGGGAGGGAGGGAAGGAGGGAGGGAGGGAAGGAGGGAGGGAGGAAAGGAGAGAGGGAGGGAGGGAAGGAGGGAGGGAGGAAAGGAGAGAGGGAGGGAGGGAAGGAGGGAGGGAGGGAAGGAGGGAGGGAGGGAGGGAAGGAGTGAGGGAGGGAGGGAAGGAGGGAGGGAGGAAAGGAGAGAGGGAGGGAGGGAAGGAGGGAGGGAGGGAAGGAGGGAGGGAGGAAAGGAGAGAGGGAGGGAGGGAAGGAGGGAGGGAGGAAAGGAGAGAGGGAGGGAGGGAAGGAGGGAGGGAGGAAAGGAGAGAGGGAGGGAGGGAAGGAGGGAGGGAGGGAAGGAGGGAGGGAGGAAAGGAGAGAGGGAGGGAGGGAAGGAGGGAGGGAGGAAAGGAGAGAGGGAGGGAGGGAAGGAGGGAGGGAGGGAAAAAGGCCCAGGTCCATTTTGTTCAGAGACCAGTTCCCTGCTTGACACACAGTAGGTGCTCAGCAAGTGGTTTTTAGGGAGAACGAGGTGATGTCAATAGATGGGATCCAGGTTCACCTCAACCGACTAGAACACTCCTTCCCGGTGCAGCCGCCGCACCGAATCGCGGGTTCGCTGCATTATCCCAGAACAAATGGCTGCCAAGGAGGCTGTGCAGGTGATAAAGGAAGCTGGGCGCGCAGCCGCCAGCCTCCAGTCCGCGAACAGCTGCGCCCGTAATTACGGGGCCTGATTTATACTCTATTAAAGCTGCTCGAGCAACCCATTTCTCCGAAAGCATTTAAACCTCCCCTATTCCACCAAACACCGCGCCTTTTATCGGAAATAAATGTATCCAGCTCTTTGGGGAACATATGGTATATTTCTCTCTTATTAATAATTCAGTTCAAATGAGCAAAAATTAGTTGGTGCAGTTACGGCTGATTTTGTCCTGAAAAGATCCGCATTAATTTTAGACGTTTTGTAAATTGGGCTATTAAATAAAAGCATTATATGTGAATTACCCTTTAAATTTTAAGCAACTTGGTAGTTTAATGGTATTTTCTAGTCAGATTCATTTTCAATCTTTAAAAAATTATAGTCATTACGGCAAGACAAATTTTTGAAACCTGCTCCGTCTATCCAATTACATATTGTACTAATAAGTAAACTAGAAAACTTTAATGTTCTCATTTCGGGGTGCAGGCCCGCTCTGCTCCCTCCTGAGGTGGCATCTGTCTTCCGAGCCGGTCCCCTGAGGGAGGCTGGTCCTCCGACGGAGACTCCCGACAATGGGCCGGCCCGAGGGAGCGAGAGGTCCCTGGGAGGGCTGACTGTGGCGCTCTGAGGTTCATATTTTTTTAAATATATCTTTTTATTGATGTCAGAGAGGAAGGGAGAGGGAGAAAGAGAGAGAAGCATCAATGATGAGAGAGAACCATGGATCGGCTGCCTCCTGCACGCCCCCCACTGGGGATGGAGCCCACAACCCGGGCCTGTGCCCTGACCGGGACTCCAACCCTGACCTCCTGGTTCCTAGGTCGACACTCAACCCCTGAGCCGCGCCGGCGGCTGGAGTTCGTGTTCAGGACTGTGAGCTCCTGCTACGGGGTCTTCTCTCCGGGCAGCCACAGGCGCAGAGCTCGGGCCCCGCCAGGCAGGTTTGCTGAAGGGACCGAAGGGTTCCTATCCTCCTGGCATGTTTGTTAGAGGAGACGAGCACGCAGTTGGCCGGCCCTGCGGTCCAGCCTGGCAGAGGCCCCAAAGCCAGGCCCACTCGGTGGACCCTCCCGGCCGCCCGGAGACCGGAGATGCAGGGCCAGTCTCTCCCTGAGGCCTCCCTGCTTCAGTCCCGTTCAGAGAACCCGGGGCAGCGGGGGCTCTGAGTAGCTGACATCTCGGCGCCAAGACCGGCAGCGTGTGCTTTCGGACAGCTTCGTCTCGGAGACTCGGTCTCCACAGCTGTGAAATGGGCGCGCTCACGGGGCTGTGCAGGGGCATGAGGAGACGGTGCCTGGCCCGTGAGAGGCGGAGCTGCCAGTCCCTCCCTCCTCACCCCAGCCTGGCCTCTAGGAGCGTCCTGATCCGTGTCCCATCTCCTACCCGCTCACTGCGCCAGCCCGGCGCCCGTTAAGACTCGCCTCCCACCCGCCTGCCCTGGCCCCGGAGAAGGTGCTGTGTGTGCTCACAGCCGCTCTCCCACCCTCACCTGGGACTAACCCCAGGACTGGAGCCCTTCGTTCCTCCAGGTGGCGGGCACCGGGCTCTGTCGCTGAGCCAGGCTCCGTGGCGGATATGCAGGCGCAGGCCCTGGCGCTGCCCTCGGAGTGTCCGGCCCAGGAGCCCCGGCAGCGTGGAGGGAACCAAGTAGGGACCCGGGTGACATGGGGCTCATGACGACCTGGCTGGCCGGTGGCTTCTGGGCTGCGGTTCCTCTCTGAGCCACACTGAGGTCACGGCACCCGGACAGTGTGGGGAGGACCAGATGGGAAGGTGCTCTCACTCGGCACCTCCCCCACGGCGGGCACTGACCGGGCTGCGACGGGGGTCGGCACAGACGCAGCGAGCGGAACAAGCCGGACCATCCTGCCGGTTCAGAGCCGGTCTCTGCAGGAGGAGGCACCGGAGAGAGGGGGAGACTCGGCGTCTCGTCGGGGGCTGGAGTGCGAGGCAGGGCAGGTGCCTGTGCTCGGAGCTCACGCCATCGCCCCTGCGATCTCTCCGCCTGCGGGAAGCGAGCCGTGTCGGCAAGGCCATCGGGGAGCCTTCTCCCCCAAACAACAGAGGACGCTTAGGAGTGGAGACGTCTGGGGAGGAGTCCCCTCAAGGGGTGGGGACGGGAAAGGGCAGCGTCTGTCCAGCCAGCGGTCGGTCCGTCACACACAGATGGTGGCAGCGTCCACACTGGCTCGCCTACCACGGGAGAAGACCCCCCAAAGCGGGGCCCACAGGGCAGCGGAGGCGGGAGACGTGCCCCAGAGCAGGACGAGGGTGCGACAGCGGAGAGCATGCGCCGTCCTTGCTACACAGCTTCGCACCTCGAAAACCAAACTTTAAGAAGCACAGCATTAAACAGCAATGCACACCTTGTTTTTACAATATATTTTTATTTATCGGAGAGGAAGGGAGAGGGAGAGAGAGATAGAAGCATCCATGATGAGAGGGAATCATGGACCGGCCGCCTCCTGCACGCCTCCCACTGGGGATCGAGCCCAGCATGTGCCCTGACCGGGAATCAAGCCCTGACCTCCTGGTTCACAGGTCGATGCTCAGCCCCTGAGCCCCGCCGGCCGGGCACAACACATATCTTGTTAAAGCTTTTGCCTTTTCCTCCTGTTTCCCGTCAAAATCATCTCCTTCCCGAGCTGCTGAGTGCGACTCCTCCGCTCTCCAAAGTTGTACAACCTCGACCCAAGGGCCCTGGAGGGTTCACACGGGACGGAAATCAGAAAGTCCCGCTCTAAAGCCTCGTCCAGAGAACCCGCCCCCGCCCCGGCCCGGGCGGTGAGAGGGGGTGTGGGGAGCGGACCACCTGCTTCCGGGCGCGTCCCGCTCCTCACTGGGGGCCTCAGCCACCCTGGAAACACCCGCCTTGCCCCCAACCTTACGTGGTTCTCCAAGCTGAGCAGAAGCCAACTCAGAACCGATTGGCTTTACGTCAATCAAACGAGCTGTTGGCCAAAGAAATCCATTCTGTCGCCATCTGCTGAGACGGAGCGGGAGCCACGGCCGCGGGTCAGGGGTGTCACATGCACGCAGGAGCCGGGCCACGACCGCCCCACGCCGCTGCTCGCCGGGCAAACAGATGACACAGGCGGCCGTGTCCCTGGCACGGCCATTTCTCACGCAGCAGGAGTGACCCCATCATTTCTCCGTCCCGGCTTCTTAGGGTCTCCTTAGATGAAGACACATGGCCCTGAGCTGGCCGTGTGACAGCTGCCGGGGGAGGCCGAAGCCGCGTGATTATAGGTAATCATCGTCTGCCCGTCCCCGGGCGGCTCTTACTTATCAATGAATTGCGCCAAATGTGGTGTAAAATCCCCGATAATTAAGCGTGAACCGGGGATAGCTTATCTGGGCCCATTTCATTCATATTTCAGGGGGCAGACACGCGTAAACAACTCAGAGCCACCAGATCTGGCGAGGACCGTCACCTGGCGTCACGCAGGCCGTAAATTGGAAAGAGACACACAATCCACGGCCGCACAAGGCGAGGCCCCCGCCGACAGGGCAGGGAGAATTTATTTTTTCTCCTTGTCTCCTCAGCCGAAGTTATTACCACAACTGCCGGGGAATTTGCACGATCGGGAGATAAGGGTCTTAATGATTCTTTGGAGACCCGTCAATCACGGCAAATGCTACCCGAATCGAAATTACATCTGCATGTGAATTAGCAACATTACTCGCCAATTTAGATCAGAGCGAACATTTTTCCATTGAAGACGGAATTAAATTAGAAAATGAGTGAGTCTTTAATTTCCAGATTATAAATCACGGAAAATAATTCAACTCCTGTACCTTAAGGCCAATTACATTATCCTAAGCGACATTTTATCTCCCCGCCTCGGCGGGGACTTGGTGACGGGAGCCCTCCCACAAATCAGGCTGCTCGGCGGCAGGAAATGCAGCTGCCTCCACCGTGCACACCGCCGCCGCCTTAATGCCGCCACTGATCTTACATGAAATTTGATTGTCTGTTTGATGGTGTGTTTTGTGTTCGCGGGAACCGATGCGCTAGCCAGCAACGGGGGCTGAGGTGCCGGGCTCGGCGGCGACATTTCACAGCGATCGCCTGGTTTCAGGTTGGGGCACCTGGTCCCTCCCATCACAGAAGACCACGACACCCATGGGTGCTCTCGGGACCACACAGGCCCTGCCTCTCTGGGCTCCCCGACCCCGCCTGCCCTGCTTCTACCCCTCCCACCCGGCCCCTGCCCATGGCCTCAGCTGTCTCCCTCCCTCCCTGTGAGCCCCGCAAAGGGCAGTCACGCTGTATGGATGCTCGGGCCCGTCCGCCGGGGACTGGCTCTGAGCAGGTGCCGGTTAAATATTTGGTGTGAAAAGGACTGAACGATGGATGACGTGGGTCCACTCCACCCGGCACCAATACCAACCACAGCCCCAGGGAAAGGACAGACACCCGGGCCGCCCACCCGGCACCGCCTTCCCCGGCACCCCCCCAGGTCAGCCAGGAAGCCAGGGAGGGGCCTCGGTCGCCAGCGGGCCGACCGCTCCTGAGATAACCGGCCACAGGCTCCAGGGTCTCCCCGTGAACCACAGGCCGCTCGCTCGTCACCGTGCAAAAGCTGCTTGACCCGGAAAACCGAGTCCCCCTGCCGGGCCGGGCGGGAGGAAGAGGAGAAGCAGGAGCTGCTCGGAGACGGGCCGCACGCGGCCGGGAGGACCAGAAGAAAGGCCCCTCCTTTCTGTGGGTGCTGCCTGGACACTGAGGGGCGTCTCCTGGCAGGAGCTGGCATTTCACGACGGAGAAGATGGGGCTCAGAAATGGTGGGTGACTTCCCCAGGGCCAACGCCAGGGTTTGGGCCCTGCCAGCCGAGGCCCGGAGCCCGCACGGGAAGTGCCTGTCGTCGCTTAAGCGGCGGGTCTGGCTCTCCCCGCACCTGGCCTGGCGGCCTCGGTTTCCATGGGCCCAGACCCTCTGGCAGGTTTAGGGAGCCCGGAGGTAGCGACAGACACATTGGGGACAGATTACACTAAACGAGCGCGTGCTGCTCCCCCGAAATGCGCGTGTAATGGGTGCCCTGTCTTGTCTGGCGGCCTTGCCAGGCGGCGTGTGGGGGGAGCTGTGAGGTCCAGGGGCTCACCAGTCCCCCCTCCTGGGGTCCAAGCTGTTCTTTCTCCCAGGCCCTTCCCTGGTCCTCGGTGTCTCCTCAGCGCACCAGCCCGGCTGCCTGGGCCGGGCAGGGACGGTCCTGGCCTAGGGCTTCCTGGCCACCAGCACGCGTCCAGGCACACGAGAGGCCGCAGCGGGACCACGGAGGCGTTTCGGCATTTGCTCAGCGAGGGGGCAGCGTCACTGACGCTCCTGCAGGGACCTCGGGTGCTGGCCCCTCAGGGCGAGCCCGGCTGCCCCCGCCCCTTCACACAGACGGCAACAGAGCATTCGGCCACGCATCTGCCCTCACCCCTGCCCCACGTCCCATCCCACGCCACATGCCCACAAAGCACACACGGGCACGCACTCAAACACACACGCATGTACACACATATGCACAGAGGCATGTACACATGTGCACGCACACATGCATGGGCACTAGGTGCACACTTATGCATATGGGTGGGTGTGTGCACTGCATGCACTCACATGTATGTGTACATGTGTACACATGTGCATGGGCACAGGTGTGTGCACTGTACGCACATGCACATGGGTGCGCGCACACAGCTACAGCCGCCTTTGCTCTTTTCTGGGGTCAGTCGGCCGTCACTCACCTGAGCCTGGGGACCACGTCCATCTTCCTGGCGTCCCTACTGTGACCCGACAAAACATTCATGCCTCCACTTCCCGCTCCACAGCCTGTCCGTCACAGGAAGTGCTGCGGCATCGGAGCTGCTGGGAAGCATGTCTGTCGTATGAGGGACCGAGCACTGGAGGGTAACGTCCACCCCGTTACCCCGCGGCTGCGCAGGAAGCGACGGCGGGGCCGCGGGCCCTGCCTCCCTGTGTGAGAGGCGGGAGCTGTGAACTCTCCCCAGAGAGAACGTCCCAACTCCCACAGCCGGGATCCCCGCCCGACGGCTGCCGCGGTCGGGAGGGACACGGTGAGCAGGGCGGCCACCGGCCCGAGGAAGGACAGTGTCCGCCCTGCAGCAGGGAAGGCGCTGCTACCCAGACAGGTGCTGGCGTCTCGCCTCTGTCCCCGCAGGGACGCGGATGTCCAGCGCCGGCCAGAGCCCCGACACGTGACCCTCTGAGGACAGAAGCCTCCCTGCAGCAGCCGCCGCTGTGTCTCGAGCCCAGAACCGCGCCTGGCACACATGGGCTCTCCGTAGAGCTCCGTGGGGTGGATGTGTGAGGGGGTGAGCGAATGCGGCAGAGCGAGCTGGAGTCACTGCTCAGGATTAATGGCAGGAACTCCGAGGAACTGGCACACGATCGGCCCTCTGCTCTTCGCCTCCTCCCCACCCGGACGGAGGCCCGACCCCAGCGCGTCTGGGAAGACTCGACTCCGGCTCTTGCTGACCGCACGCAGCACCAGCCTGAAGGGACTGCGCGGTTCTTGGGACTCGAGACGAGACTGCAGGCACTCCCAGGAGGGTCTTGGGCCACAGGAAGCGCCTGTGAGGACGCGGCGCCGGCTCCGCGAAGGCCTCGGGAACCGGGTGCCAGGCAGTTGCCCGCGGGATGGAGAGATGGTGCCAGTGCGAAGGCTGATGGATCTGCTCTTGGGCCAAGCTTTCCTCCCGGCTCTTAGAATTAGGAACCACGTTAACGAATGGCCAAGGTGACCCCATCGGGCCCTTCTCCCGCTCTGTGGCCCCTTTGCTCCAAAAAGCACCTGGGAAAAGGTCAGCTGGGTTCATCCTCCCAAGACGGGGCAGACGGGGTCCGGCGCCGGTCCCAGGCTGCCCAGCCCTCCAGGCTCACGTCCGAGGCCCTGGCACAGGTGGCTCGCCGGCTGCGGGCACCAGGCCCTCTGTGGGACACACTCCTCTTGGTCCAGAAGCTTCCCCACAGGGCCAGCCCCGGCCCAGACAATGCCAGGCCCGCCGCACAGGGCAACAGCTCTGTGCCCAGCAACACGCGCCCCCCCCCCCCCCCGCCCCAGTCACGATCCTGGACAATTAAATATTTATGAGTTCTTACAAAAAAAAAAGCCACAAACCTCAAATAATGCAAGTTGTCTACCAGGCAGGGAGATCTCCAGCGATAAGCGTTATTTAGAACCGCCCTGATACGCCTGGCATTGTGCTGTGATTGGGACCATATTAAAAGCCCGCCGGGCTATTGTGCCTAATTCTCGTTGCCATTCAGGCGCTATCGCCGCTGCTTAATATGATTTCTATTTGCTCTTCCCCATTGTTGGCCTTTTATTGGGGTTGTGTCTGCTTTATCCAGGGCATCTCCCCCGCCAGGGAGGTCAGGCCGGCGCACCCCTCGCAGCTTCGGCCGTCTTCTTCCTAAAGGGGCTCCGTGCTGTCCTGCTCGGTCTGAATTCACTCAGAAATCCTCAGCGCCCACGGAAACTCCCTTCCCTCACTCCTGCCCAGTGACTACGTTTCTTGACTACGTTTCTGCCGCCACAGAGCCCGGTGGCTCGGTATTTAAAAGCTACGTTAGGCCCTGACTTGTTTGGCTCAGTGGATGGAGCATTGGCCTGAGAACTGAAGGGTCCCAGGTTCAATTCCAGTCAAGGGCATGTACCTTGGTTGCAGGCATATCCCCAGTGGGAGGTGTGCAGGAGGCAGCTGATCGATGTTTCTCTCTCATCGATGTTTCTAACTCTCTATCCCTCTCCCTTCCTCTCTGTAAAAAATCAATAAAATATATTTTTTTTAAAAAAGCTACGTAAGTTCTATGCCCCGTTCTCCTGCGATGCCATCGAAGCGGAGTGGGCGCCGCATAAAATGGGGGCAGTGGAGGGTTTCCAGTCGCGTGATCACTCCTGTCCCTGGAAATGGAGTTTTAAAGGTTATTTTAATTAAAAGTTTAAACCCAGGCACTGTTCACCCCAGGGCCGCCTCCTCCACAGGGCATCATTCCCCGTCTCCCGGGGCCGCAGCCAAGCCGGGCCACCTGCTATTCCCGAATGAAATGTAATTTTGCAAAATAGGATATTATTTTTTAAAGCATATGCACTTTGCATAACTCTGTCTTCCTGGATTGGTCCAGAGGGTGGGGGCAGGGGCCTGAGGGGGACTTGTGACCACCCGCTGAGCGAGGCCCCGTCTTCGCACAGCCCGCAGGCCTCTCTCCTCTCGCAAGTGCGAACACAGATTCTGCTACTTCCCCGTCTCCTTTAAGCCGCAGCGAACCCATCGAACTACAAACCAGGCAATGATGTCCCATCGCCAAATAATTTGGGGGAAAAATAATTTCCTTATTTATCCTCACTGAGGGCATTTTCCCACTGATTCTTAGAGAGTGGGAGGGAGAGGGAAAGACAGAGAGAAACATCGATGTGAGAGAAACACACCGATGGGTTGCCTCCTGCACGAGCCCTGACCAGGGCCTGGGCCGGGGAGGAGCCTGCAACCGAGGTACGTGCCTTTGACTGGAATCGAACCCGGGACCCTTCGGTTCACAGGCCGACGCTCTACCCACTGAGCCACACCGGCTAACGTGGGGGCAGGGGCAAATAATTTTAAAAGTAAGTAAAAGCCAAATTGCAAACCCCGTTTGCTCCCACTGCAACCTAAACTCCTTTCGTTTAAGGAGGGGAGAGAATATTTCTTCTGTGGGCGCCTGGGCTGGAAGTTTCTAACCGTGTTATTGGAGCCGTGATTGAAATCTGACAAAAACAGGCGGCGTTTGATAATAATGTCCCGCAGCCAAATGCGGCCCCGATAACCAAACAGCACTCCATCACCTCTGCCACGCGCAGCAGCCCATTAATACCGAGCGCGAGGCGCTCGGCCCCTATTCCCCACCGACCGCCTGAGTGACAGCGCCGGCTAAGGCGGTGACACTGAAAAATATTTGCCGTGACACGGCCACAAATCACAGCCAGACAAGTTTAAAACTCAATATTCCCTAAACTTGCACCGGCCCCTCTCGCCCCAGTTTCTGAAACAGTGAGGATCCGCGCCTTTCTCGGCGGCGGCGGCGCGGACACGGAGAGCTGAGCAGAGACAGTGTGCGTGACAGAGAACCTCAGACTCGCGAGGGGCCGCCTGGTGCCATTTCACGTCGGAAACCCAACGGGGAGGGCACTGAGCAGGGACCTGCATGCGGGGAGGGCCTGCTGTCCGACCCGCGCTCAGGCTGTCATCGCTCGCGGGCCTGGGTTCACGCGACAGCCCCATGTCCCACGGATCGACGTTCAGTCTCGGCTTTCTCCGACGCCGAGGCCGACGGGGCCGCCTGGCCATCACCCTGCCCTCGTGGCGGGAGGTGCCCCTGCCCGCTCTGCTCCTGCTAATGGGCTGGCATTGTGCCCGCCAGCTGCACCCTGGCACCACCAGGAACCGGGGGCTTAGGGGGCCTTGGCGGTGATGACATGAACGCCGATCCCTACGAGGGAGACTTCCGTCCGAGAGGCCTGGCGTCCGCGTGGTTTGGGCCGGAGCAGTGCCCGGCCGGGACTGGGCGTTTTCAGGGCGCAGAGCGTGTGTCTGCCTCCGTCGCCCTCGCGCCTGGCACCGGCGCCGGTGCAGGGTGGAGACTCCGCGCTTACCTATGTGGTGGTCGCTGCCGAGAGTGAGCCGGTTCCGCCAGCAGGTCCCGTGGGACGTGGGCCTCCGCCCTGCGTGTTGCTGAATCTAAATGAAGTGAACACTGGGCACTGTCCATGGGCTGAGCGTCCCAGCGGCCACTGGCGACCCAATGAAAGCCATGGCGGTGTCTGCAGCCCCGTAAGAGGGCTGTGACCCCCACACACGGAAGTCACGCTGGCACAGGAAAGTCCACCGAGCGGGCACGGGACCCAAGATGACCCTTCCTGTGCCTTCTGGTTTCCGCAGGGTCAACGAGACAAGAGCGGCCACAGGTGGGGCCCGCGGGTGGAGCAGGACGCCGGCCTCTCCCGTCCCAGGCTCCTCCTGGTGTGAGGACTGCCTGCTAGTTCACAGCCCTCTGCACCCAGGAGCCACAGGGACTGACACCCATGGCGGTGGGACGGGGCTTTGGGGGAGGAAGTTGGTGGGCCCGTCGCGGGCGGGAGGGATGTGAACTTGGGGGCCAGAGGTCAGGCGGTGGTGGATCACATTTCCAAAAACGAGCACCACGGTGTCCCCTCTCCTCCAGGCTCCTCTGCCCACGACCTCGCCACCTCCCGGGTCCAGAGGTGGGACCTGGACAGGCCTTGTGAGCAGAGCGGTGGACGATGCTGTGTGACGTCCAAGGTGAGGCCGTGGTGTCTCTGCGGTTGCTCCTCTGTGCGCGTCTTCTTGGAACCAACCGACCACCATGCTGTGAGGAAGCCCAACAGTCCCGAGGAGAGAAAGAAGGCGCCTGGCCAACAGCTCAGAACTCCCGGCCACATGAGCAAGGCCAGTGGGTGTGGCGGCGTCCCCCTGCCCGGCCCATGCCACGTGGAGCGCGGCGATCCCGGGCCCACTCACAGCCACGAGAAACGATCGGCTTAAGCCAGCGGTTCTCAACCTGTGGGTCGCGACCCTTTCACAGGGGTCGCCTAAGACCATCGGGAAACACATATATAATTACATATTGTTTTTGTGATTAATCACTATGCTTTAATTATGTTCAATTCGTAACAATGAAATTACATCCTGCATATCTGATATTTACATGACGATTCATAACAGTAGCAAAATTACAGTTATGAAGTAGCAACGGAAATAATTTTATGGTTGGGGGTCACCACAACATGAGGAACTGTATTAAAGGGTCGCGGCATTAGGAAGGTTGAGAACCACTGGCTTAAGCCATTACGGGTGCGGTGGTTTGTTATATACCAAGCAGCTGAACCGAGGGAATGAGGTCCAATCTAAACAACAGGTATACCACTTGCTCAACTTCCCTGTCTGCTTGAAGATGTTCAAAACAAAAAATTGAGAAAAAATTCATTTAGGTCTTACCTATAGTCCCCGCCGGCGTGGCTCAGTGGTTGAGCATTGACCTAGGAACCAGGAGGTCACGGTGTGATTCCCGGTCAGGGCACAGGCCCGGATTGCGGCTCCATCCCCAGTGTGGGGCGTGCAGGAGGCAGCCGATCCATGATTCTCTCCCATCAATGATGTTTCTCTCTCTCTCCCTCTCCCTTCCTCTCTGAAATCAATAAAATACATTTTTAAAAAATTAACAAATGTACGGAATGCTCAGCAGCCGCCGTCGAGAATGGTGGAGAAGGAGCCTGGGTGTCCTGCTGGGACGAGATGTTCCGTGCGAAGCCGATGCGTAGGGCGCGGCCTGCTTTTGTATGAAAAATACGCTTTCGTGCCTCGTGCTTCGGAAACGTCGGGAGGCGGCGCCCGAAGCCGAGTGGCAGGTCTGCGGGGCAGCGGTGCTTTCACTGTCACCGTGACGTCACCCGTGGGCTTGTCACTTTCACCGTATAAACAGGAACGAGTGACGTGAGCAGGTGCACAAACACTGCACAGGTCGGTGTCCGCAGAAATGTCCTAGGACTGTGTCCCTTCGTCGCGTCCCGAGGACATGGGCTTGGTGCCAAGGCGGCCGCACCAACCGCCTGTCCGCAGGGAGCGTGAGAGCTCCTCCCGGGAGGAGACGGTGCTTTAGTTCTGACCCCTGGAGCAGAACTGGGGTGAGCCCTGGGCTCGGTGAGAGGAGAGGGTCTCGGCTCCTCTGGCCTCGGTGAGCCGACCGGCATGGAGGCAGCCCTCAAGGTTTGTAGGGAGCGAGGAGGGGACGCTGCCCTCGGCCCCTGGGATGCCCCTAGCCGGAGGCGGGGAGACCCTCAGGACCAAGGCCCTCTCTGGGGGGAGACTGCCATCGGGGCGCCTGCACCAGCCTGGGCCAGGAGATGAAGGGGCCCCCAGCATTGAGTCTTCCTTGGGTCGAGTCTGTCTAGGGCTGCGCTGAGCTCAGGGGCTTCCAGTGGAGCCCCCGGGTGGCCCCCAGCAGCCCCCGCCGTCCGGCCAGGCCGCCTGTGTCAACGCTGGGCCCTTTGCTGTAAGAATCCCAGCAGCCTCGACGTCCCTGAGCCTCCACTTCCTGCTCTGAAGAGCAGGCGCACACAGCTCCCTCGCGGAGTCACTGTGACAAGGCATCATGCAGGGCGCCGGCCTCCGAGCCCCGCCTGTCCCTTTGCGGCCTCCGGGCCCAGGGCTGAGCACGGCCCGAGCAGCAGGATGGGCTCTTGAATGAGAGACTCGGGTTCAAGCCCAGGCCAACCTGCCGAGTCGCCTCAAACCACAGCCTCCACAGGCCTGGGGGCCTCAGTGTGCGCATCTGTAAAATGGGGGGTTTGTCATTTCTGACCCCAAGGTTCCCTCCATTTCTACCACGACGACCCTGAGACCTCCTGCTAGGGGAGCTCTGTGTCTGGAGATGTCCCCCTCCCTGGGGCCACGGGGTTGGCCTGGGCAGGGCTCACGCCCCCAGACACGTGGCGCTTTTTGGAAAGAGTCTAAGAGAGCCCCCCTCTTCCCAACCCCAGCAAAACTAGACACGTCTGGGGTGTCGGCCATCACCCCGGGAGGAGGCAGACGGCGCGTGTGTTGCGGAGGGAGCTGAGCACAGTGGCCGCGATCCTGGGACATGAGCTCTCTCGCGAGACGGGCCTTTATGAATAAACTAAATACGCTGATAGTAAAGGTAATGGTGCAAGTGATTGAATAGCTCCCCGTCCTCCCCTCCCGGCGGCTCACGTGGGGACGTGGCTGATGACGGAGCTCAGCTCGCAGGAAGGCAAACACAGACATGCTCCCAGGCCAGGGGCGTCTAGAGGGGCTGGCCCAAATCCCAGCCCTGCGCTCCCCTCCCGTCCTCCTCCAGGGGAAGAGATGGGTCAGAGCCGTGGTCACAGAGGCGACCTGCGGGACCACGCTGGAAGCAAGGACAGACAGCCCTCTCCCGGCGTGCGCCCTGCCAGCAGCCGCAGCCCGGACGCTCGGGCCCGGGTGGGTGCACCGTCCCTGCCACTCTCCTAACTGAATGGTGCCATTGAGCAGGACGCGGTCCCTTCCAACGGTGAGGAGGGCACGTGACAGTCACTGCTCCCAGCTCCCTGGCCCCTGGGCACGCCGGCCTCTCACTGGTTCCCCGTGGCCACCTCCGACCAGCCTGGCACCTCCTGCCCGTCCAGGGCTTGGCCACCACACTGCCTTCTCCTAAAAGACATCCCCCATCGGCGGTTGGAAGATGGCGGCGATATAGGCAGACGCGTCCCAGGTCTTGTCCCGGAGCAAACGGAGTAAGCAGCTGAAACTAATAACACCCACCCCGAATTGGCAAATTTACTCAGCTGGTGAGACGGCTTGCAGCCTGGAAGGGCAGACCTCCCCTGGAAAGGTTAAAAACCAGGGATCTGGGCAGGAAAGTTTGCCAGACCTGAGCCCAGAGGGTCGGAGGGAGACCGCATGGCAGACAGCCGCGTCTCTTGGGACAGACACAGACCCTGACCAGGGTAAGGAGTTCCGCGGGTTTGCTGGCGCCAGGAGATTTGAGATTTGGATTTTGTGATTGCGGAGAACTGAGACTAAAGGGGGCATCCTGAGGAACTGATCAGACCATGCAGTGCCCATAAGAGAGGAGCGTTTCCCAGACCGGTAAGAGGGGAGCGTTTCCGCGGCCGGCCGGCGTTTGTCTGTTTCTTTGTTTTCACTGAACCCTGCTCATAGGACAGTTCGGATACAGACACTCACCTGTGCTGAAGAGAGGGTGAAGGTGCAGACGAGGGGAATCTGGGGAGAGGCTGAGGAAAGAGGGGGAGCCGGAGGAGGTGGCAGCGAATTGAGTGCTGAGACCCCCCCTGGGCCCAGGACTGGGGCAGCCATTCCTCCAGAGGGTGGAATTCCTCCCCCCAGCCCCCCAGGCAAGGAGCACAGCCACACCCAGATTCCAGCCTGTATGAGATAAAGGACTAAAACAAGCTGATTAGCCCCTGGGAGTTACCAGGGTCTGGCCTATAGAGGGATTTTCAGTCCCACCAACAACACAGAGCAGGGTAAGGATTAAAAAAGGATAGAGAAGCTGTATAGCCTCAGAGGCCAACCCAAAAACACTGCCACCCAGAGGCTGAGCCACAAACTGACTCTTAGGGGAATACAAATTAAGGCAGACTGGATCACAAATACGGCCTGCTTTAAAATCAGGACTGTGATTTACAACACGGAGGAAGAGTGTAATGCAGGCAAATTCAACACTCTCCTAAATACCTGGCAGGACTAAGGCGAACCAGGCTGAAGAGTAGAAGAACCGAAAGACCATCACTACTGCAAATTTTTTCTTTTTCTTTTTCTTTTTAATTTTTTCACCTTTTTACCAAGAAACCAAATTTTTTTTTTCTCTTTTTCTTCTTTTTCCATCACCTGATTTTACCCTTTCAATTACCACATTTTTATTTTTAATCAGTATTATTACTGCTACCATTTTACCATTTTTTAAAGTGCCATTTCATTTTCTCTTTATTTTCTTTTGGGATTAGTGTTCTCCATTCTATTTTCATCGTTCCTTTAGCATTAATTTTCCCTATCTCAATTCCACCTCTTTGCTAAAACCCTCTTCCTTACTTTTCCCCTTTTGGTGTCCTGTTTCTCTTACCCTATTCCTGCTCCAGACTTTCCCAATTCCCTCTTTTTACCCCCTGTCTAATTCCACCCTACTTATATATCCTATTTCCAATCTACTGCTCTAAATCCTTATACACCTATTCTTTATCCTTCTTCACTTTCCAAACATTTTTTTCTCTCTTATCTTTATTGTTTTCTTGATTGTTGAATTTATTGGGCTTTTTTTTTTTTTTTTTTAATTTGTTTGTTTGTTTTGTGTTGTGTTTTTTCTTCTTTTTTAGAACTGGTTGTGAGGTTGTTTTTCTTTTTCTTTTTCTTTTTTTTCTGCTGGTTTTTCCCTTCCCTCCTCCACCCCACCCCAGTTATTTTTGTGCTTCTGTTTTCCCTTACCCCTCTGGATATTATTGGTGGTTTGTAGTTTGCATTCATCTCCAGGGATCTGTTGCTGGAATTTGTTGAGATTAGTGGCAGTTCTATTGGAGTTTGCTCCTCATACGGGAAGTCTCTTCCACGCTTCTACTTCATTCTCTTTTTTCGCTCTCTTTTTTTCCCCCCTCTTTTTTCCCAATTCTATTTTTTCACTCCTTTTTTGTTTGTTTTTTTCTTATTTTTCTTTTCTGTTCTCTCTTTTATCTTCTTCTCTTCTTTCTCCCTTATCCCCTAATTCTCTCAATTCGGGTGGTCACCTTTATTTGGGGTTATTAATATTGTGAATATACTTGTGTTCAGTGCCTGGTACGTTGTGCCTTGCTCTGTTGTATTTTGTGCCTTTAAATCAACCCAGCAGATCCAAGCAACAGCAGCCCCCTGAGCACCGCAGCCTCCTGATCACCACAGCCTCCTGATCACCACACCCTCTGTCTGTGGAACAGCAACTGTACTTGAAGCCTCCCCCTACCAGCCAGAAGAGCCAACACAGCTGTGAACAACACCCACCAGAGGAGCTGCTGCCAACTGGAAAGCAGCTGCTACCGCAACCATCTGAGCAGCAACCACAACCCAAGGAGCCCCTGCCACCCAGGGAGCAGCCACTGAACATCTCAACATCTACATATGTCAGCGAGATCAAACATGGGTAGGCAAAGAAACCCCCAAAGGAAAGAAAAGGAGGACTCCCCAGAAAAGCAGCTAAGTGAGACAGAGATATGCAACATGACGGAAAAAGAATTCAGAATAAGGTTCCTAGAGTACATGCACCACATGTTCAAGAAGCAAGAAGAAACAGATGAAAAACTCAACTACTTATGCAAGAAGCTAGAAGAAACAGATGAAAAAATCAACAACTTAAGTAAGTCCCAAGAAGAAATGAAGAGTGACATAGCTTCAATAAAAAACTCCATTGAAAGTATCAACAGTAGACTGGGAGAAGCGGAGGACCGAATTAGTGAATTAGAAGACAAGGAAGCAAAACACACTCAAACTGTACGGCAAATGGAGAAAAAAAATTAAAAGACAGGAGGAGAGCCTAAGGGAGCTTTGGGACAACATGAAACGAAACAACATACGAATAATAGGGGTGCCAGAGCAACAGAAAGACGAACATGGATTAGAAAACCTATTCGAAGAAATAATATCAGAAAACTTCCCTGAGGTGGGGAAGAAAAAAGTCACACAAGCCCAGAGAGTTCCAAACAAGGTGAACCCGAAAAGACCCACACCAAGACACATCATAATTACCATGGCAAATGTTCAGGATAAAGAGAGAATCTTACAGGCTGCAAGAGAGAGACGGAAAGTAACATACAAGGGATCTCCCATTAGATTATCAAATGATTTCTCAACAGAAACACATCAGGCCAGAAAAGAATGGACGGAAATCTACAAAGTGATGCAACGCAAAGGACTGAATCCAAGAATACTCTATCCAGCAAGGCTATCATTCAAAATTGAAGGGGAAATAAGAAGCTTCACAGACAAAAAAGGGCTAAGGGAGTTTATCACCACCAAGCCAGCCATGCAAGAAATGCTAAAGGGACTGGTGTAAAAAGAAGAAATATCAAGCTCAGAAAGAAAACAGCCACATACACACACACAAAAAAGAAATGGCTACAAACAAATACCTTTCAATAATAACTTTAAATGTAAATGGACTAAATGCTCCAACCAAAAGACATCGAGTGGCTGAATGGATAAAAAAACATGACCCATACATCTGCTGTCTACAAGAGACCCACCTCATTAGAAGGGACTCACACAGACTGAAAGTGAAGGGATGGAAAAATATCTTTCACGCAAATGGAAAGGAAAAGAAAGCTGGGGTAGCAATACTTATATCTGACAAAATACATCTCAAAGTGAAGGCCATAACCAGAGATAAGGAAGGCCACTTCATAATACTAAAGGGATCAATACAACAAGAAGATATAACCCTGGTAAACATATATGCACCCAATGCAGGAGCACCCACATACATAAGAAAACTTCTGGAAGATATCAAAGGAGAGATCCACAACAATACAATCATAGTAGGGGACTTTAATACACCACTGACATCACTGGATAAATCCACTAGACAAAAACTCAGCAAAGAAACAGCAATCCTAAATGACTCACTAGATCAGATGGACTTAATTGACATCTTCAGAACACTTCACCCCACAGCTGCGGAATATACATTCCTCTCAGGTGCTCATGGGACATATTCAAAAATAGACCACATATTGGGTCACAAGCAAAGTCTCCACAAATTCAAGAAGATTGAAATCATAAAAAGCTTCTTCTCAGACCACGATGGCATAATGTTAGAAATAAACTACAATAAAACCAACCCAAAATACTCAAACACTTGGAAGCTGAATAGCATGTTATTAAATATTGATTGGGTTACCGATGACATCAAAGAAGAAATTAAAAACATCCTGGACACTAATGACAATGAAAACACAACAATCCAAAACCTCTGGGACACAATGAAAGCAGTCCTGAGAGGAAAGTTTATAGCTCTACAGGCCTATCTCAAAAAACAAGAAAAAATGGTAGTCAATCATCTAACTCTACAACTCAAAGAATTAGAAAGAGAGCAACAAGAAAACCCCAGAGTGAGCAGAAGGAAGGAGATAATAAAGATTAGAGCAGAAATCAATGAAATAGAGACCAAAAAAACAATACAGAAAATCAATGAAACCAAGAGCTGGTTCTTTGAAAGGATAAACAAGATTGACAAACCCCTAGCCAGGCTCACCAAGAAGCAAAGAGAGAGGTCCCAAATAAACCAAATCAGAAATGATAGAGGCGAAATAACAACAGACCCCACAGAAATACAAATGATTGTTAAACAATACTACGAGCAACTCTACTCCAACAAACTGGACAACCTGGAGGAAATGGACAAATTCCTAGAAAAATACAACATTCCAAAACTCAATCAGGAAGAATCTAAAAACCTCAATAGGCCAATAACTATGGAAGAAATTGAAGCAGTCATCAGAAAGCTTCCAGCAAACAAAAGCCCAGGGCCAGACGGCTTCACAGGGGAGTTCTACCAAACATTCAAGGAAGAACTAAAACCTACCCTCCTCAGACTACTACAAAAAATTCAAGAGGAAGGAACGCTTCCAAGCTCATTCTATGAAGCCAGCATCACCCTAATACCAAAACCAGGTAAAGACATCACAATGAAAGAGAATTACAGGCCAATATCCCTCATGAACATAGATGCCAAAATCCTCAACAAAATCTTAGCAAATCGGATCCAGCAGTACATCAGAAGGATCATACACCATGACCAAGTAGGATTCATCCCAGAGATGCAAGGATGGTACAACATCCGTAAATCAATAAATGTGATACATCACATAAACAAATTGAAAGAAAAAAACCACATGGTCATATCAATTGATGCAGAAAAAGCATTCGACAAAATCCAACACCCATTTTTGATAAAAACTCTCAGAAAGGTGGGAATAGAAGGATCATACCTCAACATAATAAAAGCCATATATGACAGGCCCACAGCCAACATCATACTCAATGGACAAAAACTAACACCATTTCCCCTAAGAACAGGAACAAGACAGGGATGCCCACTCTCACCACTCCTGTTCAACATAGTACTGGAAGTATTAGCCATTGCAATTCGGCAAGAAGAAGGAATAAAAGGCATCCAAATTGGAAAAGAGGAAGTAAAACTGTTCTTATTTGCAGATGACATGATATTATACATACAAAACCCTAGAGACTCCATCAAAAAGCTACTAGACTTAATACATGAATTTGGCAATGTAGCAGGATACAAAATTAACCCCAAGAAATCTGAGGCATTTCTATACACCAATAGTGAACTTTCAGAAAGGGAGATCAGAAAAACAATCCCATTTACCATCGCACCAAAAAAATTAAGATACCTAGGAATAAACTTAACTAAAGAGGTTAAAAACCTCTACTCAGAAAACTACAGGACGTTGAAAAAAGAGATAGAGGAAGACATAAACAGATGGAAGAACATACCATGTTCTTGGATTGGTAGAATCAACATCATTAAAATGTCCATACTACCCAAAGCAATCTATACATTCAACGCACTTCCCATTAAAATACCAATGGCCTTCTTCACAGATCTAGAACGAACTCTCCAAAAATTCATCTGGAATAAAAAAAGACCCCGAATAGCTGCAACGATCCTGAGAAAGAACAAAGTAGGTGGGATCTCAATGCCAGATATCAAGCTGTATTACAAAGCCACTGTTCTCAAAACTGCCTGGTACTGGCACAAGAACAGGCATATAGATCAGTGGAATAGAATAGAGAGTCCAGAAATTAGCCCGAACCAATATGCTCAATTAATTTTTGACAAAGGAGGCATGAACATACAATGGAGCCAAGATAGTCTCTTCAATAAATGGTGTTGGGAAAATTGGACAGACATATGCAAGAAAATGAAACTAGACCACCAACTTACACCATACACAAGAATAAACTCAAAATGGATAAAGGACTTAAATGTACGACAGGAAACCATAAAAATTCTAGAAGAATACAAAGGCAGCAAAATCTCAGACATATGCCAAAACAATTTCTTCACTGATACAGCTCCTAGGGCAGTTGAAACTAAAGAGAAACTGAACAAATGGGACTACATCAAAATAAAAAGCTTCTGCACAGCAAAAGAAACCATCAACAAAACAACAAGAAAACCCACCTCGTGGGAAAACATATTTGCCAACGTCATATCTGATAAGGGCTTAATCTCCAAAATTTATAGGGAACTCATACAACTTAACAAAAAGAAGATAAACAATCCAATCAAAAAATGGGCAAAGGATCTAAATAGACACCTTTCAAAAGAGGACATTCAGAAAGCCAAGAGACATATGAAAACATGCTCAAAGTCACTAATCATCCGAGAGATGCAAATCAAAACAACAATGAGGTACCATCTCACACCTGTCAGAATGGCCATCATCAACAAATCAACAAACGACAAGTGCTGGAGAGGATGTGGAGAAAAAGGAACACTTGTGCACTGCTGGTGGGAATGCAGACTGGTGCAGCCACTATGGAAGGCAGTATGGAGGTTCCTCAAAAAATTGGAAATGGAACTCCCATTTGACCCTGTGATCCCACTCCTAGGAATATATCCCAAGAAACCAGAAACACCAATCAGAAAGGATATATGCACCCAGATGTTCATAGCAGCACAATTCACCATAGCTAAGATCTGGAAACAGCCTAAGTGCCCATCAGTAGATGAATGGATTAGAAAGCTGTGGTCCATCTACACGATGGAATACTATGCTGCTGTTAAAAAGAAGGAACTCCTACCATTTGCAACATCATGGATGGAACTGGAGAGCATTATGCTAAGTGAAACAAGCCAGTCAATGAAGGAAAAATACCACATGATCTCACTCATTCATGGATAATAAAGACCATTACAAACTTTTGAACAATAATAGATACAGAGGCAGAGCTGCCTCAAACTGATTGTCAAACTGCAGTGGGAAGGCCAGAGAGAGTTGGGGGACAGGAGGGAGGGGAGTAAGAGATCAACCGAAGGACTTGTATGCATGCATATAAGCATAACTAATGGACATAAGACACTGGGGGGTAAGGGAGGGTAGGGGTTTGTCAAGGGGGGGGGAAAGGATACTTATGTAATACCCTTTGTAATACTTTAAGCGAAAAATTAAAAAAAAAAATAAATAAAATAAAATAAAAAAAAAAAATAAATAAATAAAAAAAAAAAAAGACATCCCCCAACCCCTCGCCCGGGTAAGGAGGGGGCGAGGCTTCCTGTTACCCCCGAGATCAGACCCCTCGGCCTGGTGCCGCCGCCTCCATGCCTGGCCCTGGGCTACCTCTCCATCCCGAACCTGCGAGACCCGCTGGTCAGTCCAGCCGTGCGGCTCTCCGTCCAGTCTCCCTCCTCTCCTTCCCTCTGGGCCGGCCGTGGAGGTCACCAGTCACCCTGCGTCCTATCAAATGGGAAGGTGCTGCCCGGCCGGCGTGGCTCAGCGGCTGAGCATCGACCTAGGAACCAGGAGGTCACAGTCGATTCCCAGTCAGGGCACATGGCCAGGTCGCAGGCTCGATCCCCAGGAGGGAGCGTGCAGGAGGCAGTCGATCCATGATGCTCTCTCATCATTGAGGTTCCCATCTCTCTCTCTCTCCCTCTCCCTTCCTCTCTGAAATCAATTTAAAAAATATTTTTAAAAAATAATTTCTAATTTTAAACAGTGACCGTCCGCCAGGTGCTTGGCTGATGCAGATGTCCCTGGGATGCGGCCGTGGTGTCTCAGGCCTGATGGGTCCAAACAGCCCGACCGCCTGTGCCAGGCGCTGCAGGGCGTCTGAGCGACCAGGAGCGAAAACGCTGGAGGCAAAGTCCCAGACACAGGACACGGGCACCGAAGGGGCATGTTCTCAGGACGGCTTCGTTATCTGCATGGCGATCGGGTTACTTCTGATATTTTAGATCCACTTTTTAAAACATATTTATATTTTTTATTGACTTCAGAGAGGAAGGGAGAGGGAGAGGGAGATTGAAACATCAGTGATGAGAGAGTCATTGATTGGCTGCCTCCTGCTCGCCCCACACTGGGGATCGAGCCCGCAACCTGGGCGTGTGCCCTTGACTGAAATTGAACCCTGGACCCTCAGTCCGCAGGCCGAGGCTCTATCCACTGAGCCCCACCAGCCAGGGCTTTTATATCCACTTTAAAGCCTTTCCATTCTGATATTCTTCAAGCATTTCTTTCCCTTTTTTCTTACTGTACGTTTCCATCCCTCGGAAGACCTCTAAGCTGCGGCCACACGAGTCTGTTCGCAAGGAAAGAGCATGAAGCCCCTGGAGGCAAAGGCTCTCGTCCGTCTCCTTCCCCACAGCTGCCCGCACCCTCCCCACGCCCGGCGGAGGCGTGCGCCGTGGAGAGACGTCACCAACAAGCCAGCAAGTCAGACCTGTCCCACCGAGTCCTCTCACCAACTACTAAGAAACCGTAGAGACAAGGAAGGTTTTCAAATTACATTTTTAAAAATCCAGCTATTCCAGACCTAAAACTGCTGGCATAGAGGGTGAGTGGGGAGGCGAGTGGCCTCTCACACACTGGCGCCCTCTGACATGTATGCCCTCTGACATGTATGGCCTCTGACATGTATGTGCCTCTGACACGTATGCGCCCTATGACATGTATGGCCTCTGACGTGTATGTGCCTCTGACATGTACGCCCTCTGACAGGTATGCCCTCTGGCAGGTATGCGCCAGACACTGTTCTGTGTGCTGAGCCTGTGTCCACCCGCTCCGTCCTCCTGACAGTGTTGTGAGCTGGGCACCAGCAGATGAGAGACGGTGGCACAGAGAGGGTCAGCCACTTGGCCACGATCGCCCAGCAGGCAAGTGGGGGAGCTGGATTCGGCCTGGGAACCCACGCCAACGCCCGGGAACCCGTGCCAACGCCCGGGAACCCGCGCCAACGCCCGGACGCGCAGCCCCTGCTCCCTGCCGCCCCGGCTGCACCGGGTTGGAGCCGCCCGTGAGCAAGTGGCTCCCTGGGCCAGATCAGCTCCTCGGGCCCCGGCCCTGGAAGTGCTTGGGCAGGAATATTCTGGGGAGAATCCAGACATTCCGCGGAAGGAAGAAGGTTGGAGCTAGATGACATCTACGGCCCTTTCCGCCCTGAGGCCCACGGCCGAGAAGGGTGGTGTCTGTTCCCCTGATGTTCTGTGTCTAAAGTCTCTCTCCCTTCAGCGCACCCCGTGCGCTCGGGCTCCCGTGAGTGCGCCCACGGCACCAGCTGGCACATCGGGGGGTAAAAAAGGAAACGGATTCACCCACATGAATCTATTCAGAGACCAAAATTTGCCGGATATTTGCCAAGCTTCCGGATTAACCGAGACCCCACAGTCACCCGGGAGGAGCCCTCAAACATCCCGAGAGAACAGCACCCCACAACCGACAGCATCGGCCATGAGGATCGCGAGGACGACGGGACCCCCCGAAGTCCGCCGAAATGACCTCGGCCGCGGGAAAACCGGCCGGGCGACTGGTGCGGCCTCGGTGTCCCCGGCCGCTCTTCTCGGTTCCTGGGCCCAAGCCCGGAACTTTCCCAGCCGCGTTTGTGTTAAACTGCTCCCGATCTGCTCCAATAAGTGTGCTTTCGACACATTGTTAACATAAGGCCAGGTCTGTAATACAGCACGGACAATTAAGCGCACAATTTTTGTATAAATGCAAAATCCCTCACTGTGAATTATTTAATTAATGCTCCGCAGTCCATTTAATAGAGCTCCTTCCGAGGCCATTTCGCTCCCAGAAAACTAATTTCATTCTCCGGGTTGATTTAATTAGATCGCGTGATAGATGGCGTTGCTGGTTCCGCGGCGCCGGACGCAGGCCGGGCCCGCCGCCCCTATTGTCGGCAATCTGTCAGCCCCATTTTTAACGGTATTGAAAAATTCAAGCTTTATTATTGCTCGCTCACTCTTTCTCTCCCATCAGGAGGAAAGTAATGAGCTTTTCTTCTTACGAGGGAGCCGGCCGGCGCGGGACCCTGGGCGCTTCGGGCAGCGGCCGTGTGCGCGGGGCTGATTCATGAGTTAAGTTTCCAACTGCTCGTGGCTATTAGCGCGGTCCTCTGGCTGTCATTTAGCTAAAGAGACTCTTCGGTTAATTCACTCTTTTAATGAGACTGTGCTATTCAACTAATGTGTTTTACGGTATGAAAGGTCACACCAGGAACCAAAACAGATTGGAGGGAATGTAGCAAGAAGCCCGGCTGTCAAGCAACAACTCGCGCCTCCGAGGCATGCGGCGGCCCCGGCGTCGGTAATAAGCCGCCCAACTGATGGGCCCGGCTCACCTCCGAGCCGAGCGCCATAAATCAAGGCTAAAGAGAAGGCAGATTAATCAGCGGCTCAGACAAAAAGAGCACGTGTTCCATTACCCATATAATCACGGACACGCGGCCGGCAGCTGAGGAGCGGGCGCGGGCCGGGGAGGTGGCTCAGAGCGCCCGGCACGGCGGGTCTGGCTGCAAGAGCCCAGGCCTGTGTGCTGAGCCGCTGCCCGGGGACGGGGGAGGGAGGGAGGGGGCGGCGGGGGAGGGGACCAGCGCGGGGCAGAGGTGGAGGGGGCAGGTGTGGTGGGCACCAGAGGCTGTGCCAGGTGGGGGGTGCCCAGCAGGCAGTGTGCATGGCCTCGAAGGATGACACGGTGCACGTGGGCCAAAGGGTCAGCCGTGCTGGGTGCGTCCACCCCTGGGGGACCCCACGGCGGGTCCACGCCGTCCTCCCTGAGTGCTTGAGGGCCAGGACGCAGGGCAAAGCGCACTCCCACTCAGCGCTCTCGCTTTAGGTTCACACACTCACACGCACAATCACACGCTCACACACTCACATACACTTGTGCTTACACACACTCACACTCTCATACATGCACACACACTCACAATCACACGCTCACATACTAACACACATAAACACATTCACAGACTCATACACGCTCATGCTCACACACACTCATACACACAATCACATGCTCACACTCACACACATAAACACACACTCATAAAAATGCACACTCAATCACACACTCACACACATAAACACACATGCTCACACATACTCACATGTACACAATCACACACACTCACACACTCACAATCACACAATTACACATTCACACGCATGCTCACATACTCTCACACACAGACACACACATGTGCATGCTTACACACTCATACACACGCACTCACACACAGAGATACACATACACACTCACACACACACAGAGATACACATACACATACACACTCACACACACACAGAGATACACATACACACTCACACACTCACACACAGAGATACACATACACACTCACACACACTCACACACAGAGATACACATACACACTCACACACACACACAGAGATACACATACACACACACACACAGAGATACACACACACTCACACACACACAGAGATACACATACATACACACTCACACACAGAGATACACATACACACTCACACACACTCACACACAGAGATACACATACACACACACACACAGAGATACACATACACACTCACACACACACACACACAGATACACATACACACTCACACACACTCACACACAGAGATACACATACACACACACTCACACACAGAGATACACATACACACTCACACACACTCACACACACACAGATACACATACACACTCACACACACTCACACACACACAGAGATACACATACACACACACACTAACACACAGAGATACACATACACACTCACACACACTCACACACAGAGATACACATACACACTCACACACACACACAGAGATACACACACACTCACACACACACAGAGAGATACACATACACACTCACACACACACACACAGAGATACACACACACACTCACACACTCACTCACACATGCACAAACACACACACTTTTGAGGTTGTGTCGATGCCTCTCAGGCCCCTGTTGTCTTGAATTACCCGCCATCTACGTGGGCCGGAAGGCTGGGCATGGCTGTCATTACCGGGGTTCCTAAAGCGCCCCCCAAAGCCTCCAGACCACATCCACTCTGGGGCACCAACGAGACGCCTGGGCGCTGTGCCCGCTGGTCTCCAGCACAAACCCCTCCTTGGCAGTGCCTTGCCCATCAGGTTCCTGATGCCAACGCTGGGGAATCCCAAGAAGCCGCCACCCGGGCCGGACTCCCCTCCGCTCAGAGGCCTCGGTGCAGCCCTCACCTGCTGACTCCCGGGCAGCTGAGCGCCGGGCCGGGCGGGGCTGGGGTGGCCGCACACACGCTCTGAGAAGCGGCGTTGCCTCCGACTGAACCAGCCCGCCCCTCGGAAACTCCCCGGCCCCCCGGCCCGGAAACCGGCTGCTTCATCAGGAAACATCTGTTGCGAGAACACCCCTCGCCCCGCCGCTCGGCTCGCGGTATGAATTCTAAAACCTGTCAGCGAGGGATCACCAAAGCTCTGGGAGCAGAGAGCGGCCGCGTTAACCTCTGAACCGGATAATCTAACAGTAATCCATTCAGAACTAATCAAACATTTACAGAACCGCACCGGCACCCGGCACCCCATCCGTCATCGGCGCTCATCGCGCCCACAGCTCAATCTGCCTATGCAAATGCGGCGAGGGGGCGCGTGGACAGAAATTATAAACAAATATCCATCCATTACCCGGGAATGCAGCCGCCGGAGTCCCGGCAGCGCACTCGCAGCCCCGGCGATCCATTATTTATGAACCTGAACCTGACGGGACCGTGTAGGTGAATTAGCTGCATATGTCAAGCTTTGTTATAAATCCCAGCTACTGTACAGCTCCTCGCACAGAGCGTGTGTGCGAACCTGGCCGACCGCGCGCCGCGTGAATAATTCAGAGGAACGGGGAGGGAGGGAGCCGCCTGCGCCGCTCCGCAGTTGATATCGCAAATAAAAAAGTCACATAAAACGAATTTCCCATAAGCAGAGAATCAAATAGAGCATTTTCTCCATAATTTTATTTTCAATTTTCGAAAACGTGCCGGTTGATACCTTCATGTTTAGGTACCCCAAGCATCACCCTAAGTCGCCTTAATTTCCTTTCTTTTTTTTCTTTTCCTACAGAAATGGCGGGGGGATCGCTGATTGCATGACGGGTGGGAGGTTTTCTTCTCTTTATTTTTATGACGAGCGGACACAGGCAGGGAGCTGAGCCCATGTTGTCAGTGGCTGTCATGAAGGCGTGAAGGTGTGAAGGTGTGAAAGTGTGAAGCTGTGAAGGTGTGAAAGTGTGAAGGTGTGGAGCTGTGAAGGTGTGAAAGTGTGAAGCTGTGAAGGTGTGAAGGTGTGAAGCTGTGAAGCTGTGAAGGTGTGAAGCTGTGAAGCTGTGAAGGTGTGAAGCTGTGAAGGTGTGAAGCTGTGAAGGTGTGAAGGTGTGTGCTGTGGTCTGGTTGGCCTGGGACACAATGAAGTGAGGCGCTGCCAGGGTAAAGAGCGTTCACTGAGATGGTGCTTCCCAGGCGTTTCCTAACTGTCACTCTCTCTTCTGTCTTGTTGGTTTATTTTGTTTTGTTTTGGAATCCTCACCAGAGGATATTTTCCCATTGATTTTTAGAGAGTGGAAGACAGAGGGAAAGGCAGAGAGAAACATCGATGTGAGAGAAACACATCGACCGGTTGCCTCCTGCACGCACCCCGACCAGGGCCCGGGCCTGGAGGAGCCTGCAACCCAGGTACGTGCCTTGACCAGAATCGAACCCTTTGGTCCGCAGGCCGATGCTTTACCCACTGGGCACCGGCTGGGGCTGCGTTCTCTGAAAGCAGATGTGCGCAGCTGGGAGAGGTCAGCAACCCCGTGATCATGATCGGCAGGTGCAAAGTCTCCTGCAGGTTCACCCCCGCACACCCCCCCCAGGAAATGCCGCCTGGAGAGCAGGCGTGGGGGGGGGGCGGGGGGGAGCGAGCCCTGAACCACCATCACCTCCGAGGGCAGTCGCAGCACCGCCCCGTCCCCCGCCGCCTCCCGCTGCTCCTCACTCATCTCCAGCCTTAACCTGCGCAATCATTTCTCGGCGACGGATGCTCCGCCACGGGCCTCTTTGTCACTGTAATGACCTCGCCCTGTCCATCTCCTCCAGACGGCGATATTTATGGGCCCGTGGCCACATCTGTCATCCCTGGCCAGCGAGGGAGCCTCGGAGAGCAGGCTGGGTCCTGGGTTCCTCCAGACGCCCAGCTCCCCACACTGTGTTCTTCCCGGTGGGACACCAGGGGACCCTCCCCGATACCTTCTGCATCTGCTGCTGGCGGTCCTCCCTCCCCCACGGGGCGGGCCCTCCGGGGGCCCAGGAGCCCTGGCCCAGCAGCTGCCGGGGCTCGAACACACACTCAGCACCTAACAGGCAGCCCCGTCCCGCCTCACTCCCTTCCAGGTGCCAAACAAACCGGAAACCGCTGCAGAGCCCCCGTGGCCCCACTTATTACCTGAAGCCAAAGTGAACATAAAAACCGTCTCCGGCTCCCGGCTCCCGGCTCCCGGCACAGGCCATGCCTTCACATCCCCTGGCGAACCCTGGCTTCCTGTCATGGTGGGGGGACATGTCCGCAGGAACGCCAGCCCCTCTGAGGGTCCCGGCTGAGCGAGGCCTCTCACGCTGGCTGACGCCGGCCTCCCCTCCTCTGCACCTTCCGGGCATCGCACGCGTCCAGGTCCTCCGGGGCCTTCAGCAGAGGGAGCCATGGCGAGGACCCCCCCTTTTTTAAATGTATTTTTATTGATTTCAGAGAGGAAGGGAGAGGGAGAGATAGACACATCAACAATGAGAGAGAATCATTGATATGCTGGCTCCTGCACGCTCCCCACTGGGGACTGAGTCTGCAACCCGGGCCTGCGCCCTGACCTGGCTCCTAGGTCGACGCTCAGCCGCTGAGCCAGGCCGGCCGGGCTGGAAGGCTGTCCTTCTCTCGGAAGCAAAGCAGGTGGGGGCCAGATCGGGCCTGGGAGCCGTGGTTTGAAGACCCCTGACCCAGGTCTGCGCTGTCCAACATGGTCACCAGGAGTGGCGGTGACAGCACTGTGCTACCTACGTCGTAAAGCCTCAGGTTCCCTCGCCATAAAGAGGTTTACCACCCTGTGCTCAAGGCGTGGGTTACATAAGAGAATACCCAGCCCGCGTGGCCCAGGGGCTGAGTGTGGACGGGTGAACCAGGAGGTCACGGTCGGATTCCTGGTCAGGGCACAGGCCCTGGTTGTGGGCTCCATCCCCAGTAGGGAGCGTGCAGGAGGCAGCCCATCCATGATTCTCATCATTGATGTTTCTCTCTCTCTCCCCCTCTCCCTTCCTCTCTGACATCAATAAAAATATATTAAAATAAAAAAAGAGCAATTAGTGGACACGGAGCCTCCCCCTTGTCCCCGTGCCCTCTCTCCTAGCCCCTCTGCTGTTTGTCACCTTCATTTCAGCTGAGGCAGCTCTCCTGTTATTCGAACCCCAGGCACCCTCAGCCCCCCTGCCCGGAGGCGGGAGCTGCACGCGGCCAGGGCCGGGCGTGGCAGGACGCTGGGCAGTGAGCTGGTTACACCTGAGCTGCCAGTGGAAGAGCTGAGCGGACCTATTTCTACTTCTCGGAGAAGAGCCGGCCGAGACGCACGGGGTGCCTCGTGCACCCACCCTCCGCTTCCTCGCTTGCTCGTCGGGTGAGCAGCTGAAGGCAGACGCCACGCCGCCCCACGGGCTCGGCCACGGGCTCGTGTTAGGAGACCTGCCCCCTCGTGCCCGTCCCTGGCTGGGTGGGCACGTGGCTCAGCCCAGCCGGAAGCAGAAGCAGCGTAAGGAAGAGCAGGAAGAGGGATGAGAGGGAAGGTGGGCTCTCTCCTCTCACGAGTCCTTGAATGAATGAACCCAGCTGACCGGTCACAGAGTAGCCGCTACCGGCAGGTGTTCAATCCCATTAAACCAGCGTGGCTGAGGTCTGCTCTCTGCCAGGAAGCGTGTGAGGTCCGGGGAGGAGACGCCATCAGGACAGACCCTGCGCGTGGGGACTGAGCAAGCGCCCGCCGTGTGCCCAGCCTCATTCCACACCCACGGGACTTACCTCCCCGAGGAGCCACGGTCCCGGGAGCCCTCAGGGGGCAGCTCAAGGAGACGCTGGCGTTGGCGTGCTGGTCATTCACGTGGGTGGTCCCTCGAGTCTCGGGGGTCAGGCACGGCGTGGGGCCGAACCCCCGCGGTCAGGCACAGCGTGAGGCCGAACCCCCGCGGTCATGCACGGCGTGAGGCCGAACCCCAGTGGCAGCTGAGCTCTCTCCATCATCCTTTTTTTTACTATTATTGATTTCAGAGAGGAAGGGAGAGGGAGAGGGAGAGAGAAACATCAACGATGAGAGAGAATCATGGATCGGCTGCCTCCTACACGCCCCACCCTGGGGACGGAGCCCGCAACCCGGGCCTGTGCCCTGACGGAGAATCGAACCCTGACCTCCTGGTTCCTAGGTCGACGCTCAGCCCCTGCGCCACACGGGCTGGGCTGGACGTTATCATTCTTACAGGAATAACAGAACCAGCTGGACAGTCCTGGCGGCCTCGGGGGCCAGGTGTCTGGGGGGCCAGGCCCAGCTGTTCAAACACGGGAGAGACACACTCCTCTGGCCAATGCCGCCGATGCCCCTCCCACGTCCCCGCCTTTTGTCATTGCAATCGCTCGCTCTAAACTGCCTGTTCGCTCTGCTGCTGACTCTGTGTGAACCGCTGTTTGCAAAGAAGGCCTTTCCTGGAACCTGCCGGCCGTCGGGGAATGTCCGGCCTCCTGGTGAGAAGCACACACCGCCCACAACAGCCGTCCGGCTCGGGCGGCCGGCGGGCCGCATCCTTTACTTTGGGAACAGGCACCACCCGCCCTGGAAACACGCACGTGGCCCGGACTGGCCCTGAGCAGCCTCGCTGACCTCGAGGAGGGCGGGGGGGCGGGGGGGGGAGGACGAGATGCGCGAGAAGAGTTCCCACCTCCCGCGGGGGATGCTCGTAAGCACGTGTCTCCGCCCGTGGTTTTTGCTACTTTAGCCGTTTATTTTGTAAACTCACACACACCCGAGGCCGAGGTTGAGCTGGGCGCCTGCGGCCAGGACCTCCAGGCTAGAGCTGCCTCCGATTGGGGTGCACAACCCACCCCCTCACCGCTCCTGCCTGCGCGGCAGCCGGGAGGAGGGAGCGACTATTTTGCTCCAAAACACAGCAATGGGCGACTTTGCAAACATGACGAGAATAAGAAAAATGACGTAACTGCCAGAAACCACCTGAAACAAGGCAGGGGCCGACAGAGGGCGGAGAAGCGGGAAGGCCTGCGGGGCGCGCGCTCCCTTTGCTCTGGGCCGGCTGCCTCCCCCTACCTCGCCCCCCACCCCCCCCCACCCCCTACCCACCTCCCACCACATCCCACCCCACCTCCTGGAGGCCCGAGGCCCACACAGGGTGCTGTCCCCACCCTGGGCCACAGTGCTTTGCACGCCAAAGGCTTTGCTTTGGGGCAAGTTTTACGTGAGAAATGGACTCCATGCCTTGTCCCACAAGACGACTGAAAAAGTCATTTGTGTGAATGTGTTTATAGCACAATTCAGACCCTTGAACACTTGTCTTCTTGCCCGGCCAGCGAGCCTCAGTGGTTGAGCATCGACCTAGGAACCAGGAGGTCATGGTCGGATTCCAGGTCAGGGCACAGGCCCAGGTCCCGGGCTCCATCCCCAAGTGTGGGGCGTGCAGGAGGCAGCCGATCCATGATTCTCTCTCATCACTGATGTTTCTCTCTCTCTCCCTCTCCCTTCCTCTCTGACATCAATCAAAATATATTTTTAAAAAGCAATAAACACACAGACACACAAAACGTGTCTTCTTGTCCTGAGCAGCTCCGCGGCCACAGCGAGGACTGTTTGCGGAAAACTACCGTCACCTGCATCCTGACCTGCCCAACGCGGCCTGTGTCGCTGCGAGACAGGGCGTCCGACGCCCCCACCCCAGGTTTCCGTCCCGCATCCATCACGGCCACCTGGGCCCAAGCGGAGGCTGCGTCAGCATCCACAGGGGAGGGCCCAGGACACACGTTCCAGACTCTTCCCTGGGTGAGCCCCTCCAGGTTCCTGACCAGCAGGACCAGCGGCTGCCAAGGGGCAGGCAGCCCGGCACGGGGTGGGGGGGGGGGACGGGACGGGATGGCCCAGCCTGGCCACGCAGACGAGAATCACTCCTCATGATGACTAGAGGGAGAGGGAGAGGGAGATGGAGGGGGAGAGGGAGGGAGAGAGAGAGGGAGGGGGAGAGAGAGAAGCATCAATGATGAGAGAGAATCATTGATCAGCTGCCTCCTGCACGCCCCACACTAGGGATCAAGCCCACAACCAGGGCCTGTGCCCTGACTGGGAACTGAACTGTGACCTGGTGGTTCAGAGGCTGACGCCCAATCCCTGAGCCACGCCAGCCGGGAGTGTGATAACAACTTTTGATGCCAAAGGAGAAACGGGGGTGACGAGGGGGCCGGGGCCTGGCCCGCGTGGGTTCGGCCGTGGCCGCGAGGGGCAGCTCCCACCGCAGCCACAACAGATTGCATACAAGTGCCACCGAACAATAACAAACACCGGGCCATCTATTTCCGTCCATTTACAAGAAATCAATATCTATACTTAATGCGGCGCCGGAGAAAAATGAGCAGACACAGGACGCATAACCAGGCGGGAGGGGCGGCTCGGCGGCTCGTTCGGGAAGAAAGAGCGGACTGTCTGTATTTTCATGTTGAGGGATATTTCACCCAAACCGTGCGCTGGAGGAATGCGGGGCTCAGACAGGGGGAGAGAGGGGGAGGGGGGGGGGGAGAGAGAGAGAGAGAGAGAGAGAGACTAAGTTTAAAATAATCTCTGTACTAAATTAGGAAGCTCTTTACACGCGGGGCCTGGCGGGTGCCCTCAGCAATGGAGGGAGTACTTCCTCCTCCCGGGACAGGGCACGGCCCAGGGAACTTTTTCTGAAACGGCTTTGGTTCCATTCCGCGCTCCCCACCATGCAGATGCTGTGACCGCAGCTGCTCTGGGCAGAGGGGAAGAGCTGTCTCTGCTTATTCGCAGCCTCAAACCAGATCAATTCGTGCCGCCCAGTCAGGTGTGTGTGTGGGGGGGGGGGGGGGGGGGGGGCGGGGAGAGGGCACTGAGGCCCGAGCACAGCCTGCACCCAGCACCCTCGACAGCTGCACCCAAACACGGGCTGTCACCCCCTCACCGGGACATCACAGCAGGTGCCTCACTTCACTATTGGTTTTTAATTAGGCTCAGCGGTTGAGATCGGCCCATGGACCAGGAGGTCAGGGTTCGATTCCTGGTCAGGGCACAGGCCCGGGTTGTGGGCTGGATCCCCCGTGGGGGA
>NW_027223764.1:1178375-1305875 GCF_028538775.1 Myotis yumanensis | reverse complement strand
TGATGTTATCCAGGGGCGGGCAAACTTTTTGACTCAGGGCCACAATGGGTTCTTAAACTGGACCGGAGGCCGGAACAAAAGCATGGATGGAGTGTTTGTGTGAACTAATATAAATTGAAAGTAAACATCATTACATAAAAGGGCACGGTCTTTTTTTTTTTTTTTTTTTAGTTTTATTCATTTCAAACGGGCCAGATCCGGCCCGAGGGCCGTAGTTTGCCCACGGCTGTTATACACATCCAATGGCCCTTGGCAGAAAGATTACCTCCCCCATCCTGGATGAATGCATGAGTGAATGAATGAATGAACGAGTGAGTGAGCGAAGGAATGAACAAACAGACGGGATTCTACTGCACCACTGGGGGGGGGGGGGGGCGGCGAAGCCGCTGCCGGGTAACCTCGGAGCTGGTCTGCTGGAAGCTTCCGGAGCAGGGCCCCAGCTTTGAGACTCATGCAGCCGTGGCTGCCCCCACGAGCAGCACACCTTCCCTGAGGGCCACGCTGCCGGGGGTTCTGGGACGGGCAGTGGAGGGGAAAGACAGGGCTCCTGACCTGGAGGAATGTAACCTGGCAGGAAACCAGAGAGTAAACAAGTAATTACACAGGCGGGCATTTAATTACACGTGTGATACAGCACGGAGCAGGGCGGCCCGGCGAGCACGCAACGGGCTGCCAGGCTGAGGGTCGGGTGTCCGCACAAGGGGGGCTGAGCCCAGACCTGGGAGGAGCCAGAGCGGGAGGCGGGCAACGTGAGAGCGTGGACGCGGTCCAGGCCGCCAGGAGGAAAGGAAATACTCAGAACACGGGAGGCAGGGGCAGAGGAGCGGGAATGTGACCTTGGGCGAGGCCAACAAAGGTCCCTACTATGCGCCCACAGCCGGCTCCGAGGCAGCAGCTGTGGGGGAAGAAAGGCTGGGACCTGGACAGAGCAACAAAAAGCCCGGGATCTCAGTGGCCTTCTGCACACCCTCCTCTGCACCCCACTCCACACCCCCTCCACACCCCCCTGCACACTCACTCCACACCCCCCTCCACACTCACTCCACACCCCCCTCCACACCCCCCTCCACACCCCCCTGCACACTCACTCCACACCCCCCTCCACACCCCCCTCCACACCCCCCTCCACACTCACTCCACACCCCCCTCCACACTCACTCCACACCCCCCTCCACACCCCCCCCACACCCCCCTGCACACTCACTCCACACCCCCCTCCACACTCACTCCACACCCCCCTCCACACTCACTCCACACCCCCCTGCACACTCACTCCACACCCCCCTCCACACTCACTCCACACCCCCCTCCACACTCACTCCACACCCCCCTCCACACTCACTCCACACCCCCCTCCACACCCCCCCCACACCCCCCTGCACACTCACTCCACACCCCCCCACACCCCCCTGCACACTCACTCCACACCCCCCCCCACACCCCCCTGCACACTCACTCCACACCCCCCCCACACCCCCCTGCACACTCACTCCACACCCCCCTCCACACCCCCCTGCACACTCACTCCACACACCCCCCACACCCCCCTGCACACTCACTCCACACCCCCTCCACACCCCCCTCCACACTCACTCCACACCCCCCTCCACACTCACTCCACACCCCCCTCCACACCCCCCTCCACACCCCCCCTCCACACCCCCTGCACACCCCCCTCCACACTCACTCCACACCCCCCTCCACACCCCCCTCCACACCCCCTGCACACCCTCTCTGCACGCCCACTCCACACCCCCTCTGCATGCCCCCTCTGCACCCCAGGGGCAAAGCCGGAGGAGTCGGAACCCTCCCCTGAGAGGCTGTGGGCTGGGTCGGCTCCTGCCCTGAATGAGCCCCTGTGCAGAGGGGGAGGGGAAGGAGGGAGGAGCCCCAAGTGTCTCCAGTGGCTGCTCAGGGCAGGTACAGGGACAGAGCTCAAACCTCAGGACAGAAGTCCGTCACCATCCCCTCCCCCCCCCCCCCGCCCCGTGGAGCTGCAGGCAGGTGAGGGGGGCAGAGGCAGCCCCCACGGAGGCTATGGAGGCACCGGCTGGGCACGGGAGACGCTGGCACCTCCTGCCCTGCGTGAGCACTTCTCACTGGGAGGCCTCCGTGTGCCTTCCACCCCGACTCCGACCTGGGAAACGGCCTGGCAGCTCACCCAGGTGGTAGTGACTGGTCCAGGCGCCTGAGCCCTCCCCGCCCTTAGGATGCGTGCATTCAAAAGCCGCTGCTTGGCGAGGCCGGGGGTGACCCGGACAGATCTGCAGGGGTGGCCCCAGGCCAGCATCACGCAGTCACACGCGGTGGGCAAATGCAGCTGGGAGAGCAGGTGGTGTGAACGCACTTGGGGAGCCACAGGAAGCAGACCAACGCCAGGACAGAACACCTGGGCTGGGGTGGGGGGGGGCGCTGCCAAGACCTTCTCAGCCCCAAGAGAGGAGGGGGGAGTCCAGGCTCCTTAACCTCTTGGATATCAAGGTAAGTACAGCCCGGCCGGTGTGGCTCAGTGGTTGAGCGCCAACCTATGAACCAGGAGGTCACGGCTCGATTCCCGGCCAGGACACAGGCCGGGTTGTGGGCTCCATCCAGGTGGGGGGCGTGCAGGAGGCAGCGATGGATGTTTCTCTCTCATCAGTGTCTCTCTCTCCCTCTCCCTTCCGCTCTGAAATCAATACGAACGTGTTTCCGGTCTCGCTCACACCATCCTTCCTCCTGGGAGGCGGGGCTTCTGCACAGAAGGGACCCTCCTGCTAAGAGGGTGCGGCAGGAGGGGGCGGGGCTCATCACAGCGAAACCCGGCGCCCCAACCCGGCTTTTCCCCCAAAATATCGCAGCCCCGGAGGCCAGAGGCCATCCTAAGGCCGTCCTCACGCTCACACCACCTCCGCCCGTCCAGGTCCCCGTCTGGGCAGCAAGTTCTGAGGATGCGGGGAGCCTACGAGGTCAGAGTTCATCGCCCAGCATCCCAGGAAGTTCTCTCCTCGAAGAACCCGCTGCCATTGTCTTCCCACGAGGTAACCAGCGTCAGGAATATCACCGCCGACACCCCTCCGCCCTCGAGGGAGGTCCGCTTCCACTCCTTCCTGTGAATCTGATCCGATAGGTCAGGGGGGGATGTCCGGCCCGCGGGCCGTGGGAGGCCCTGGAATCGTTGGGTCTGGCCCGGCCACAGCATCCGCGGGCGGGCCTGGAATTCAGGAAATCGAGGAGCTTTTTTCAGAGCGACATCGATTTCTAGGAAGTGACTCACATTAAGCACCCAATGTTACAAACACCCCGATGGCCCTGGGCAGGAGAAGGTCCCCACCCGGCCTAGGTCTTCGTCTAAAATCCAGCGCCCGCGGGACATGTACACAACCCCCCACCAGGGCGACAAGAAGCGGAGGCGGGCTTACAGCTTACGATATACACACACCCAGGGGCCGGGAAGGACGAGCGACGGGAGGCAGGCAAGGGCAGCGCACACAGGCCCGGGCCCGGGGCAGGACCCTCCCGCCCGTGGAGATGAGCTCGGGCCCAGGAGGCGGGCTCTCGCCTCTGAGCCACAGCATGAGGGATGCCCGGCTCCGAGACGGGAATGAGGGATCGCAGAGCCCACCTCACACACCAGACGTAGATGGAGGAGCAGCAGGAGGTGGCTTCACATTATTTATAATTTACCCATTTTACCTTGTTTTCATTGTCCCTCGTCCTCTCCGTTGGAGGAGCCCATTACGTTTTATTATGCTAAACCCCATCTCCTGCCCCATAAATTACAGCCACAGATCTTCATATTCCAGCCTTTCAGCCCCGCGGTCATATTTCAAGCTCTGCCCCAACCAGACGCTGACGCGGGCGCGCACAGGACGTCTGTCAGTGTTACCTCCGCTCTCAGAAGCCTAATACAATTCTGCTCTGTGTGGCCCAGAAACGCCTCTCGGTAGCGCTGAATTATGGAGATCTATTGATTTCTGCGGTGTTTTGACAAAACAATAAAACTAAACCTGTTAGCCCCTGAACAGATACCCAGACATCCACGCAGCCGCCATGGCCGTGGCCATGAAGATCGAGTCACGTGGCCCCGTCAAACCGGGAAGCCACGCAGACCTGCGGCTGCTGGGCAGCTCCCGCCGCACTGCTGTGTCCCCTGTCTCCTCTCGGGGGCAGAACAGAGCGGGGAGAGAGCAGCAGGTCACTGTGGGGTCGGCCGGGCTGGGGCCAGCCTCCCGGGGGTCAACAGGGCCACAGCCCTCATGGGACGGCGAGGGGTGGAGCGAATTAGTACCCACACAGGCGCCCCCACCCTCGGGCCGGGAGGTAGCAGGTGCTCCATGACTGGCGGCTGTCGAGGTTAGAGAGCGTGGCCGAGCCGGGCGTGCCTCTGCCCACGCCCGTGTAACTGAGTCCGCAGACCCGGCCTGGGGCTCACCCCGCCCCGGCCACCACCTTCCGGGGGCTCCTGGGCAAATGGCCCTCGTTTTCCACCCTCCACTTTCTGGTCTGGAGCGCGGGGTCGTCACGCCCGCCCGCCGGCCTCGGGGGTGTTCGGGGGTCACAACCAGTGCGGGAGGCTGCAGGGCTTCGCGAAGGGAACGTGACGGGGCTTGTCGTCCCCTAAACGGGGCACCGGACCATCTGCAAAGTAACCGCGTTGTTCCAAGTCTTAGAACGCAGGTGCGCACGTGGGGAGGGGCTCAAGTTTTTCCTAAGTTTCCTTTCCAGAACCGATACCAGGGTCAGGCCGACCCACCAGGAGTCAAAGCATCATCTCGACACCTGATGACACGGACGAAGCTGACGTCTGCGACCCGGGCCGCATGGAGCTGGTCCCTCCCCTCCGTGGCCCCGGCCCTGCACCTGCTGGGAGAGCGGATTGGAGGCTTGTAAGCGCCTGTCTTCTTGGGGGGGCCGCCTTCTCAGTAAACGCCTCAGGACTCAACCCGCCTGGGTGATGGGACACAGGACAGGCAGCCGAGCCCAACCGGGTTTCCGGTGACAAAACTGCCGCCCGCCCGCCCGCTGAGAGTTATTGCGGCTCCTCCATCTCACCTGGGAGACTGCGAGCCTGGGAGAGTGTGCGCTGCCTCCGTCCGTCGGGGCTAGCCGTGCAGAAAGAGAACTTTCCGGGAAGAAATCACTGTGTCCTTTCCCCTCACAACGCTGATGAAAAGGCACCACAGCCGCACGCTGACGGCCCCGTCACGGCAAGAACGATGCCGCCTCAGAGACACGCGGTTATGAGGCGCCTACTGTGAGCCACGCGCTGGAACCGCACAAAACGGTCACCATTATTCTCTTACAGTCACGGTGGGTCTGTGTGTGACAAGTAAGGACACCGAGGCCCAGGGAGGCGGGCCTTGCTCGTGTCACGGCCACTGCCGGGAGCCTAGGACCGGGAGGCGGTTCTGCCCAAGCCCAAGGCCGGGGCTCTGGCCCCTGAGCCGCCCCTGCGTGGCCCCATCGGATGCTCCGGTCTCACCTGCCAGGTGAGGGGTGGGGCTGTTAGTCATCGTTAGAAGCTGTCGCTGAGCCCTAGGTCACCAGACCCAGCCGTCTGGGCACCTGCTCGGTCCAAGGGTTTGTTCGCAACCCAATCCCTGACCCACCGCCAGCCCGGCCTAGGCCCCCGGCACCTGTGGGAGGAGCCCAAACCCTGAGGGAGGAGCCCCCCCCCCCCCCCCGCCCCTCGCAGTGGGTTAGCGCCCTAAGGGAAGAGCCTGCCCCTCCTCCCCTCGGTGAGCTCTCACCCGGGTCCTCCCTTTCGTGGGCAAGGAGACGGCGCCCTCTTTCTGTTTGGGGGAAACATTTACCGACGTGTGAGGGACTCTCCGAGGGGAGCTCCGTCCCGTCTCTCAGGAAATGCTACCCAATTTTTCATCCAAGAGATTTTTACTTTTTTAAAATAGGTTTTTATTGATTCCAGAGAGGGAGAAACATCCCTGATGAGAGAGAATCATGGAAAGGCTGACTCCTGCACGCCCCCCACTGGGGATGGAGCCAGCCACGTGGGCATGTGCCCTTGACCAGAATCAAACCGTGACCTCCTGGGACGTAGGTAACGCTCAACCCCTGAGCCACATGGGCCAGGCCATCCAAGGGATTTTTAAATGATGGTCTCTCCCTCTCTCCCTCTCTCCCTCTCCCCCTTCTCTCTCTCTCTCTCTCTCTCTCTTTCTCTCTCTCTCTCCTCTCCTTTCCCACTGTCCACGTGGCCTCTGAGAACAGCTCTTCCGGAAACATCTCCGATGGGCCTATTACCTTGAACCTGCTAAATGGAGCTTTTCTATGTTGCTCATTCCCGGGGCTTCTCTCTCCTCCCAGGCATGTGTATTCACCAGCAGCTGCTAATTACATAAGAAGGTAATTTCATGTAAATGTTGGATTTAAAAGCCGTCCAGCGGCCTGCTCACTGTTTACCAGAATTCCCGTTTTGTTGTTCCTACGTGAGTAAATCAACTAATTGATTCCGCTGATTGAGTGAAAAGGCCCCCTAATTGCTCTCCCCATCGAGCGGCTCCGGAATCCTTGGCCGCTGGCAGCGGGACAGCGGCCTCCATGATCCAGCAGCTCCGTTTGCTGCCTAATGAGCCACGGGCGGGGGCCTCGGTTACCAAAGGGGGACGCAGAGGGTCCTGTCCTCTGAGAGCAGCGAGAGCAGCCCCGGAACTGGACCGTTCAGGAGCAAAAACAGAAAAAGAGAAAAAATCTATTTGGTCTCAATTCCTGGACAGTGGCCTCCCCTCCCCTTCGTCTGTCTGGCAGACCCGGTGGGGTCTGGAGCCCCGGGAACGGGTGCCTCCAGCTCTGGGCTTTGTGGGGCGGGGTCATCCATGAGCACACGAGGCCTCCACACAGGAGGGGAGGGGGCTCCCAGGTTTGTCTCCTAAACGGTTTCTAAGAAGAAGCTCAAGAAAGATCAGGGCCCGGCTGGCATGGCTCAGTGGCTGAGCGTCCACCTATGAACCAGGACAGTGATGGCGAACCTGTGACACGCGTGTCAGAGGTGACACGCAAACTCATTTTTTTGGTTGATTTTTCTTTGTTAAATGGCATTTAAAGATATAAAATAAATATGAAAAATATAAGTCTTTGTTTTACTATGGCTGCAAATATCAAAAAATTTCTATATGTGACACGGCACCAGAGTTAAGTTAGGGTTTTTCAAAATGCTGACACGCCGAGCTCAAAAGGTTCGCCATCACTGACCTAGGAGGTCACGGTTCGATTCCCGGTCAGGGCACAGGCCCGGGTGGTGGGCTCGATCCCCGGTGGGGGCGTGCAGGAGGCAGCCGATCCGTGATTCCCTCTCATCATTGATGTTTCCATCTCTCTCTCCCTCTCCCTTCCTCTCTCTTGAAAAACCAATCAACTTTTCTTTTTTTAAAAAAGAAAGGAATGATGAGGGTTCTCCGGGGGGCGGTGTGGAGCACCCTGGTGTGAACTGAGCCCTCATGCCTAATTCCCATGATTCTCAGAGAGGAGACGGCGAGCTGCACACCAGCTGGCGGGTCGGCTGCCTCCCAGGGCCCGGGGGCCTCCCAGGGCCCGGTGGCCTCGCCCGGAGTGGAGTGGCGAGCAGGGACCACACATGGGGGGCAGCGCACGGCGGTCCCGCCCCCCGCCCGCCGCCCCGAGCGCGCTGAGCGGTGACGAGCGCCTGTGTAGCTGCCTCTCGTGCACACGCAGCACCTGCTGCGGATCGGGCAGATGGAGAAGCGACACTAGGACTGGGACCTGGAGGACTGAGAGCTTCCCGGAACGGGCCTGGGTCGGGGGCGAGAGGAACAGCGCGGGCAGCATGGAGCGAGGTCGCCTTTAAACTGGGCTCTTCCTGCTCTTGGACAAATGTCTTTTACCAAATGAGGGTCCGAGGGCCTGCGCTCAAGCAGTGGGATGAGAGAGCCATCTCCGGGCCATCGGGAAAGCAGCAGGGGAGGGGGATCCCAGGTGGGCACGAGTGCCCAGAAAGGCTGTGCCCATGTGCCCGGGAAGGTGCCCAGGAAGGCCTTGCTCAGGAAGGCTGTGCCCAGGAAGGCTGTGCCCATGTGCCCGGGAAGGTGCCCAGGAAGGCTGTGCCCATGTACCCGGAAAGGTGCCCAAGAAGGCCTTGCTCAGGAAGGCTGTGCCCAGGAAGGCCGTGCCCAGGAAGGCTGTGCCCATGTGCCCGGGAAGGTGCCCAGGAAGGCTGTGCCCAGGAAGGCCATGCCCAGGAAGGCCGTGCCCGGGAAGTCCATGCCCGGGAAGGCCGTGAGCGGGAACCAGAGTCCTGAGAAGCGCAGTGGAGACGGTACAGTCGGCCAGGGAACCGGCCTGCCCCAGCGGCTTCAGCGATGCCCGGAATCTGCTTGCAGAAGCGGCAGAAGCAAATGCGGAGCCTGGAAGCCCTTTCCCGGCAGGAGTGGTCACGCGCCTCCTGGGCCGGGAATCGCGGTGGGCACCGGGGTAGCCGGCCCTCCCATCCTGAAACGCGGACACGGGCGTGGTCTGGACGAAGGCGAGGAGAGGCACGTGGTGCCGGGGAGGCCCCAACGGTGAGGCTGGCAGAGGAGGGCCACGGCCGCCGCCCCCACGGACAGCACTAACGAGTGACCACCACTCCGGACGCGGCGCTCTGACCGCGCCCATGACCCACGCGGAAGAGCTGCCAGGCCCAGGCTGGGAACGGGGGGTCCAGGGCCCCATCAGCACCTCAGGCTCAGGCCGCCCTCCCACTCCGGAGCCCAGAGCCCAACGACAGCAAGACGCAGCGAGCACCCGGCCTCCTCCCTGCTCCTCGTGCTCCCAGGCCCCGGAGGTCGCCAGAGCCCCAGGCCACAGGAGGCCCTGAACGGACCCAGCCTCCCCGGGGGACTGGCCGTTTCTCTCTCCCCCTGGATTCTCCATTCGCCCCGACGCCCAGCAGGGACAGCGGGCCGGGCTCCCCCAGCGGTGTGTTGTTAGATCCCGACGGGCCTCCTCAGGCCTCTGAGAGGCACACGAAGCCGCCCCCCCCGTGTGCCGCCTGCATCCATGCCCGCACCCCGCACCCCGGAGCCCACGCCCGACGCCCCGCACCCTGCGCCCACCATCCATCTCCACGCCGTGACTTGGCCGCAGGGCCCTGCACAGCCTGCCGCAGCCACGGAGCCCGCATGCTATTCCTGCCTTTATCTTGTTAGCATAATGTGCAGCTTCGTTAACCAGCCAGATGAACCCTTTAGTAATTGGAGCTAATGAATTTAATTTTCCACTTTCTATTTTTCTAATAATAAAACAAAGTCCTAATTTGCTCATCGTTCAAGGGAGGCTCCGAGTAGCTGCTCGGAGTCAAGGTGAGGCCAAGGGCACAGGCGGGCGGGAGGCGTTCGCATCCCTCTCGCCGATCCTGGTTGGGTTTTGTTTTTCTTTGGAATTTCTCAGGCACTGAACCTAAACGGATCATTTTCCTGATTCTGCAGAGAATGAAACTAAAGGCCAGAATAAACCCGGCCGGCGTGGCTCAGTGTTTGAGACTCGACCTATGAACCAGGAGGTCACGGTCAGATTCCCGGTCAGGGCACAGGCCCGGGTTTCAGGCTCCATCCCCAGTGCGGGGGGGCGTGCAGGAGGCAGCCGATCCATGGTTCTCTCTCATCATTGATGCTTCTATTTCTCCCTCCGCCCTTCCTCTCTGAAATCAATAAAAATATTTTTTAAAACAAATAAATAAAGACCAGAACAAGATTTCGTTTTTCTTTTTACAACAAGATGGCACCATGAAGGCAGCGTTCCGGGGGGCGGGTGTGAAGACGGGGTCACGCACAGGAACGCAGGGTGCACAGCGGGCGGAAGCGTCACTGACGCGGCGAGAGGAGCGCCTGTGGGAGAAGCGCTGGTTTGGTGAGAATCTGCTCCCGAGGCTCCACCCCCTGCAGTCGGGCGGCCGGGACGGGACTCACCGAGTCCCCCCAAAATGCTGACACCTTAGCAGCTGATCGCTCACCTCGAAAATGAGATGCATTTCAATAAATGCTGCCTTTGTAACGAGTCAAAGCGTGTGCGTACATTTTGGGGACACCCTACATATATCTCCTTTCCTTTTTTTTCTTTTATTATCCTCAGCCGAGGGTATTTTTCCATTGATTTTTAGAGAGAGTGGAAGAGAGAGAGAGAAGCATCCCTGTGAAAGAAATGCATCGATAGGTTGCCTCCTGCACACGCCCCGACCAGGGCCCGAGCCAGGGAGGAGCCTGCAATTCAGGTACGTGCCCTTGACTGGAATCGAACCCGGGACCCCTTGGTCCGCAGGCTGATACTCTATCCACTGAGCCACACCGGCCAGGGATACATCTCCTTTCTTGCTGCCTGTTACTAACAGCCACGCCACCCAGTGAGGAACCAGTGTCTGAACCAGCAGCGGGGGGAGGGGGAGGCCCCTTAGCTTGGGGCAGGGCCCCCCGAAGGAAGGCTCCCTGGGACTGGAGTCCCTGTGCCTCCGCCCCAGGATCAGGCGGCAGCCGCGTCAGATGCGGTTAATTCATTGGGCGTTTTATTAGGTGGATAAAAGGGCCGCAGGCAGGACGAGCCTCGGTCGCTCGGGGTACATTTCATCCGTGACTCAGAGCAGATTCCTCGCCGATTACCGTGTTCGCTTCCCTCCGCCGCATTCTTCTCTGCATTGCTGAGGCAGCTCGGCCGCGTCTGAAATGGCCGGGATAAAAGGCCCCCCCCCCCCCCCAGTTACATTAACCACTTTGTCCTTTTAATTCATCTAATTACATGCAAGGAGGACGCACTGCCTCGCAGGCGGCTCCGGCTGGGCCGGCGGCTCTTTGTTGTCTTATTAGGGCGCCTTTGTTCCGGGGGGTGGTTAGAGCCATTTCCAGCGGCGGCCTCAGCTCCATGAGGATGCGCGTACTTGTTTAAATTACCTTTCAAAATGCTCCAGGCCATTAAGGGGGAGGCGCGGCAAATAAAAGTTGGAGTTTTTGTCATAATGTTTTACCCTAATCACAGCTTTTATTTTATTATAATCCATTAGTTGACAATATTATTCTATAGATTATTAGGCAGCAATTTTGTTATCTTCTCACGCTTCCCGCGCTCGCACGCCAGGCCGGGATCCACACGCCTCCGCCTAACACGCTTTCAATTTTGTTAAAACCTCTATTTAACTGGTTTGCCTGGGGAGCATCTTGGCAAATGTGCTTTTAATTCCGTTCTAATTACCTCAGCGGTTGACAGACCCCGGCGGGGGTGTAATGGGGTCCCCCTTTTTCCGGGGTCCCTGCGGCCATTCCTGGGGTCCTTTCTTTGCTGTGAGAGGCCAGAGGTTACGCTCGGGAGAAGGGCCTTTCGTCTCTGTCCAGCGTGTAGGTGATTTTTTTAAAAACACAGTTTTTAAAGCCTGGCTTCCCTCCTCATCTGGAAAAGGCCATCGGCTCTGCGCTTTCCAGCCTGATTCCTGGGGGCGTGGGACACGAAGGCCAGGCTGGTGGGAAGGGAGGGTTTGTGCCCAGACAGGAAGGCAACTCCTTCCCATGCAGATGCCGCGAGAGAGAAGCGGCCTCTCCCACGACAGGTGACTGGGTGGGGAGCGGCCGCAGGGCTCTGCTTTGGGGGCACAGCAGCTTCAAGACGGCTTAGCCCTGCTCTCCAAACAAGTCCCACCCGGCCGGCGTGGCTCCGTGGGTGCGCGTCCACCTACGAACCAGGAGGTCAGGGTTGGGTTCCTGGTCAGGGCACAGGCCCGGGTTGCGGGCTCGATCCCCAGTGTGGGGCGTGCAGGAGGCAGCCGGTCCGTGATTGTCTCTCATCATTGAGGTTTCCATCTCTCTCTCCCCCTTCTTCCCTGAAATCAATAAAAATATATTTAAAAACAAACGAACCACAAACAGCTCCTAATTCTCTCTGAGGTCGGGGAGTTTGTTCTGGCAACGACCCAGGGGTGCCAGGGGTCCTGGCACACAAAACAACAGCGGACGCTTTGCCCCGAAGAAGGGATGCCTCTGACAGGGAGGCGGCTCGGGTCTCTGTAAACGAACCCGGTCTTTTCTCCATGACGACCCTCTGTACACAGAGACACGGGCCCCGGGGTCGCGTGGGGGCCTGGAGACATGTGAGGCCAGGCTGGCCAGTGATGTCCACAACTGATAGCGAAACGGGGCACGGGCTTCTATCCGTTCCCTGCTCTTTCTTATGCTCCTGTGTGTCCTCTCTCCCTCTCCCTCTCTCTCCCTCTCTCTCCCCCTCTCTCTCTCTCTCTGAATCCGCATTTGTGCTCCTCGCTATGCTTCTGTTCGATCACTCAGCCTGTCAGCCCCACCGGGACCCTCCGAGATGAGTCACTGCAACACTCACCTCGAGTTCGTGATCCAAACTCGGGGCTCCAGGGACCCGGGCCGCTGCTGTGCCGGCCAGCAGGGAGCAGATGGCTCCGCACCCAGCCTTCCCCTCCAGCCACGCCCTGGCCCGGAAGTGCCCTTGGCGATGGTTCTAGGCCTGTTGAAAAGTCAACATGGCCTTCCCTCTCGTCTTTAAACCTGGATGTTGACCTTTTCTTTTTATTTAAAACAAGAGCGTGGTTGCTCCAGGATGGCACCGGCCGCTGAACTGAAAGGAGGCGTGTGCGACGCACGTTCCCGATGACGCGGCCGCAAGGAGCAGGCTAAGTGTGAGACCAGCCGTTTCCCAGGGAAGCGAGGCTCCTTCCCGGAGAACATGTGCCGGCGTCTGGGGCGTTTTTGCTCCTGAGAACTGAGAACGCGCTACTGGCATCCAGTGGCTTGAGGCCAGGGGGCGCTGCCAAGCACCCACAATGACCGGGCCCCCCTTCACACCCACAAAGCTCTGTGCAGCGCCAATTACACGCCTGTTGGACTGTTAAAGCACTCAGTTACCAACACCCCTCCCCCTGCGTTTAAACATATTTTTATTGATTTCAGAGAGGAAGGGAAAGGGAGAGAGAGAAACGTCAATGATAAGAGAGAGAATCATGGATCGGCTGCCTCCTGCACGCCCCACACTGGGGATCGAGCCCACAACCCGGGCCTGTGCCCTGACCGGGAATCCGACCGTGACCTCCTGGTTCATAGGTTGATGCTCAACCATTGAGCCACGCCGGCCGGGCCTCCTTCGCTTTATATGCATCAGGCCTTTAGTATTCGCGGCGTGAGGGTGGGGGGAGGGTGTGTGAGGAATGATCTCAGAAAGATGCCTCATAAAAATCTGCACTCAAATTAATGCCAAAGAGAAGGAAAATGCTCTTCCGACACTTCATCTCCAGACTGCGCGGCGGCTGCTGAACACCTGTCAGGACTCTCTGTGCCAGGGCTCCGGCCGCCCGATGCGAACATGCAGCTCAGTGCAGCCGCGCAGTGTGATTAACACACGGCTCCTATGGAAACCGCTCGGGCAGCACAGGCGCTGAGTCCTTGGCCGAAGGCACTGAGCGTCCTCGGATGGATGGTCGGGGGGTGCAGTGGGCGTGCCTCACCCCAGCCCAGGGGCCTCAGCAGGCAGGGCCTCCCCGCTCCCTGCTCCCCAACCCCGAGGTCAGCAGCCCTTTCCTACCTTCTCCGTGGGGCCACATTTCCAGGCCCGAATTCAGTTCCACCCGACACGGCGGCAGGACCGTGTCTGACCCCCAAGCACCACGTGTGGCCCTTAGGCAGGAGGGACACCATGAGAATCTCATGAACGCAGCGGGCGGCGGGCCCAGCCTCACAGCGTTTCCCTGATCGGAAAGAAGTGAGGAAGTGGGGGGAGGGGATGGAGAAATTAGCCTCCATCACCACTGTCACCTCGACCTGTGACCTTAAGACACTGCCCACTCCCTCCTGCCTCTGGCCCTGCGGGAACCCCAAGAAACATCGGGCTGGCCGCAGCGAACCCCACCTCCGGGGAATCCTCATCAGAGTCTCTCATGACCTGGGGAGGCGTTTTTAACCTCTTAGACACAGGAGACGCCGTGGCGACGTGTCCGTGTTATGGCGGCCGGGCTCCACGCCGCAAGCGGAGCGACAGCCATCTCGTGCCGTGTGATGAAGGCGGTTCCGAGCCGGCTTCACGGCTCAGACGCATAGCAGAACCTGGTTGCGTAGACGACAAGGCCCCAGGGCAGCTCCTGGCAGCTGGACTTCCCTCGCAGCCGACACAGATGTCAGAGCTGCCAGGCCCTTAGGCGCCGAAGCGTCCCCACCCCACGCCCCACTCAGAGAGGGAAGCGTCCCCACCCCACGCCCCACTCAGAGAGGGAAACCGAGGCTCGGAGCCCCGGACGTGGGGAGGGCCGAGCAAAGACTTCGTCCCAGGCCTGTTGCCGGGCAAGTCCCAGACCTCTGTCTGCTCTCTCATGACCTGCCACCGGCGGCATCGCTGGGACGTTTTCCTGTTGAAGGAAGGCATTGCCACGGGGATGAGATGTCATTCGCGGGGACCCACGCGCTCCCGGTCACGCCGTGCAGCCAGAGGCCGTGTCCACACGTCTCGCCGGCGTGTCACGTTTCAGACGAAGAGGCTCGTCTTTTGGGATCATTCATGGGTTAAAGTCAGTCCATGGTGAAGAGTTCGGTCAGGATGTGGCCAAGAAAAGGCCTTCCACACACAGTGCTGGGAACATGGGGAGCCACACGCCAACGAGTGAAAGTGGAGTCCAGTGTGTCCCTTGGCTCCAAACCCGTTCCAAACGGACCGGAGCCCTCACTCTAAGACCGAAACAACAAGTTACCTGGAAAAAAACGCAGGTGCTAGGCCCACGGGCCTTGGTCTTGGAGAAGATGTTATGACTTTGACCCCAAAGGCAAGGGGAGTGAAGGCAAAACAGGATGAACAGGACGCTATCAAACTAAAGAGCTTCTGACGGCGAAAGAAGGCAAAACAGGATGAACGGGGCACTATCAACTAAAGAGCTTCCGCCAGCAAAACCAACAGGAGCCAGGCGCATGGGAGGTGATATTGGCAAACAGTCCCCCCCAGGGGTTCGGGTCCAAAATATATGAAGAACTCACACAACTCAAGACCAAGCGACCCAACTAGAAAACGGGCCGAGGACCTAACAGACACTTCTCCCAAGAAGACATACAAACGGGCAACAGATCCATGAAAAGATGCTCAATTTCCCCGGCTATTAAGCAAATGCACATCAAAGCTACAATGAGATCCTCCCTCCCACCTGTGAGAGCGCCATGATCAACAAGACGGGTAATGACAGGTGTTGGAGAGGCTGTGGAGAACAGGGAGCCCTCCTCCACGGCTGGTGGGAATGTAGACGGTACAGCCACCGTGGAGACAGTATGGCCGTTCCTCAAAAAACTAAGAATAGAGCTACCATACGACCCAGCAACCCCTTTTCTGGGCATCAACTCGAAAACAGTTATTTACAAAGATGTATGCACCCCTGTGGCCACTGCAGCATTATTCACGGTGGCCAAGACATGGAGACCACCGAAGTGTCCTTCCACAGAACATGGCACATACACACAGTGGAACACTTACTACTCAACCGCAAGGAAAGATGAAAGACTGCCATTTGCAACACCTCGGCGTGACCTTGAGAATATCATGCTAAGCAAAACAAGTCAGATAGAGAACAATCAAGACCCATATGCTTTCACTCATGTGTGGGATGTGAAACTGAAACTCATTGACACAGACAACAGGGCAATGGTTCCCGGAGGGAAGAGGGTGGTGGGAAGTTAGGGCACAGGGAGCCAAGCAGTGTGGTGACGTGAGATGTGACTTTGGGTGGTGGGCACGTATCATAGAAATGCACACTCGAAACCTGCACGATCCTGTGGACCAGGGTCACCCCAATAAGGCGAGTTTTAAAAAAGACAAGACTTAGGCACAGGAGGCTCTTCTTTGCTCAAGTAAGGCACCAGCGGGGAGTTTTTAATATAGATTGTTATTGATTTCAGAGAGGAAGGGAGAGGGAAAGAGAGAGAAACATCTATGTGAGAGAATCATTGAACAGCTGCCCCCTGCACGTCCCACACTGGAGATCGAGCCTGCAACCCGGGCACGTGCCCTGACCGGGAATTGAACCGTGACCTCCTGGTTCATGGGTCGATGCTCAACCCCTGAGCCCCGCCGGCCGGGCACGAGCTGGGATTTAAACTCAAGTTCAGTCCCAAAGAGCTTCTCCCACCGGCTGCACGACCCTCCCCAGGCACAGGCCCGGCTCCGGGCAGAGGCGAGAAGGCCTGCGTGGCCCACGCTGTGCGCGCCTGCCCTTCCCGGTGGAGGCCAGGCGGCCGGTGGGTGAGGCCCAGGCCCGGGCTGCGACCCTCTGACAATGTACCCGGACCAGGTGCCTCCTGTCCCTGACGACAGGCTCTGTCCTGTGTGACCAGCCCCAGAACAGCTCCTGGTGCAGATGGAAGGTGCCATGTGGCCAGGGGGTGGGCACCCCTGAGGTCAGAGGGGAGGGGCCAGGGGACAGGAGAGAGACCTCCATGCAGAAACTTACAGGGAGGGAACGGTTCATTGTCCCATCCCCAAGTGGCCACCAGAGAGCCGTGGCTGGCTTCTCACTAGAGCGTGGCAGGGCCCCTCCCGGGCAGTCTCCAGGGGAGTCCTGGGCCACAGCAGCGCCCTCCCGGGTGGGGGTGGGTCGTGAGCTGAGCACAGGGCGGCCCAGAGACGGCTCCACACAAAGGCGGCCAGAAGCCCCGGAAAGGGGGGGGGGGAGCCAGCGGGAGGGAGGGGTGCTGCACGCCTGGGCCCAGGAGCTGCTGGGACTCACCTGCCTCGGCATCAGGTGCCTGGCAAGGAGGCGGGCACGTGGCTGCCTCCCAAAACACTGATGGGAGGGGCCCAAGGGCAGGGCCCACTCTCCAAAACCATCAGAGGCAGCTGCCCGGCCTGCAGGCTCCCCCCATTGGGAGCTGGACATCCTGGTGAGGACCCAGGACTCAGGCCGGAGGGCCACTCGAGGCACAGGTGCAGCCCCGCCCCCGCAGGGTCCTGGGGAGGAGGTGCACGCCCCTCAGTTTGTGTGCAGGGGGTGCAGGGGGTGCAGGGCTCTATGCCCCCCCGTGACTGCACCCCAGGCACACCCATTCTTGGACCCCATGGCTCTGCACTATGGGGGAGGCCTGGCCCAGCTCTGCAGGACCTGGTGCGAGCCACCTCTGCTCTGGCCTCAGTCTCCTCATCGTCCCCCGTGGCGTCCCCCGTGGCGTCCCCCGTGGCGTCCCCCGCGGCGTCCCCCGTGGCGTCCCCCGTGGCGTCCCCCGTGGCTGTGACCTGAGACAGTCGCCCTATCAGCGCAGTGACCGGCCCAGACCAGCGAGGGCGCCGAGCGGCCAAGAAAGACAGATTCCCCGCCAGGCTCGAAAGACCAACCTCGGACCCCGGGGAGGGGAGGAGCCCCCCAAAATGGGAGCCATGCTAGCAAGCCCCGCGTCCCCACCCCACGCGGGCCTCCCGGGGACAAGGGCGGGTGCATGGTCACCCCAGCAATAGCGGCGGCTGCCGTGAATGCAGCCCACACGCTCGGGCCCTGCGTTGTGCGGGGCCCGGTCCTAACTCCCCACGAGCGTGAACTATGGATCCCGCCCCCGCCCCGCGCGGTTCTTAGGGGGCAGCACAGTTAGCCCCGTCCGCACCGGGAGGGGGAGGCAGGAAGCCCCGGCGGCCACGCAACCTCTCCTCCCGCCACCCACACGAGCACCAGCGTCCACTACGGGCTCAGCCAACGCCGCAGGGGAGCTGGGCTGGCAGCTCTCGGAGGCCAGCGTGCCCACCCCGCCGCCCCTCGCCCCGCATCCACTCCGTGTGTTTCACTCTGGCTTTTTCTAAGAGAACGTCCAATCGCTGAGCACACTCGGGGCGCCCCCACCTGGAAGGCCGTGGACGCACGTGGCTGCCCAAGCGCTCCCACCTGCCACCGGCCCCTCCTGAGCCCAGGAGCCCGGTGACCCCGCCCTGGGCCCCGGGGGGCGGCACCTGTTGGGGGGGGGGGCAGCATGCCGCTCCAAGGCTGTCTTCAGGGTTCAGGGAGGAGGGCATCGTGCGCAGCGCCCACCCGCCGCTCGGGCTCGGGCTGTCCCGTGGGTCTCAGTCTCGGGCCTGGGCAGCACCCGTAGCGCCCGGCGCAGGGGAGGGTCCCATCGAGGGACAGGAACGCCGAGCGCCAGAGCGGCGCCTGCCCATGTGTCCGGGCACCACCACCCGCGACCTGGGCCTCTGGGAACCCACTTCCATCACGGAAGGTGGGGCCCGGCCGCATGGCTCAGGGGCTGAGCGTCCACCTGTGAACCCGGAGGTCAGGGTTCATCCCGGTCAGGGCACAGGCCCAGGTGGCGGGCTCCGTACCCCGTGGGGGGCGTGCAGGAGGCAGCCGGTCCATGATTCTCTCTCATCATTGTTTCTATCCCTCTCCCTCTCCCTCTCCTTTCCTCTCTGAAATCAATAAAAACTTATTTTAAAAATAAGTTAATTAGTTAATTAATTAATTAAAGCCCTGATGGACCCGCCTCCTGGGTCGGATCCGGCCTCTCCGTGGCGAGGGGAGGGGAGGGGCGGGCCTCGGAGGCGCAGCTCCGCCAGGAACTAGGACAGACACCCCGTGTTGGGGGGGGGGGGGAGCGGAGGGAGAGGCCTCCTCCACGCAGCCGCGGCGCACAGCCATTCCTCCCCGAACATATACATTTTGTAATTGCAAATGGAAAGATTGCCCGTAATGGCGGGAACAGACCCATTTCCTCATCAGCCGAGCGCCGGCGGCGGCGAGCGAGGCATCTGCCCGCGGGCTGCCGGGCGGGGCGCTGTGCGCGGGAGGCGTGATTTAGTGTTTGCAGCCGCCCCATCTGCTGCGGTTATTACAGAAATTATATATAAACCAGTTAGTAAACACTTTGCCGAGTTGTCTGTTGTTTGGATAATCACCCATAATAACACGGAGCATCAATATGGTCTTTAAACCCGATTTGGGAGTTAATGGAATGAGCGGAGGCCGCCTGCGCGCGCACCGGGGTAATGTCATTAGGAATGTTTGTGAAGAACAAATTAAATCCGCTGTAAATTGTGCTCTCAAGTCAGCCAGCAAGCAGCGGCTGGAGCAGGCTTTCTGTTAACCGCCGCGCGCAGGCACTCGGGCCGGAGGGGAGCGCGCTGCCGCCGAGGTGCTAATTGCTGCCTTAATGGCTCCTGTGGGCCGTCCGACCGCCCGACCGCGCAGTCGGCCTTGCACCGAGTCCGAGTCCGTAGTCAACCGGGCAGCCTGTCACCGCCTGTCACCGCCTGGCTGCCGACTCCAAGGAGGCGCCGGCCTGGGTCACCTCCGAGTGCAGGGCCTTTCCGGCTGGTTCTCAGGGCGCAATGGGTTCGAGTGTGAGTCAACCTGGCTCCTTATCCCCATCCAGGTGGGGGGTGCTGGGACGCCTCGGGGTCCCAGGGATCCCAGGGGAAGAGTCGGTTTGGGGGGGGGGAGGGGGATTATTTGTTTGTTTTTATTTTTTATTTTTTATTTCAGAGAGGAAGGGAGAGGGAGAGAGACAGAAACATCAGTGATGAGAGAGAATCACGGATCAGCTGCCTCCTGCACGCCCCCTACTGGGGATGGAGCCTGCAACCCCAGCACGTGCTTTGGACCCAAATTGAACCGTGACCTCCTGGTTCATAGGTTGACACTCAACCCCTGAGCCAACCGGGCAGCGGAAGAGTCCATTGTGATGTGTCCAAAGGGGAGCCATGTTCAGAGGAAGAAAGGCCAGGAGGGGAAGGCAGTAGAGGAAGGGGTCCGGGAAGAGGCTGCCGTCCACGTGGTCCTGGCGGAGGTCACTCCTGCCGAGGGTCACACCTGCAGGGGCGGCGCGGGCTCCCAGGTCTGTCTCCAGGGGCTGTTCATTCTGCCCGGTATTCCGCTTCCTCTCCTGCCCCCTCCCCTCCCTGGGAGCCGCCGTATCTGTGCCCCATCCCACAGGGACGGGCGGAGGCTTCAGGGCTCAGGCCTGTGGGAGGGACGACGTGGCTGGCCAGAGGCCCAAGTGGATCACAATGCGGGGGGGGGGGGGGGGGGCTGCCAGGCGCTGAGCTATTGAGCAGGGGGGACCCCAAAGGGCCCTGAGCCTGGACCCTCGGAAATGAAGAGCATCCTGTGTGCCCGGCCGTATGGCTCAGCAGCTGAGCGTCCCCCAGGAACCAAGAGGTCAGGGGTTCCATTCCCGGCCAGGGCACATGGCCGAGACCCCCAGCCGGGGGCGTGCAGCAGGCAGCCCATCCATGACGTTTCTCTCACCCATGTTTCTCTCTCTATCCCTCTCCCTTCCTCTCCCCGTCAAAATCGGTAAAAAACGTCTTTTTAAAAAGAACACCCTGGAGCAGGGGTCCTCAAACTGCGGCCCGCGGGCCACATGCGGCCGCCGAAAACCTTTATCCGGCCCGCCAGGTGTTTTTGCCGCCGCTGTGGGCATAGGAATTTGTTCAGTTTCTTTTTAAACTATAGTCCGGCCCTCCAACGGCCTGAGGGGCCGTGACCTGGCCCCGTTTAAAACGTTTGAGGACCCCTGCCCTGGAGGGACGCGGCGGCGCTGGGCGCGGTGCCCACCAGCCTGAGGGGAACTGGGACCTTCTCTGGTGAAAGCCTTCTTCCCACCAACACCCTGCACGCCCGTGGGCCCTTCCTGCTGCCGGGACCTGCGGGCCGGGCCCCGACTGCCCCACCAACCACCTAGGACCGTGGTTGGCAAACTGCGGCTCGCGAGCCACATGCGGCTCTTTGGCCCATAGAGTGTGGCCACGAAGTTTCAATCGCACTGTACGTGCGCACCCGCACGTGGTGTTTTGTGGAAGAGCCACACTCAAGGGGCCGCAGTTTGCCGACCACTGGTCTAGGACAAGGCCCAGCGTCAGTAAAGGGCAAACGTTACCAGCTAAAAAAACCCACAAAACGTGTGTGTACGTGCGTGTGTATGTGTGTATATGTGCATGTGTGTATATGTGCATGTGTGTATACGTGCATGTGTGTATGTGTATATGTGTGTATACGTGTATGTGTATATATGTGTGTATGCGTGTGCGTGCGCGTGTGTATGTGTATCTGTGTGTGCGCGTGTGTGTGCGTGTATCTGTGTATGTGTATGTGTGTATGTGTGTGTATGTATCTGTGTATGTGTGTATGTGTATGTCTGTGTGTGTGTGTGCATGTGTGTGTGTGTGTGTGTGTGTGTGTGGAGGGGGTGCGCAGGGAGGGGGTACAGCCCCCCTGGAGCCTGCCCTGGGACCGGGGGCTGGTCTGACTGGCAGCTGGGACAGGGGTTTTGAGCCAGTGGGTGGCACTGAGTCGACTGAGGAAGACAGAACTCCGAGCCCAGGTTCCCCTCCAAGAGGCCATTTGTCTGGAAAAGAGAGATTTCTCCTGTTCACGTGACTGTTTTAAAGCAGCCGTTTCCTGTCCGGGCCTCGTTCTGCGCCCGGCGGCAGCCACCGCCCTTCCTGCAGCTGCACCCCGATCGTTAGACCGACGCCCCTCCCGGGGGCTGTCTGGCGGGAGAACGCATTTTATCCCGAAGACGAGGCCGAGGCCGCGTCAGTGAGAAAATTGCTCTAAATGGGAACAAAGCCGACACGCGCCGCTTGCGCACCAACGGCCACGTGTGTATGGCGCCCAGAAACGTGTCCCCCGGCCGTGGAGCAGATCGCAGGCGCGAGGCTCAGGTTGGCAGAAATGGGACATTGTGGGGGGGAGGGAAGTTGGGAGTGGTCAGGGGTTGGGGGTCAGGGGTTAGGACAGGTTTCTCCCCACTCCTCTGACTTAAAGCCCAGGACCGTGTCCGCGTCGCCTGGAAACCCGGTGAGCCCAGGGCTGGGGCCCCGGCAGGAACTTGGGGTTCTTCCGAGGCCATTGCGTGCGTTGCATCCTGTGAGCCCCAGATCTGCCTCCTCACTCGCGGCCGAGTTGTTCAACTGAACTGATCGGGGATGGAGGGCGCCTGGGGCGGGGGGTGCCCGTCAGCCACTCCTATTCTTTCTTTTATTTTTTTTTGAATCCTCACCCGAGGGTATTTTTCCATTGATTTTGAGGGAGTGTGGGGAGTGGGAGAGAGAGGGAGAGACAGAGAGAAACAGGGATGTGAGGGAAACACATCGATTGGTTGCCTCCTGCTCACACCCCCACCAGGGCCCGGGCTGGGGAGGAGCCTGCCACGGAGGAACCTGCCCTTGACCGGGATGCAAACCGGGACCCTTTGGCTCTATCCACTGAGCGACCTGGCCAGGGCCAGGCACACCTTTTACAAGAGAGAAACGCTGTATTGTTTGGTCACAGTCAGTGGGGTGGCTGGTGGCAGGGAGAACAGGCCCCCAAGAAGTCTTCAAGATCAACATGTAAACACTGGACTGATCGCTGTAAAGACTGTCAGTCCTTGATCCTCTCTCATGAGAACAGACGCCAGTGAGGGCCATTTTCTGCTCTTATTCACGGGAACGTGGGTCGATTCTCAAGTCCGAGAACTCATCAACAGGACGCATTTCCATCCGCCACGGACAGAGTGGGGGTCGTGTCGGGGACTCGGAACATTCGACAAGGGCACCCCACGCGCCGTCTCTTGGTGGAGGCGCTCAAAGGGGGTGCAGAACAGTGCCTACCGTCGGGTCTCCATTCTTCCTTCCCTGTGTGTCCCCCGACCCCCTAATTCAGATACTACCTCCTGCCCATTCTTTTCTTGATAGATAGATAGATAGATAGATAGATAGATAGATAGATAGATAGATATAGATGATAGAGATAGAGGTAGAGGTAGAGGTAGAGGTAGATGTAGATGTAGATGTAGATGTAGATATAGATATAGATATTTTTATTGATTTCAGAGAGGAAGGGAGAGGGAGAGAGAGATAGAAGCATCAATGATGAGAGAATCATGGATCGGCTGCCTCCTGCACGTCCCCCACTGGGGATCGAGCCCACAACCCGGGCCTGTGCCCTGACCGGGAATCCGACCGTGACCTCCTGGTTCCTAGGTTGATGCTCACCCTGGGCAGAATGAGCACTTTCATAAGAAGAGACGACCCACTGAGTGGCCACGTGAATAAAAACTTTCAAGGTCCAAGTTACACGTTCAAACTGACCTAAAGAACATGCATTTGATATCAGACTGTTTTTACTTAAAAACACAACAAAACCAACAACACCCAGAACAGGGAGCAAAGACCTTCGTCTCAGGCGGCTGAGCCCTGCCCGTGCAGAGTCCAGTCCTGCACCCACCTTCCCGGAGGAGCCGGGCCGATCGCAGGCGCTGGGTGGCAGGGAGACGCGCCTGAGGAAGGGGCTGGACATGTGTCCGAGGTGGAGGGTGGAGGTCAGGAGAGGGGAGGGCTGCGAGGGTGGTCCTGGGGGCAGGAGGAGGGCAGCGCTTTCCCAGGCCTCTCGGGGCAGAGCGCAGACAGCAGGGGTGGGTCCAGCTCAGCATGGGACTTGGTACCCATCGGGCTCCTGGAGGGTCAGGGGCTGGGTCTGGGGAGAGGGTGCGGGCACGGGGGAGTAGGGGCAGGGCGCTGTGCGGGGATTTGAATCTGCTTTGGTTAAACCCTCCGGACCTGCCCGCCCCATGATGCCCGCCCCTGCAGCTCGAACAAGAGCGTCTCTGTGTGGCTGCCACAACGCCTGAGAAAAGAAAAAATCCTCAAACTGGTCAGACACCAGGACCGGCGTTCGGTGGAGTTTGGGTAAATTTTTAAACATAGAACAAATTGATCTGTTCCTTTTTTAAAAACATGTTCTTACTGATTTCAGAGAGGAAGGGAGAGGGAGAGAGAGAAACGTCAGTGATGAGAGAGAATCACTGATCGGCTGCCTCCTGCACGCCCCACACTGGGAATAGAGCCCACAACCCGGGCCTGTGCCCTGACCGGGAATCGAACCCTGACCTCCTGGTTCATAGGTCGGTGCTCAACCACTGAGCCACACCAGCCGGGCTCGATCTGTTTCTTATGACTCTAAACTTGTTGTAATGAAAGGATTGTCCTTTATGCCAAGATGATACCCTTAACACTTTTTTGTATTAAAATGTCTTTTCTTTTCTAGAATGTTGCTGCCAGCAGGTGATCTTGTCTTTGGGTCTTTTGCCCAAAATTAAAATCCGGCAACACTTCCTCCAAACCCCTGAACTGTTTGCAGCGGTTAGTTCGTGAGCCACAGAGTCCACAACAGCCGCCAGCCGGCCCGTGGGCGTCTCACACCTGGACCGACCGTGTTTACCCGGCGGGGCGTTCCGGACGGGCCCTGCAGCGGGGGGGAGGGCTGAGGCCGGGGCTGTCTAGATGTCAGCACGTTTGTGAAATGCCTACAACTGGGACCGGTTTTCAGATCAGATCCCCCATGGTGGCCAACCTCTGAGTTAGTCTGAGGACATTGGAATTGGGTTTTCAAAACAGATGGTGGACCCGGCCGCCGCGGCTCAGTTGTGGAGCGCCGACCTATGCACCAGGAGGTCAGAGTTCAATTCCCGGTTGGGGCACAGGCCTGGGTTGTGGGCTCGATCCCCAGTAGGGGGCGTGCAGGAGGCAGCTGATCCATGATTCTCTCTCATCTGATATTTCTATCCCTCTCTCCCTCTCCCTTCAAGGCAGGGAGAGCGACACATGTGGCTATTGTTCAAGCGGTGCGATTCGCAGGAACAACAGCACAGGGCAGTGACATTGTGCGAAGGACCAGCCGGAGGAGGCAGGCCCCTCGAATTAGCCCAAAGCCGCGAGCCCTCCTCCGCACGATGACGCCGCTCTCGGCCTCTCTGCTGGGTCCTGACGGTGCTGAGAAGCCGTGTCCTCGTGCTCACAGACAGCACCTGGCGGACGTGGGGGGGCGGGGAGGGCGACTCCTAATGTTGGGCCTTTGACAAATGTATTCGGGGGAAATTGCCGTGTGATTTTATTCATTATCAGGAGATGGAAGGAGCTGAGTGGTGCTGTCTTTGTGGCTCCGGCCCATTGTAATAGTCTCTCTGGTTATTTTATTTTATTTGAAATCAGACCCTGGAGTTTGAGGACCCATTTTTGTCCCCGTGGGACAGGGAGGGGCCTAAAGGAGGAGATGGGAGGAGCTACAGGCTAAGCCAGGGACCTGTGCCCGCGACAGCTCAGGGCTCATCTGTCTACCAGTTTAGTCCTGGTCCCGGCCTCTCTCTTTTTAATATGTTTTTATTGATTTCAGAGAGGAAGGGAGAGGGAGAGAGGGATAGAAACATCAATGATGAGAGAGAATCATGGATTGGCTGCCTCCTGCACGCCCCCTACTGGGGATCGAGCCCAGAACCTGGGCCTGTGCCCTGACCGGGAATCGAACCCTGACCTCCTGGTTCATAGGTCAATGCTTAACCACTGAGCAACACCCTCCGGGCTCGCCTGCCTTTGCGGTTTTGCAGGCCAGGACCCTCTGCACGGCGGCGGCGGCTGCTGCCTGACTCTCACTGCTCTGCCCTGAACAGATTGCAAATGCCCCTCCGTGGAGAAGAGGAGGCGTTAATGGCATAAAAATGCAGCGCTTCCTTAAGAACGTGGGGTTTTCTTTCTTATAGTCAATCACGGTGCTAAGCATTTAGGAAGCAAATGGAAGGCATCATTTTTTAAATCATGTCCTAGTCAGCCCCCCTCCAGGTAGGAAACTTCTAGGTTTTTAAATCCGGGCCGTCATTCCCACCAACTTCTCACAGCCACGCTGGGTTTCGATGGGGACCACCTCACTTCATGCCTTGACTCCCAGGTCCAAGACCCAGGGCCCAGAGGGGCCAAATGACCTCTCCAAGGTCACCCGGCCGCTCAGGGACGAAGCCGAGAGGACTCACGGCTCCCCACCCACCATCCACCAGGCCTCACTGCGCTGCCGGAGAGGCGACTGGGGGGTGAGGCCGGGGCTCGCGTGGGTGCTGTGAGCCCTCCTGCTGTTGTTCAGTCCCGACAGCTGCGGGCCCGTTCCTGGGTGGGTGGCTGCCCACCCACAACGTGGAACGCACCCCCGCCGGCCTGCTGCCCGCCGAGGTCCCCCGTTTGGAACTAATCGGGTCTTGCTCTGATGCGGTCTGCAGCTCACCACTCGGGGTGCTGGTTCGGGGGTCTCCTGGGAGAGACGCTGCCTGTCACCAACCCTGGGCCACCTGTTTGTAGCCACAGTCTGTGGCTGCCTCACAGAACCGCCTGCACGGCTCCCCCTCGGCCTGGACCCCAGGCCGCCCCCCTCCGCTCTATCAAGAGCACTCGGGGCAGATCTGCGAGGCGGGGCCGAGACAACCCTCCACCTTGTACAGTAATTGTTCCTCAGAGAACGCCACGTTCACCGACGCTGTTTTGATTGAAATCATCGAGATGATTTCCTTCTTCCAAAACACTGACACACAGGCCTTTGTATCGATGCAGACAGAAAAGTGAGCGCGCCTTGTTTACATCAAGATCATGTACAACACGCGTCCCAATCGCTACACGATTACGAGCTAAACACTGGCTGCTGCGAACGCGGCTGCTGGCAGCCGAGCCCACGCTAACAGCGCTCGGGGCTGATCTGGGCCGCAGATAACATTACATTCACGTCTCCCCGAGCGCGGCGCCATCGATTCGCCAAGCCCAACGACAAAGAAAAAAGAAACATTTAAGATGCAAAAATATGCCTGGAACACAAGCCAAACACGGATTTTAATTAAAGAATCAGGGCTCTTTCTCCCCGGCAGTTGCTCCTTTCGGGTGGTGGCCGTGTGGGGGCAGCCCGGGAGTGGGTCCGGCTCGGGGGACAGCTGAAGGTCAGAGCCACGGGACGGATTTTCCCGAAGTTCACCCCCTTGCCCCATGAGTCAGGCCGTCGATCCCAGCGGCCACCTCGGCTCCGGACGGGCCGCAGGCTTCCCCGGCCACACAGTCACGTGTCCTCCGGGCCCCACGGCCCCCTGCCCCCTGGGGGAGGCTCACACATTTGTGGAGCCCTCGGGCCCTCGTTCAGAAATGTGCGCTGGGAAAGAGTAGACGCGAAACCAGCACAGTCGACTGAGGAAGACAGAACTCCCAGCCTCACGGCAACCGCTGAGCGAAGGGGACACAGGACGAGCCCCTGCTGGACGCTGGAGGTGAGATGGGGGAGTGACAGCCCGGCCTGACTTTCTCCAGGACGTGTGGCTGGACGCTGGCCATCGTTGGTCACCACCATCACCCCTGCTCCCACGGCCCCACCAGCCCATAGCCACCCACCTCCCCCTCCGCCACCCCACCTCCCTGACACCCCACCTCCACACCACCCCACCTCCCCTCCACCCCACCTCCCCTCCGCCACCCCCACCTCCCTGACACCCACCTCCCCGCCACCCCACCTCCCCCCCGCCACCCCCACCTCCCCTCCGCCACCCCCCACCTCCCCTCCGCCACCCCCACCTCCCTGACACCCCACCTCCCGCCGCCACCCCACCTCCCCTCCGCCACCCCACCTCCCTGACACCCCACCTCCCCTCCGCCACCCCACCTCCCCTCCGCCACCCCACCTCCCCCCCGCCACCCCCACCTCCCCCTCCGCCACCCCACCTCCCTGACACCCCACCTCCCCGCCACCCCACCTCCCCCCCGCCACCCCACCTCCCCTCCGCCACCCCCACCTCCCTGACACACCCCACCTCCACACCACCCCCACCTCCCTCCACCCCACCTCCCCTCCGCCACCCCCACCTCCCTGCCACCCCACCTCCTCCCCACCACCCCACCTCCCCCCCCGCCACCCCACCTCCCCGCCACCCCACCTCCCCGCCACCCCACCTCCCCGCCAGCACCCTGCTGTCCCTCCCGCGTGTGGACGGGAGAGGCCCGTGTCCGCTGAGTAAAGGGCAGACTGACCCGCTGGCCCGATGCTTCAGGGTCGAGGCTGAGGGAGGCCCCTCATGGGTCCCGAGGGGACCAGGACACTGCCCTCAAGGCTGCCAGGCTCCCTGGGTGCCATGTGGGCACATCCCAGGCCTGTCCTCACCGGCCCTGAGTGGGGGCCACGCGAAGTTCTGCGTTTGGGCACATGCTTTCGGGAGTCTGCCCGCTGCTGTCTGGGCCGCGGCCTGGGCCGTGTCTGCCGGGCTGTGGGCAACATGAATATACATTTTTCCTTTCTGTCAGATGTCTTGTTTTCTCACACACACACACACACACACACACACACACACCTATACACACACACCTATACACACACATAGCTGCACACACACACCTACACACCACACCCTGCACACACACCTGCACACACACACATACACACCTGTACACACACACACACACTCACACACACACACACACACACACCTATACACACACATAGCTGCACACACACACCTGCACACCTGTACACACACACCTACGCACACACCTACACACATACACACCTGTACACACACATAGCTGCACCACACACACCTGCACACCTGTACACACACACCTACGCACACACCTACACACATACACACCTGTACACACACCTACACACATACATAGCTACACATGCACACACCTGCACACACACACCTGCGCGCACCACACACCATGCGCATGCACACACACACATCTACACACACACCTGCACACGCACACACACACCTGCACGCACATACACCTGCACACACACACACCTGCACACACACATCTACACACACACACACACCTGCGCGCACACACATCTGTGCACACACACATCTACACACACACCTGAACACATACAAAACACAACCAGACAAGAAAAGCACAGACCTTCACACACAGGCTCCTCCAGTCCTGACTCCACGCCTTGGCCGGCCTCTGGGAGTGCACCGCCGCGGGGGGGGGGGGGGGCGGGGGGGGGGGGGGGGCACGGGGGGGGCCTTTGATTGGGGGCCTTTGCTTGCTCAGCTGGGGGCTCAGTTTGTTTGGTTTCTGCTTTTCATCGTGTCCAGTCCCGTCGGCAGAAGAAGCCTCGCTCTGCCATCCGGGGCGGCGTCTACATTTGACGCGGGAGGATGTCGCCGAAAATGTAGCTCTCGGAGACCCGAGTGAGTCAGACCCAAACAGCAGCCCCCCATTTGTGAGCGATCTGTGGGAGCCCAGACGTGTGCTGTGTGTGTGTGTGTGTGTGTGTGAGTGTGTGTGTGAGTGTGTGTGTGAGTGTGTGAGTGTATGTGAATGTGTGAGTGTGTGAGTGAGTGTATGTGTGAGTGTGTGTGTGTGAGTGTGTGTGTGTGAGTGGCGTGTGTGTGTGTGAGTGCGTGTGTGAGTGTGTGTGTGTGAGTGTGCATGTGCGTGTGTGAGTGTGTATGTGTGAGTGTGTGCGTGTGTGTGTGTGAGTGTGTGTGTGTGTATGCGTGTGTGAGTGTGTGTGCGTGTGTGTGTGTCTGTGCGTGTGTGAGTGTGTGTGCGAGTGTGTGTGTGTGAGTGTGTGTGCGTGTGTGTGAGTGTGTGTGCATGTGTGTGTGCACGTGCGTGTGTGTGCGTGTGTGTGCGTGCGTGTGTGGTGCGTGCGTGTGTGAGAGAGTGTGTGCGTGGTGTGTGTGTGTGTGAGTGTGTTAATCCCCCTGAGGATATTTTCCCATTGATTTTTAGAGATTGGAAGTGAGGGGAGAGACAGAGAGAGAAGCATCGATGTGAGAGAGACAACCGTTTGGTTGCCTCCTGCACGTGCCCCGACCAGGGCCAGGGATGGAGCCTGAGGTACACGCCCTTGACCAGAGTCAAACCTGGGACCCTTCAGTCTGAGGGCAGACGCTCTATCCACTGAGCCACACCGGCCAGGCCAACGGAACTTCTTAATTGTTTTAACATTGCTCCCCCCTTTCCCTCTGATGGAGAATCAGAGTCAATATGCCCAACCGCCTACAGACACAGGACAAGGGCTTAGAAACGAGACATTTCCCGGGTTCTCCGCGGCCCTGCCGCGCACAACTGCCGTCCGCCAACAACTTTAAGAACAAACTTAACTTTCCTAAACAAAAATAATTTCATCATTTTGTGTGGCATTAACACCCGCTGCCTCGACTATGTTATCTATATTTTTCTTGTTGACATCCAACCAATTCAGAGCTAGAAATCCATCCTCGGTTTTCCTGCGGGTCGTAAATCATAAAAAAGTTATATTTTATGAAAGCCGGAGCCGAGAAGTAAACCAGCATATTTATATCCAAAGAGTTTCATCCATTAGGCAGCCGTGACAGGGCCCTGTGGGCGAGAACCTAGTTTTCTTACTTAAAAAGCTTAGTCCTTTTGTAGACTCCTGCAGGGACCTATAACAGCTGGAATTGGGTTTTTTATGCCTTTGAGGCCTCCGAATGAATGTTACACTTTTCCATTATTTTCTTTTTTCTTTGGAGAAAACTAGGCTACCTGCTTATTGCCTAAAACCTACACCCCATGATTGGACTGTCATAAAATCTGTCTTCTGCCCTTTCCTCCCACGTCTCACCAACATCCCCAAACTTCGTATAGACTCCGTGCCCGGCGAAGCTGCGCTGCGTTTATTGAGGCGGGGGGGCGGGGGCGCCTCCGGAGAGGGGTCGGGCTGATGAATGGCACACCCGTCCAAACTTCAGCCCGAGGGACGCCCGGCAGCTTTGACCTCACTAACGTACAAAAAAAAAACAAAAATAAAAAAAGCTCAAATCTAAACACCCCCCTTGTTCTCGCTTGAGAATGCCTTATAGCCTCCGACTATTTCGTGAGATGGGAGGTGGCTGGAAAAGGCATGAGCCTGGGCTAGCCGGTGTGGCACAGTGGATAGAGCGTCGGCCTGCAGACCGAAGGGTCCCGGGTTCGATTCCAGTCGAGGGCAGGTGCCTGGGGTGCAGGCTCCTCCCCAGCCCGGGCCCTGGTTGGGGAGCGTGCAGGAGGCAACCAATCGATGTGTTTCTCTCACGTGGATGTCTGTCTCTCCCCTCTCTCTTCCACTCTCTCTAAAATCAATGGGAATATCCTCCGGCGAGGATTCACAGCAACACAGGCAGGAGCCCGGACCGTGCTGCCCGCTGTTAAAATGTCGACGCCTGCCCCCGCGGGCCGTGAAAGACGGAGCCCTGTCCCGTCCGCACACGGTGTCACTTGCGGTCACGAACCGAGACGGGGCCGTGCAGATGGGACACAGACTCCGCGAGGAAGTCCAGGCCCCGCGTCAGCAAAGCGGTCGCCCTGAAACTGGCGGAATAATCACCAACAATTAGGAAAATGAAGTACCTGCGCCTCCGCCCCCGCGCCCACCTCGCTCGGGCCGTATTTGCTCTTTTGATGTCCTGAGTGAATAGGGCCGCTCTCTGACCGCCGACGGGCGAGACAATGTGTCCGCGTCCCTGAGCGAGAACTCAATTTGCAGGACCATCATCCGAGGGGCCCGGACCCTCCCTCCCACGCGCAGATGAAAGAGGAAGAGGGGGGCCATGGTGAAACCGGCCACTTCCAAACTGAGGAAATGGGTCAGGCGGTATTGTCACGCACTTTAATCTTCTTAATGCAGCAAAATACGGAATGCCAGCAGCAAGTCCCGCTTTGAAACAGAGGCGGCCGCCGGCGTGAGCGCCCGAAGCCGGTTAATGAAGCTATTGTGGAGGCGAATAAACAGGGAGGCAGTGGGAAGGAGTGATCTGCGCGTCCCACGGCTAATTCAGAAGATGAAAGGCAGAGAAATTAAAGTTGAATTCGCCTAAATGGTCTCACCCCGCGGGCGGGCGGGCTGTGGGGAAGGGGAGCCGCCGCTGCTGGTGCTGCGGCCCAGCGGACACTCCCCGCCCGAGAGCCACGTCGGGAGATGAAAGTGCTTCGAGGGGCCCAAATAATTAACATTTTAAAAGGTTTTCCTAATAAAAAATGATCTGACAATAATAACAATTTTAATCACTTTATTGGAGAAGTTAAATTGATTGCGAGCGTTCATTTGTGCGGAAGCGGCGTTTACAGAATGGGGGTGACCTTAGCCAATCAGATCTCCACTCCAGTCGCCTTAGGCACAAAGAGCAAGCGGCGGGGCCTGGGGTGGGAACCTGGGGGGGCCTAGCTTTAACCTTCTGCTTTGTTACACCCTGGGAGCGAGAGTCTTTGGGGACAGGGGCTTCCTGGGGAGCGCCCCCCCCCCCGTGTCCCCATGACCCAGCCACATGGAGAGGTGGCTCGTGGGCATCGCGTGTGCTCCGGGAAGTAAGAACGGCTCTCCCGGATCACGTGGGGCTCAGGACTCACCTGCCCTCTGACAGAGGCACCGCCTTGCCCCGGGCTCCCAGGCCTCACGCCTAGAACACGGCGCGGGGCACGGAAGGACGACGGGAAGGAGGCGCACTTGCGGGCCAGCGGCGCTTTTCTCCGAGCGGCTGCACGTTGCTGTGTCCACATCTCCACAGAGACCTCTTCCCATCGGTGTGGGGACAAATGGCCCAACGCATGTTACCACCTTTTCACTCAGAAAAGAAAACAGAGTTTTATACATTTTTTGTTGTTGTTCTTTAAAAGGAAGAGCAACCCAGCCGGGTGTGGCTCCATGGTTGAGCCTTGACCTAGGAACCAACAGGTCACTAGTTCAATTCCTGGTCAGGGCACAGGCCCGGGTTGCGGGCTCGATCCCCAGGGTGGGGCGTGCAGGAGGCAGCAGATCCATGATTCTCTCATCACCGATGTTTCTATCTCTCTCTCCCTCTCCCTTCCTCTCTGAAATCAATACAAATATATAAATATAAAAAAGGAAGACCACAGAATAACCATCCGGCTCCCGTCCCACCCCAAAACAGGAAGCTCAGGCAGCTGGGGACGGTGAGGAGGCACACGCTCGCAGCAGACGGGGGTGGCGGGGCCAGGGCCTTCCATCCTGTACAGCTCAGTGCGCTCCCACGGGAGGGAGGAGGGAGGAAGAGTATCAACATAAAAGGGACCATGGCCAGTCGGCCCACCTGTCGCCGCGCAGCCCGAGTCCACCCTAGAGGTGCGTTGCCGTGAACGTGTGTGCTGTGTCCGGCTTTCCTCGCTGCGGGGGCGGGGGCGGGCAGGGGGGGGGGCGGAGGCGCAGCAAAGGAAAATGCAAGACACACAGAGAAGCACCCACAGCTCCTTTCCCAGGGTAACTCCATCCTGCGTAGCATGTGGGACTTTTTTTTGTATTTTTTAACTATTCTTAGTAATTTTAGTACTGGTTGTTTCTCTGAAATTCAAATTGAACTGGGCATTCTATGTTCCATCTGGCAACCCCAACCCCAATCCAAACTGAGCCCCTGTTCGGGGTCCTCGGGGCCCAGGTTGGTTGCGTTTGCTTGTGAATGCTGTCTGGGGTGTCTGTTGGCTTTTCAAGGGCTCCCCTGGGAAGTCTCGGGCGCTGGACAGGCTCCGTCTCCTCCCAGGACCGAGAATCGCCATCACCCTCCCCCACCTTGCAGAAGGCCAAGACTTCGCCAAACGACCGATGGAAGAACAGGAAGTGGACACTAAGCCGGTGACCCCCAACCAGGTCACAGAGGGAAGAGCAGTGGTTTCTTGGGGTGCCTCCTCTCGAGGACACGGGGACACGGCCATGTTTAAGGGGCTGTGCTGTGTGGACAGGGATCATGAAGTACACACTTAAGAGGCAAACAGCTCCAATGAAGTGCAGAGGAAGCTGTCAGCACCGGGAGAGCAATGACAGGACATGCGCCCAAAGGTGGCCGCTGCCCACCCCCCGGTGACTCCCTGGTCGCAGGAGGGTCCCCCACCTGGCCAGGCCTCGGCCTCCGGGGCCGTCCCCGCTTCCACGCACTCCAGGGGCTGTCCCCGCTCCCACGGCTCCCGGGCTGACCCGGCTCCCACGCGCTCTGAGCCGCGTTCTGCGCGGTTGACCCGGCGAGGGGCGCGGGCAGCTGTCTCCTCGCCATTCGTCTCCTCTGACTGTTCCATAAACATGATGCACAGTTGCCGCAGCCACCTGGCTCACATTGATGGCGAACGCAGCCCCGCAAAGGAAGGCTCAGAGCAAAGACGTGGCTCCGAGTAATTTCCATTTCACAGCCCCGTTTCCCTGCTGTCAATCCACTGCGTGACGGCCCGTTAGAATCCAGCACATCTGGAGGTTCTGTGGGGAACATTCAATTTTCTGCGGTTTCGGTGCTCATGGAACGGGCACCATCAAGCCCGCAGATGCCAGGAAGCCGGTGCACACGCCCCGTTTATGCCGAGACACTGGCTAAGGGTGCAGGCCGCTTCCTGGGGCTGGAAGGGAAGAGCCAGGCCCCGCCTTTGCACGGCAGAAACCGCCATCACTCACCTGCTCTCCAATGCCCATTTGACCCATTTCTTTTCTTTTTATTTTTAATATATTTTTACTGATTTCAGAGAGGAAGGGAGAGGGAGAGAGAGATAGAAACATCACTGATGAGAGAGAATCACCCATCGGCTGCCTCCTACACGCCCCACACTGGGGATCAAGCCCACAATCTGCGCATGTGCCCTTGACGGGGAATCGAACCCTGACCTCCTGGTTCATAGGTCGACGCTCAACCACTGAGCCACGCCGGCCGGGCTTGGCCCCATTTCTGGTCAGGAAAGAGGCCTCCGGGGCTGTGAGTTCTCCGCATTGTCTCTTGCTTTTCCCACATAACTTCCTCCTCATCCCTGCTCGGTCCTCCTGGTGCGGAGGGACCGTCTGCTGAGCTCGGGGAGCTGCGGGGGCAGCCCGGCCTCGCCCTCGCCCAAGAGGAGGCACAGAGGCCGCCAGGGTCCCGCGGCAGCGCCCCCAGAATCATCCAGAGGATTCGAAAGGGACTGGAGTGTCCGCTCAGGTCCCCGCAGCAGCACTCACATCTGAGAAGTAATGGGAATCCACTGCCATCGATCAGCTAATTTATGTTCTACAACTAATCGAAGCACAAATCTCATTAGCCACAGGCCAGGAAGGCTGCGGAGACGAGAAGATCGTGCGGGTAGCCTCGTGGGCTGGAAAGACAATTGGAAGCCAGCAGCGTTCCCCACGGCTCTGCCCGTCCTCCGGGGCCTCCGGGCACATGAAGGGCAGGAGAGGCAGGTGCCCCCGTCCCCCCGGCCACCGGAGAGGTCTTCATAGCAATGGCCCGGGAGGCTTCTTGCATCCAAGGAGTCACGGCCAACACGGCGACTGCTCCCAGGGAGGCAGCGAGCCCTGAGCTGTTGGAGCCTTCGGCGCACCAGCGTGGGAACCCCTGTCATTGTTGCCTCTCCCATCTTGTGACCCCAGAAAGTGGACCCCAGGAGGCAAGGGCTCAGCTTAATTTGTCTTTATGTCCCCGGCTTGTGGCCAAAGCCTAGCACGTTGCAGATGTTCGGTTAACACTGCAAAAAGGCCCGGCCGGCGTGGCTCAGGGGCTGAACAGCAACCTGGGAACCAGGAGGTCATAGTTTTGATTCCCGGTCAAGGCACATGCCCGGGTTACAGGCTCAATCCCCAGTGTGGGGCGTGCAGGAGGCAGCCGATCAATGGTTCTCTCTCATCATTGATGTTTCTAGCTCTCCCTCTCCCTTCCTCTCTGAAATCAATTAAAAAATATATTTAAAAATAATAATAATAACGTGCAAAAGGATGCATGGACCACTGGGAAAGATGGTGATTGGGAAACGGGCCTGTCACATACCAGCCGCAAAGGAATCCCCCTAGCAGTGCGGTGAGCCCGCAGGGTCCCACAGAGCTCGGTCTGCAGGGACACAGCCCGGGAACCCCGGCCGCGACTGAAGGATGGGGGGGGGGGGGGGCCCTGACAAGCCTTTGATCCCAGCTCCTCCCCTCTTGCCACCAGCTCTCAGCGCCATTGGTTGTCCAAACCAGGGCCGCCTTTGAGTACCCCGTGAAGCGTGTTAGCGGAAGGGTACCTCGGGGTGTTGGAGACACGTGCACACAGATCGCATTGACCCAGATGCTCCGCAGGCCTGCGCGAGCCGCGCAGAGCAAAAAGCAGAGGCGCTCCTGCCTCCGTCTTCCCAGCGCCAAGGCCCTCCCGCCGACGCCCACGATGCGCACAGAGACGTCGGGCCGTCTGTCTCTCTCCAACTGACAAGGAGCGCTCGGCTGCCGGGAGCTCGGGCCCACAGAACGCAATTAGGCCCGTAATGAGAACGGGTTAAGCTCCCACTATTTCTCATTTTCATTGCAGCCCCTGCCACGCGATGGAGTGGCGATTGATGCCGGGCCATTTCCTGGCCTTTTACACTCCTTGTCATTAGAATGAAACGTCCTAATCCGAGCGTCTCATATATCCTGAGAGGGACGGCGGGAGGGGGGCACCGAGCAGCGTCCACGTCTGGGCCCGGTGGGCGCCGCCAAGGGAACGGGCAGACCTGCGCTCGCCCAGAGCACCCGTCCCGGGTCCCCATTCCGCAGCCTGGAGAGAGAGAGAGAGAGAGAGAGAGAGAGAGAGAGAGAGAGAGAACCAAACACCCCTATGAAGTATTCTTGCCCCCAAACAAGCCCCGGAGCCCATCTAGGGGACAGAAAATACGAAGCATCAGGCACGAGAGAGAGGACGCCCTGGGAAGCAGGGGGACGTGCTCTGGGCAGGACAGTCTGTGGGGCGCCCGGCCATGTCTCTGACGAGCCCGTGGCTTTTGGAAAAGAGGGCTGTGCCTGGGCCAAATGAGATCAAAGGCGTTCGGGGCTCCGTGGGAGGGTCCATGATTTGCCTAAAAACGTACTGTTGTGCCCAGATTACAAGATTCCCAAGAAACCACATCAGGGAGCCAATTCGATGTAAAAGCATAAGAATCTGTATTCAAGCTAGCTTGAGCTCTCCATCCACCAGACCCACCGACACATCGGCTAGCCAAGTGGCCAAGAGAGACCGAACCCCTCCCCGAGACCGGTTATATGGGGGGGGGGGTTGGAGTAAGGGAGGAGAAAGGACTGTGCTTTGATTGGTCAGGCACAAGTCGATGTCCCGTTCCTGGGTGTGGCTAGCAGAGTCTTAGACTTCCGTGAAGAAGCTCCTTGCCCAACACGTGGCCAAGGTAAGATGGAGGACGTAGCCCTTACCCTGGGGGAAGGTGGAGGGCGTAGCCTTCGCCCTTTCAGTACACCCGGCCCCGGCTGACCCCTCCTCTCAGGCCGGCCCTGAGGGGCAGTGCGCGTCCCAGCCCATCAAGCCCAGGTCCTGCCTCTTTTCCCCGACCGGCCAGGCCCCCAGCCGGGCCCGAGGAAGCCGACCCCTGACGGGACGGACAGACCGAGGGACAGACGTGGAGCCTGCGCCAAGCAGACGCCTCCGTGGCTGGGAGCCGCTGCGCTTCGGGGTCTTTGTTAGGACGACATAGCGAGTCCTCGGCTGAGTAACAGCGTGGGGTGTGGTTGTGCCAGAGAGCCTATCGCTCTGGAAATGCGCGTCAGAGACCGAGCAACGCCACCCACGGAGGCAGGACTCTGCCGGGGAGGAGCGGCCGGTGAGACCCGGGTCAGGCCGCCGCCTCCTGATCCGCCGCGGGCCTCGCTTCGGGCGCTGTGTCTGCCGCCGGGTGTCCCCGGGCCTACACGCTGCTGGTGCGGCCGGAGGATTTACGAAGCCGCCAGCGTCTCGCAGAGACATCCGTTGGAGACCCGGGCAGGAGGGGAAATGGTAATCCCCTTCCTGCACCCTCGCCTACCCTCCCGCCTGAGTCACGGTGAACGAGAGCGTCTTCGCTCGCTGACATAAAACAAAGTGAACGGGTTACGTGACTGAGCTGAGGGAGTCAGCGGTGCCGGGGCCCCGGGCCGCCTGAGCCCGGCCTCCTCTCCTGATGAACATCACGTGCACATGAGGTTGGGGTGTCTAAGGAACGGTGCCCCCATCTCATCAGCATATGCGGCTGCGTCACCAGGGCGGCCTGTTCCGAGGCCGGGCGATGCCCCTTCTCAGGCCTCGGATCAGGCTGTGGGCAAAGCCATCGCTAACAGTGACATCGGTCACTTCAGAGCCCACGAGGGCTGGCGGGAGCCAGAGCCGGCCGGATGTTACGTCACCAGCACAGCCCGGCCCGTGTGGCTCCGCGGGTTGGGCGTCGCCCCGGCACCTAAAGATCGCCAGTGGGATTCCCCGTCAGGGCACGTGCCCAGGTGGCGGGCTTGATCCCCGGGAGGAGGAGTGCAGGAGGCAACGAATGGATGTTTTGCTCTCACATCCATGTTTCTCTCTCTCTCCTTCTCCCTTCCTCTCTCTCTAAAAATCAATTTAAAATCTTTAAAATAAATAATAAGTAAATAAGTAAGTAAATAACCAGCACAGCCCACGTGTATTTCTTCTCTTGAAAAATGTTGATCAGGGAGTGGGAATGGTAAGCTCCCATGATCCAGGGCCTTTTTGGAGGGACCTCGGGGGGGGCCTGGGGAGCCCCATGTCTGAACCCAAGTCCAAGTCCTGCAGACACACACCAGCTGGTCACTGCTGAGGGACGGCAGCGGTCTGCACGGCGTGTCTTGAGAAGCCAGTGCCCTCCTGGTGAGGTGGGGGAGGGGGCAGGACAAGAGCCCCCCGTTTCAGAGCAGGAGCTAGAGACCTGTGGCCTCAGACAGGCCTGCACGCTGCCCTTCGCTCGCTCTGCCACCAGGACCCCTCCAGCCCACTCTAACACTTAACCTTCTTTTCTTTTCTCTTTTTTCCATATATTTTATTGATTTTTTTACGGAGAGGAAGGGAGAGGGATAAGGAAGTTAGAAAGATCGATGAGAGAGAAACATTGATCAGCCGCCCCACACACACACCCCACTGGGGATGTGCCCGCAACCAAGGCACATGCCCCTGACCGGGACCGAACCTGGGACCCTTGAGTCCACAGGTCGACGCTCTATCCACTGAGCCAAACCAGTTAGGGCACTTAAGCTTCTTATTCCTGCAAAATACAGCTGAGCATCATCATCCCCTTAGCCCATATCCCAGATGGGGAAGGTGAGGCTCGCAGTGAAGGCAGTGACAGAGGCAGGCCTGGAGCCCACGGATTTCTCTCCGTGTGACGCCAGGTGTCGGGAACGCCCGGCCCTCGGAACGCACTGCCACGGAGGAGTCGGCGACAATGACATTGGCCGCTCCCAGCACTAACTTGCTCCCTCGACCTCTCATGGCTCCACGTGACCCCTGGGACAATCAGCAGCGAGGGACATGCAGCCACTTTATATTTCAAACCCTTTCAATCTCGGAATGTCCCTCGAGAGGTGCAGCTTCCAGACAGAATTTCCGAGTGATCGTCCTCTCCTTTGTCCGTTTCAGGGGAAATGAATGTTGCTGCTAACATTTGACACCAATCGCCCAGTCACATGTGGCCCATCATCACTCAGCTCTGCGGCCAAGGCGGGCGGCGGCTGCCACGGCGCTGCAGCGCCAGGAACCGCTCCCGGGCTCCAGCGGCGGCGGTGGAACAGGGACAAGAGGAAATTTGGCTGAAGCAGCCGTGTGATGGGCCTGAAGTGGAATAAGAGGTTGATGTCTTATCAAGATGGCTGTTCGGTTCACATATCATTTTGAAATTCCACCTGCATATTAATTTGTTTCCTGAGTGCCACTCACCCAGAGGCTGCCGTGGGCGGGGCCCGGCAACAGGACAGACACAGTGAGGCGGCCGGCACGGGAGGGGCAGGGCAGCGAGGCTGACCCCCACAACCTGCACACCAGGCCTTCCCTCCTCCTCTTTCATGCCCAAGAGTAATGATTTTTTAAATATGTTTTTATTGATTTCAGAAGGAGAGGGAATGGGAAAAGGAGAGGGAGATAGAAACTTCAAATTAGCCCTGGCCAGTTTTTGCTCAGTGGGTAGAGCGTCGGCCTGCAGACCAGAGTCCTGGGTTTGATTCTGGTCAAGGGCACGTACCTCGGTTGCAGGCTCCTCCCCAGCCCAGGGCCTTGGTCGGGGCTTGTGCAGGAGGCAACCAATCCATGTGCTTCTCTCACATCCATGTTTCTCTCTGTCTTTCCCTCTCCCTAAAAATCAACGGAAAAATATCCTCAGATGAGGATTAACCAAGAAAGAAAAAAGAAACAACAATGATGAGAGAGAATCATGGATCGGCTGCCTCCTGCCCTCCCCTCACTGGGATTGAGCCCGCAACCCAGGCCTGTGTCCCGACCGGGAATCAACCGTGACCTCCTGGTTCATAGGTTGAGTCTCAACCACTGAGCCAGGCCGGCCAGGCGAGTTTTTACATGAATTCTCGGAGACATGCCTCCCCTCCATACGTCCTTCCTCCGCCGGCTGCATTTTCCTGGGACCAAGTCTGGGCAGACACCAGGGATGCCCCGTAAGGACCAGCAGCAGCGAGAAGAGGGGCCGCGAAGGCAGGAGAGCCCACGAAGGCAGCAGCGGGACCGTCAGAAAAACGCCTGGAGTCTCAGGTCTGGGAGGTGCTGGTCCCTTGCACAGAGCAGCGCCTACAGCAGAGGTTCTCAACCTTGGCTGCACATTAGAATTACCTGGGAATCTTTTTAAAATCCTGATTTCTGGGCCTCCTCCTCCGGAAATTCTGTGTCTTTGTTACTAATGTTGTGGCCCCACCCCATAACAAAGAAACAGAATTTCCGGAGGAGGAGGCCCAGAAATCAGGATTTTAAAAAGATTCCCAGGTGATTCTAATGTGCAGCCGAGGCTGAGAACCACTGGCCTTCAGGGAGGTGAAGGCTGCACACGTGGACACCACGCTGACGGCGGCCGGGGGTTGGGGTGGGGCGGGGTGACCCGCCCTGAGGAGGAAGGTAGGCGGAGCTGCATCTGTGCCAGGTACGCAGAGGGCAGCCGGCGACACCCCCTGATCATGCGAGCTCACCCCAGGAGGCTGTGGAACTGTTTGTCCACCTGCATGAGGAAGGGAATGTGAATCACCCACGGAATCGAGCGGGAATGTGACCGGGCGCCCCAGGGGCTCTTGTCAGAACGCGCGCGGCCCCGCGTCACCATCTGATTGGTCGCTGGTCTCTGGGGATGGAATGTTGGCCAGGGTTGCTCTTTCCCTAAAAGCTCTGAGCTCTGCGGGTCTGTGTTTGCCTGTAATTAGCATGATGTGTCTATTCAGAATGAGGACAACACCCCTTCCTGGTAATGAGCGGTAATTAATGACCGATTACGGCAAGTATCCAGTTCCGGACGGTTCCTGTGCAAAGACCAGCCGTGCCAGCAACACCGGGCCCTGTGACTGACATGCGCTCTCGGCGCCACCAAGCCTTCAGCCAGGCCGCCGAGCTGCCGCCTGTGGCTGGTTTGGAACAACTGGTTCCATTTCCCTTCCACGCAGCTCACTGGGGCGAGTCTACGCGCGGCTCTGGGCGCCCCACTCTGTCCAGCGCTCATCACGTGGAACAAGCCGGGAAACCACTCGTGGGGCCGCGAGCGGGGTTGCAGGCAATGGTCTCATTGACAGGTCGCTCCGGCATCACATTTTTCACGGCACAAAGAGAAACCCGGGTCTGAATGACACCTCGTCAGGCTCATTAAACGCAGGAGAGAAATATCCCATCGGGAGTTTTCAGCACAAACGCGGGCATGAGCTCCGACAGCAGCCAGCGGCAGTGGGGAGGGGGGAAAGGTCGTCACGCCCAAAGCGGAAATCAAGGAAGAGTCCTGGGAGCCGAGAGGCGTGGTTAGTCCTCCAAGCACCCGAGCCGTGGCCCTAAGTGACCGGCTTGTCTGACGGGCACAGCTCAGAAACCTGCAAGGTCCAGGCCGCCAGGGGCCCCGGCAGCTGAGGGCGGTCGGAGTCACGGAGGCAGGTGACGGAGCTACGCACTAAGCTCAGACTCAGGCATGTCCTGTGCATCTACAAACCAGCAGAGAAAGACCAGAGATCCGCTCACTCCCATTCGGCGATCTTACCTACGGGAGAGCTGACACAGAGAGGAGTGGGGCCGACCCCAGGGAGGGAGAGAATCCAGAATTCAAAGGGGAGGGGCTGCTTCAGCCGGGTTTTGAAGGATGAATAGGAGTTCACCAGCTCCATAGGGAAGGTTAGGAAGGGCGCCGAGGCCTCATGCTGTCTTGGAGAGAGAAGATGTGTGGAGAGCAGGAAGTGTCCAGTCAGGAGGGCATTACATTAGGGCTGTTTCAGGTGGCCCCTCGGCCTGGCCCCTGTTGTTAATAACAACAAAATATGAAAACTGTTTAAACACTCGACACAAAAGAAATGATTAAATACACTATGGCTTATCAAACATAAAGAATTGAAATGCTTAGCACCAGCATGTCAAACTCGTGGCCCGCGGGCCACATGTGGCCCACAATGAATATTTTTGTGGCCCAGCCAATGTAACGGTACGTAAGAAACGTTTTAATAAAAATTTCAGAACTTAATTTTTACAATATTCTGTTATACATAATTATTAATAATGAACTACAACGCTCGCTAATGACGGATGACTATCATCGTGTTGCATTCATTTCCCTTACACGCCTTACGCACAGGCGCACCATTTCTCTCCACTAATACCAGCAGCGAGTATTTCAGCAGCCAATGGCCATGTCATTAGTCTTGGACTGACTTGTTTGGTGTGCAAGACAGGAAATATTTTGCCTTCGGAGAACAAGAAAAATAGGTTTATTTGCATTACGCTTATTAACTTGTGCAGTTATTCAGTGTCTGATAAGTTAATGTTCAAGAAAAAAATAGTAATTTTTATTAAAATGTTCTATTATTTTATGTTAACGATGATTCATTTATTTCAGCCTTTGTATTCAGCATGTCTCTATCGCAATAAACCTACATTTCTATGAAAATGGAAGCTTTTGGTTTTTTTGTGGCCACATCCACTTAAACCTTGTTTACTTGGCCCGTGTTCGCCTTTGAGTTTGACACGCTTGGCTTAGAGAATTGTTTTTAAAAGCAATAAAATTGTACCGAGTACCTCGAAATGTGTAAGCTCATGAGCAGGAGGCAGAAAACACCCCAAGTGCGGGCAGAGGGTGGCCCCAAGGGAGGGAGGGTTCTCAACTTCTCTGTACTTGTCTGTAGGTTTCACATTTTCAATAATGAACCTTGTATATTTTTTAATATGTCTTTATTGATGTCAGAGAGGAAGGGAAAGAGGGGGAGAGAGAAACATCCATGATGAGAGAGATCCATGGATCGGCTGCCTCCTGCACGCCCCACACTGGGGATCGAGCCTGCAGCCCGGGCTTGTGCCTTGACCGGGAATCGAACCCTGACCTCCTGGCTGCTACGTGGATGCTCAACCACTGAGCCACGCCGGCCGGGCTTGTGTTTTTTATCAGAGAAGCAAAAGTGAAAACCCTGCATAAACGAGGAGCCCCTGCCAGAACCAGGATTCAGCAGGGACACGGGAAAGTCACAGAAAGGGCCCCCAGGAGCAGGGGCCTCCTCGGGCAGCTTCACTCGGGGCAGAGCCGCCTCCGAGGCCCTTCCAACCTGCAGGCAGGAGCGGAGGTCACTGAGCCCCTGTGTGGACTCTACCATCGCAAAGATTCACAAGCAGGTCCGTCCCCCCGGAGCGGAGCTTTGCCCGCCTCCTGCGGCACATCGCCACGTGCTGGCCACGGGCCGTGAGACGCCCAGTTACAGCGACGGCGACACGGGCCTGCAACAAGGACACTCCCGGCCCGGCCTGCAGTGACCTGGTTCTTAGGAAAACACTCAACTGGTGGCCCGTGGAGCAGCCTGCGGCCCCGGGTGAAGGGCACGCGCGTGGGGCATCTGCGGCGTTCGGGGCGCCTCTCGGTGTGCGGTCTCCCCGGAACGCGCTGCGAGGGGACGCGGGCCTGTGAAACCCACTGATGGATAAGACCCATCATCGTGTGCAGGGTCCGTCGCACAAACTATTTGGACCGTGGAAGCTCATCCGTTAACGGCGGCCCGAAGCGACCCCATGGAGAGGGTGTCTCAGCCTCGGCCACCTAAGCGCCGGGTGACCCCGCAGACACTCGGTGCAGCGCGCAGGCGGCCTCCCTCTTTGTTCCTGCTTCGCTGGAAGATGAATGTCTGACACGCAGGACCCCGGGCATCGGTAATAAAACCCTTTTAGAGAGGAGAGCCGGGCACTCGTTACAGGAAACCGGTGCCATTTTTCTGGAGGAAAAAATGAAGCCCGGTGTCCCAGCGGCACCCGGCAGCCCTTTCATGGAGACTCGAAAGCGGGAATCACGAAGGGAGACAAGGAGGGAGAGGAGGAGGAGGAGGAGGGAGAAGGGAGATCAGGAAGGGAGCGAAGGGCCGGCCGGCCTGGCTCAGTGGCTGAGCTTCGACCTAGGAACCAGGAGGTCACGGTTGGGGTCCCGGTCAGAGCACAGGCCTGGGTGGCAGGCTCAATCCCCAGTGGGGGGCGTGCAGGAGGCAGCCCATCCATGATTCCCTCTCATCATTGATGTTTCTATCTCTCTCTCTCCCTCTCCCTTCCTCTCTGAAATCAATAAAAATATATATATTTTTAAAAACCGACCCCTCTCCCTCCGCTGACAGGAGTTCCCTTGTAATGTCCCCAGGCTCGGCCGGGCACCAGCTCCCCTCACCCACCCGCCGCCACCCTGCCTTCCCGCAGCCCCTTCCCCGCCCGTAATTGCCGCGGGAAAGGGCCGCTTGTTTGCCGCCGCCTCCGGGAATGATTAAAGGGAGAAGTTTTTCAGACATTAGCGGCAGGAAGAGTGGCGTTGAAGCAGCTTTAAAAAGGGAGAGGCGGATAAAGAGATGGTACTCAAAGCATTATTGAAAGCATCATGCTTGTTAAAACCAGTAAAAGGCAGGGAATCGGCCGGGAAGGCAGCTTCCTCTCCAATTACGCGAGGGGCACACACCTTGAAGGTCTCTTTGAATTGCGGCCGCCAGCCCCCGGCCCCCCCGCCCCCCCCCCCCCTCGCCGGGCCATTTATCGGTGCATTAGGGAGGAGGCCGAGGGACAATGCTCCCCAAGCTCACTTCTCGCCTGTCACAGGCGACCCATTTAGGCTGAATGACGATGCGGAGCCGCCTCTAAATGACACCCTCCACCTCTTCACGGAGCCACTTGGTTTTGTCTTTTTTCTTTTCTTTTTTTTTCTTTTTTCTTTTCTTTTTTTTTTTGTATCGTGGAGAAATAATTGATAAACCGCACGGCTGTCCACCGTCAAGCGGGGCGGCCCCGCCACCTGGTTAAAATTCCTCCCTCTCCCGCCGCCCTCCATCCATTCTGCTCTGCGCTGTTTAAACAATACTTCATCAAACGCAGCCCCGAGCAAATAAGAAAGCTCAGTAGAGTAAATAAAAAGTCCCCAAAAAAATCACCGGCTGGAGGGTAAGTACTTTTATTCCTGCACTTTCACTGCCTGGGGAATTATTATTCCGAGGCCGGGCGGGGAGGGGGGGCGGGGAGGGCCCGTTATTCACAGAATGATTGCTTCTCCCCCTTCCCACTCCGCGGCCCTCCAGAGCCCACTGATTACAGCCAAGTGTGGCCATCTATTCCGTCTTATTGACAAAGGTCCTTAATTACCGCGGCAGCAGTAATACCTGCTATTAAATCCTGCTAAACACAGGCCGCAAATTAGCTGTGGGTCCGGGCACCTTTTGTTTGGGACGAGGGGAGCGGGGCCGACGGGAGGCCGGATAACTGACCCCCGCCGGGCGGGGGAACCTTTGTTTATCACCTGCGGTGGGTGGGGGCCAAAATGTGAAATTAAAAGCTCTCCATCAGCGAAGGGCCTCGGAGGCCCAGGGGAGCGGGGGCGGGCCGTGCACTCGGCCTTGGTATTTATAAGCACTTTGCTCAGCCCCAATTCACACCGACAGCTGATGGATTCTGTAAGCAATGCAAAGTCCAAAATGGCAGGAACTTCCGCCGCGTGAGGCGCGTCCTGCTTCATGGGGGCCTTCAACCGCATTTAAGAGCCTGTTTAATGCAATTGCGAGCCATCAACGCCCGCACGGCCAGCCTGACTGTCCCGCGTGCTCCTTCCGGCACCGGGATGGGTGCAACCGGCCAGAATGCGGAGGCGCTCACCTCGTCGGCAGCCCCGGCTTATGCCTTCACTCCTGTGCTTTGGGGGAAATTTCATTAAATACACCCAACTTTCCCTCCCCCTGGGGCAGCGGAGGGTGAGCTGGCTTGAGCAGTGCGTGGTCAGAGCACAGTAACTTAACACAAAACGCTTCCCATGGAGATGATTGCATTTCATTAAGGTTTTAATCACTCTGGGCGGAAGCTGTGAAAATGCATGGGGTTCCTGGCACAGCAGACACGGGGCCTGGCCCTGAACCAGCCCGGGAAGCCCAACTCCGGCCTCGTCCCAGGAAGCAGGTAACTGAGGGCCACAGGGCTTTTCCTAAACCACCCCTGACAGCAGCCAGCTCTTGGGCAGAGTCCAGGGCCCCTCGAAGATAGGGAGCCCCAACCCCAGCCAAGTGTATAACTGTTCTACCTCCCCATAGCCCTCCATGCTTCTGGTCGGTGCCCAGGACAAAATCAACACCTGCCACTCAGGAAATCACAGGGAGCTTTTATATATACTAGTGGCCCAGTGCACAGATCCGTGCACACTGAGAGGAAATTAATTAGAATATTTGAATATCGCTATTTGCCATTTCTCTATAATAGAAGTGTCAGAGATGAAAGAAAATTAGTAAAATGTATATGAAAATAATAAATAAATTGGTTAATAAACAAACAATAACAACATGATACAACAGCAACAAAGACATGACATAAAAACAACAGTTGGCCTTCAGATACATTCTGTCGCCGCTGACGGCTTCTCTCGGCTTCAGAGGTGAGTTGTGCCAACGGTTGGTCTTCAGACATATACCGTCAACGACACCGCTTTCTTTCAGCTTCAGAACGTCAACAAAACAACCACATTCATGATTGACAATGACAGATCGGAACACATGCGTGCGATTGGCGCCAGCGAGAACTTTTTATGTATCGCACATGCACAAGTCAACGTTTATTTTTAAATTGCCAGTGCACGTCATATGTACCAGCCGGTCGGTCAGTCACTTAGCCTTTTATGCATATAGATTTTTTTAAATTGATTTCAGAGAGGAAGGGAGAGAGATAGAAACATCGATGATGAGAGAGAATCATTGACAGGCTGCCTCCTGCACACCCCACACTAGGGATCGAGTGACAACCCAGGCATGTGCCCTGACCAGGAACCGAACCATGCCCTCCTGGTTCATAGGTCGACACTCAACCCCTGAGCCACACGGGCCGGGCTCGCAGAAATCCTGTGATGGTATCATTGGCCCGGCCTGCCTTGCACAGCACATGCAGAACCTGCGGCCCAAGACAACGAACACCTCCCTACTCAGGTCGGGGCTCAGACACCACCTTCTCTGGGAGGCCTCTTCCGACTGTGGGAAAACGCTGAAGCTCTGCTCCTGGCACAGAGGGGCCCCTCTGAAGCCATTATCTGATAACAGAGTAAGTATTTGTGTGTCATTCTTCCCACATCACACTGAGTCCCATAGAGGGAGAGACTGTGTCTCTCATATTTAGGTTTCTAGTCCCTGGCAACTATGGGTGTTTGGTAATAGTGGATGGATGGATGGATGGATGGGATGGGTGGATGGACAGACAGATGATCAGCAAATAGATGGGTGGATGGATGGATGGATGGATTGGTGGATAGATGTATAGATGCTGAATGGACAGGTGGATAGCTGGCTGAATGGATGGAGGTTTGGAATGGATAGTTGGATGGATGGATCAATGGATGAATAGATGGATAAATGGACATGTGGATAGATGACTGGATGAATGTTTGGATGGATGGATGGATGGATGGATGGATGGATGGGTAAATGATGTGTGGATGAGATAATTGATGGATGAATAGATGGGTAAATGGATAGGTATATGGATGTTTGGATGGGATGGATGGATAGATAGATTGATGGAAGGATAGATGGGCGATTGGTGTATACATTATTGGCTGGGTGGACAGATGGGTGAATGGGTAGTCAAATGAATGGGCACCTTGACAGTTGAACACAAATGGCCTAGGGTCCTGATGAGGCAAAGCCCAGGCTCCTGACTGCACCCCTCTGCTCACTCTGCCCTCGGCCGTGTCTCACACACAGAGCTCAGCTCACCTCCTTCCCTAGACGGCAGTAATCGAGGGTACCCCTGATGTTCACTCTGGTCTGTGGGTCCTTCCCAGAGGCTCCCATGGGTTCTTTTCTCATCACGATACTGGATTTACGTGGCCCCTTCACACGCTCCCCTTGCTCACTCATCAACTCCTCCAGCATCTTCTCAGATGGGAGCTGAGTCTAGGAAGCCAGCCTCACCTTCCGGGAGAGCAGCCAGGGGAGGGCGATCCCTGGCGGTGCGGGTGCGAGCTGCCCCTCCCCTCACCCCGCAGCTGCAGTCCCCCAGGCCTCTGGCCAATGTCCTCCGGGCAAACGGGGCCCGCCTAACACACCCCGAGTCTTCCGTTCACTCCTCACACCCATCACTCATCCACCCGCTCCTACAGGCACGACGCCCCTCAGAACTGCACGCCAAGGAAGAGCTACAGCAAGTTTACAATCCGAAGTAGCAAATGCTCAGAGGAAAGAAATGTGGCAGCCGCGCTCTGGGGGCCGGGCAGCGAGTCCTGGGGGGAGGCAGGGACTTGCTCGGCAGAGGGGGGCAGAGAAATCCATCCCAGCAAGGGCGGCGGCACGGGGAGGGAGCGCCGTGGAGCTGCCACACGGGACCTGGCACCCTGTCCTTGGGCCCCGTGTGGCCCCGCCTGTCAAGTGGGGTCTGGGAGAAACGAAGAGCTGCCCGCTGGGGAGAGGAGGCAGCGGGAGGCCACCCGGCCCCATTCCCACGGCCTGAGTGCCCAGCTGGGGACTGGACTCGATTCTCCAGGGCCTCGCCAAGGGGTTGTAAGCAGGCCGGGACGCAACCCAGTCTGTTTAGAAAACAGGCTTTTAATATATATATATATATATATATATATATATATATATATAATTATTATTGATTTCAGCGAGGAAGGGAGCAGGGAGAGAGGCAGAAACCTCCATCACGAGAGAGACTCATCGATCAGCTGCCTCCTGCACGCCCCCCACTGGGGATGGAGCCCGAAATCCAGGCCTGTGCCCTGACCAGGAATCGAACCACGACCTCCTGGTTCCTAGGTCGATGCTCAACCCTGAGCCACACCTGCAGGCGAAAAAGACTTATTTTGACCCCTTCGTTTAGCATGTTGTGAACATGGAGGGAAGGAAAGGAAAGGCCAGCCAGGAGTTAGCCAGGTGGTGACGGTTTCTAAAAGCTCCTCTTCCAAAGAGGCTTGGAAGCCGTGCCCTCGCCGGGCACACACTGGCAGGTGCGGGGGGAGGGCCGCAGCAGGCAGCCCCAGACCTGCTCCCTTTATAGGATGAGCCTCTGTGCACTGCCACCTCCTTCGCATGCAGGGCTCAGCCGAGCTGGTGTGCACCAGGGCAAAGCTCAGCGGAGTGTGTTCCGTTCTCGCCACGGGGCCGACGCCAGGCAACGTGACTCCTGACACTGATCTGCAGTCCTCAGACCCCGCAGCCAGAAGCATCTGGACGGTGGCAGCCCTCCCCCACCCCGAAAGGGGAAAGGTCAGTGCCAGGTCCTTTAGGAACCGTCCGAGGGCACTGGCGCGTGGCCCACAGGGCAGCCAGGCCTCTGGAAGGGAACGAAGCGTTGCTGACTACCGGCCGCTCCTGGCTCCCCCGCCGGAACCTCCTGGCTCCCTCCTCCCGGGATCTCTTCCTCCCACAGGCCTGTCGGTAGAGCAGGTTTGAGCTTCGAAATGAGACCAAAGGGGTGACCGAGTGGCTGTCCTTTCTCTGCTCGGGCCTCCGTGCAGAAACGGCCGCCGTGGCCCAGACCCCTCCACCTGGGGCAGAGGGGCGCCTGCACTCACAGGTGCCCCCACCTTCTGTAACACTCACAAGCTCAGCGCCGGTCAGAGGGGAAATGTTCATTTTCACACACGAGGAGAGGCCTGTCCTCAACGGGTGCATTTGCACCTCAAACAATCAGTCCCCCCAATTTCCCGGGGTGACTGTCATAAATCCGCAGTGAGTGTCATCAGGGACGCGGGGACCGAGATTCTGAAGAAGCCCCTCCCACTCATCATACAGAGAGATGTGCACATAACACGAGCCCCCAGTCCGGCTGGTGTGGCTCAGTGGATAGAGCGTCGGCCTGCAGACGGAAGGGTTCCGGGTTCGATTCCCATCAAGGGCACATGCCTGGGTTGTGGGCTGGACTCCCAGTAGGAGAGACATGCAGGAGGCAGCCAATGAGTGATTCTCTCTCATCATTGATGTTTCTATCTCTCTCCCTCTCCCTTCCTCTCTGAAATCAATAAAGATATAATTTTTTAAAAAATTAAAATTAAAAAAGTAAAACGTAGCCCCAAAAGAAGCAGAGGCACAGGTGGCACCCTGGAGGGGTCGGGGGGAACGCTCCGCAGCCTCGAGGGCCTGCGCCCGCGCCTGTGAGAGGCGCCGTCTCAGGGGCAGAAGGTCCGGGCTGAGCAGAGCCTCCCCAGGCCGCGGCTCGACTCTGTCCACCCTGCTGGGGGCCGGGATCGCCATGTGCTCGCTGCTGCCCTCTGGGTTCTGTGAAGCCGCTCAGAAAAGGGTCAGCCGGGCTTATGGCCGGGAACGGCCGGCGGACCCTTCCCTTGTTCGACTGCTAAGAGGGTCAGGTTGCAGCGTGGAGGCCAAGGATGCCCTACGTCACTCGGTAAAACGCCTTCATGTTTCACAAGCTCGCGCTGAGAACATAAAACAGACGCGTTCCTGGAAGGACAGGCAGCTGGGTAATCACGCCCGGTGACAACGAGTGCAGGGCTCCCACCCCTGACCCCGCGTCGCGTGGCCGCACTCACACGCAGGGAGCCGGTGGCACGCGGAAATCTCCTAAAGATCCGAGGAATCCCAGGTGCTGTCGACGCGGTAACCACTCGGCCATGTGACTTATTCCAAAGGGCGTCTGGGCCAGACACAGAATCGGTTCTCACTCGCCTTACTCGCCGTCTAATGGGCTTTGCGATTGGAGGCAACGGTGCGGCAGGCTCGGAGCCCTCTCAGGCACTGAGGCGCGGAGACGGATGGGATTACAAATCAGGCGACCAAATACGGCTCTTCGTACAGTTCACCGCCCGCCCCGCTCCTCCCCCCTCCCACAGGCTCCTGCTCACCCTTGAATGAGAACACCCCAACTCTCACGTGTGTCCCCCCTGAATTCTCACGTGTGCTTGGCCTTCAGGTCCAGCTTCAACAGGCGCACCCCTTGCCGCCCCCCGGGCCACGCCTCGCGGCATGGTGGCTGAACCACAGAATCTCCCCAAGGTCATGGCCGGGACTGAAGAGTGAGCCGCCACGAGGCGCTCCCTCCCTCTGGGCGCCTGGAGTCTTCTCCTTCTGGTTTCAGTGAAACACAAGGTATCTCAATAGCAACATAAACACCATATTGTCTACTGGTTGCCATAGCAACCACATCCCTGTAATTTGCCTAAATTAAAGCTGCCCAGGGTGGCTTTAACTTGCGTCTCGCACGTAATTCTTTTCTTTTCTTTTCTTTTTTTTTTTAATTGATTTCAGAGAGGAAGGGAGAGGGAAGGAGAGGTAGAAACATCCATGATGAGAGAGAATCATGGATCGGCTGCCTCCTGCAGGCCCCCTACTGGGGATGGAGCCCACAACCGGGGCCTGTGCCCTGACCGGAACCAAGCCATGACCTTTTGGATCATAGGTGGACGCTCAACCACTGAGCCACGCCGGCCGGGCGATCCTCAGTGTTTGTGCCCATAAACAACGTGGTGAATTAACGCTCCTCCACGCGGGCGCTGGCCACGGGGATTCACAGTTGAGAAAGTTCTGGAAAGAAGCAGCCAAGTATCACGAATTCCATTGTGTATCCTTGTGTGTCCGCGCGGGGCTGGGGCTGGGACAGGGGCGTGGACTTGAAGAAGCCCATCGACGACACTACTTGGAAGATACGGCGTCAAACCCAAGCCTCCTCTGCTTTTCTCAAAGAGCCCAAGTCCTGGGCGGCCCTGCCAGGCATTCACCCGTCCTCACAAAGCGCTTTGGCCCGAAGGTGCTCACGACTGCGCAGTGAGTCTGTGCCCGATACAGGCCCACAGTTCTAGCGGACGGACCCCTGGGAGAGCCTCCCGGTGACCCTCGGGCAGATGGGGGGGTGGGGGAAACGTGCCCGCGCGGGGCTTTCGAAGGGCTCTGGGTCCGGGCGTGGGAGCCTGCCTGACATTTCCCGTGTCACCCGTCCCCCCGCAGCCTCTCCCGTGTCACCCGTCCCCCCGCAGCCTCGTGCATGGGGTCCTCTTTGCAAACTCTGCTCCCTGCCCCTCTCTTCTCTGGGAGCTGCCTCCTGTGCCGGCCGCTCGCCGCAGCGTGGGAGCTCAGAACCCAGAAACCCCCGTGCCTCCGAGGGCAGCGAGCCCTCCTATTGGCTGACTTAATCCCCAGGCTCCCAGGCTCCCTCTGGTCCTTCCCATCCTCCCGGGCTAATCCGTCAGACCGTCAGACGCGGCTCCCGCTGCCCAGGACGCAGCCACGAGCACCACGCCTGTAATAAGATTTTCACCCGCAAAGGCGCCAGGCGGCCGCGCGTCCATCGCGTATGAAAATGCTGAGACGCAGTAGCTCCGGGCTTTGTTTCATATTAACGTCAACTATTCTTATTTTTTACGAAAAAGGTCCCGGAGCGTCTGCACCGACGGGGAGGTGCCCCGCCGGCTCCGCCGGCGAGGTGACACTGCAGAGAGCAACATCCATCTCGCAAGCAGGTTCATTAGCCCCGCGAGCTGACCTCGCGCGAGGCTGTCAGCTGTGACGGGCATCAGATTATCGGGAATCTGGCGATCGATAAATATGCAAGGCTGGCGCGGACCGCTCCTGGCATGGGCGCCGTGCACACGTCATCTGTCACACGGCTGGCACGCAGGCAGGCTCACGGGGGGCTCCCGAGCGGTGAGCAGGGTGAAGATGAATGAGACAGGCGTGTGCAGCCGGGGCTCTGAGGCGAGGGGGCTCCAGAGGAAGCGGCGGCGGCGCTCAGGGCTGCCGTCTAGGGGGAGCCGGTGCCGTGCCTGCCTCCCGGCCCTAAGCCGCTCCCAGCCGCCTCTGTGGCCTTGCTGTCCGGGCCCAGGGAGCTTTGTCTGCCTCTGGGAGACTCGCTAGAAACTCGGAGCAGCTCGCCTGCGTTTTTGATACCGGGAGGCAGAGCCCCCCTGCTCCCCAAAATCCCTGTGCGTGTGCCAACCACACGATGTCTCTCCACGTGGTAGCTGCGACCCAAAGCCAAAGGAAGCGCCTGCCTGCGCCAGTGACCGTGAACTCAAATGCCCACACCTTCAGGTCCACGCAAGAGCCAGCTGGTCAACCCAGCCGGGCAGTCAGCTTTGGGGGACCCTGTCTGAGCGACTCCCCCATCAGGTCACACCCTCCTTCTCAGACCCCACGCTGCCTGCCCACTCGCGGCCCCACCCCCGCCCACTCGTGGCACCACCGCTGCCTGAATATCCAGCTGCAGCCTTCACTCTGCCCCCAGCAGGTCCCCCGGAGCAGGCACCCTGTTCATAAACCCTCTTCCCCTCCAGCCAATGAAAGAAACTGGGAGAAAAGCCAATTCCTGACAGAGGACACATGGGACTCGAGCCACAGCCCTGCGATGGCCCAGAGCCCCTGTGCCTGTGCCCAGGCTGGCACACCCTCAGGGCCAGGTCATGCCCATGACCAACGGGGCCCAGGCCTCCGCCCAGGCTGCAGGACTGCCCCTCATCGCCATGGAAAGCAGAACAAACAAGAAGCACAAAGGCATTTTTGAAGGAACCGTCATGAGGCGCGTAGCTGGTCATTTGCAGCCTCGTACACACGATGCCTTTCAGCTGGGCTATTTATCTCGGGGACGAGGCCACGAAAGGCCCCAGCGCAGCACATCTCCTAAGGAGGAGCCCGCGCCCAGACTTCAAAAGGAGAGAACGCGGTAATTCAGAAATAGAGCGTGCTAAGTGTCCCGGCTCCGCCATGAAAGCGGCCACGGAGGCTGCAGCAGCCGCAGGGCTATTAGAATAATAGCCGGAGGCCTAATTACAGGTGATCATCGCCGGGAGCTGGTTGTTTTTGTGGAGGACGAGCCGCGCCCAGCGCCGTGGAGCAGCCGCTGCCTTGGAGGGCGGGTGACGGCAAAGATGACCGGGAAAGCGACCACGGCGCCGCTATTTGTTTCTATTTATGAGGCGCTCTCCACACCGCGATGCTTTCCCGAGAATCGTCCTCATCCAGCCGCGTTGCCTCTGGCTAAGAGGATGACGTCATCGCTACTTACCCGCCACTGGTTTCCATGCGCTTGTTGGCCACACCGGTGCGCGGGGCCTGCCTTCCCCGGGCCCACTGAGGAGGCGATTCCGGCAGCAGGGCCCCTGTTGGCTCCTGGAGCCACACTGCACACCACCAAGTGCCAAGGGATGAAGGAAGCCTGGCCGCCCAGAGAGACATCCATCGGCTGCCTCCCCCACACCCCCTCCCACTGGGCACCAAGCCCACAACCTGGCATGTGCCCCAACCCGGAATCGAACCTCGAGCTCCCAGTGCAGGGATGACGCCCAATCGCTGAGCCACGCGGCCGGCATCACGCATTGGCTTTCAACCCAAGATGAACGGCTCTGGCCACCAAAGCGTTGGGCCGCCTCCCCGTGGGTCCCACCGCCTCGCACACTGAAACCCCTTCGTCTGGTGGCGTCCGTTTCTCCTCCTCCCTGGTCACATGGCTCCCCTTCCCTGGCCCAGCACTTCCAACGCTTCCCAAGGGGCAGGAAGACAGAGCCCCCCGAGCCTTTCAACAAGCCCAGGAGGGAGTCAGGCGGCGTCAGCGGCTCCACTTTGCAGATGGGCAAGGGGAGGCCGGGAAGGGAGGAACCCTCAGAGGCCGCAGGGTGGGCGGCCCTCCCACCCAGGCCCGCCCTGACCGTGCTTGCTTGGCACTGGAGCCCCGTCTTACTTACTCTGCGGGAAACACCGTGAGGGTGACAGCCAGGTGCCCGGCCAGCTCTGGGCACACAGAAGGGGCCGAGCGCCCAGCCTCCATTCCGCCGGAGACGGTGCCATGCTGGCTGCGTAAAGAGGCAATCAGATCAGCCCCACCTGGGCCTGGCCCGTTCACTCACCTGACGGTTATGGATTTAGGGGCAGGATGCCCGGGCGCCTGAGTGGAGGAACCTGGGGGGGGAGGGGGGAGACGGAGTGAAATCTGATTTTTAGCCCCGAGATGAGAACACCCGCACCTTCTGATCACGTGGCCTCATCACCGCAGGTGGCGTCGGCCTGGAGCACCTGGGGCTCCTGCGGAAGGGGGTGGAGTGAGGTGTCCAGAAGGTAGGAGATGACCCGTGGGCGCGCCCAGCAGGTGCAGGGCACAAAGGAAGCACCTGTAGGTGGCCCTCCAATGAGGTGCAAGAGGAAGCCAGAGGAGGGAGTGCCCAGGGGCCCTCGGTTCCTAGAGAGACCCCTGGAGGTGGGGGAGCCCCACTGGCCCAGTCGCCAAAGCGCAGGCACCCAGGCCTTGACACGTGGTACAGACACACAGCTGCCTCCCCCAGGCTCATTGTCAGCGGAACTGTGACAGGACAGCCCCGGCTCAGGCTTGTGGGTCCCACCCCCTCCTCACCTAGACCCCAGCACACCCCCTCCTCACTCAGACCCCCCGCAATGCTGTGTGAGTCGGGCTGAGAGCCTGTGGATTTCAGCCACTCAGCAGGGCTGGTTATGAAGCCATAAGACACAGCCCTGCTCTTCCCTCCACTCAAAACATCAAGGTCAGCCCGGCCGGTATGGCTCAGCGGTTGAGCATCGACCTATGACCCAGGAGGTCACGGTTCGATTCTGGTCAAGGGCACATGCCTAGGTAGCGGGCTCCATCCCGTGTGGGGCATGCAGGAGGCAGTTAATCCATGATCCTCTCTCCTCATTGATGTTTCTCTCTCTCTCCCTCTCCCTTCCTCTCTGAAACCAATAAAAAAAAAGAAAGAGGATGGGAGGGGAATGTGACGGTAACCATGACAACCATGCAATGGATGAGGTTAGGCTCAGGTGCATTCTAAGCAAGGGACCCATTAGGCCAAGAGCAGGGACCCCCGATTCCCATCAGTGAGTCGTGAGTGCTGGCCCTACGTAGAGGGGGTCGGTTTACTCAGCGTCCTGAGACCCGAGACAATCCCCTTCGCTCAGCTTCTCCCCAGTGAGGGGTTCAGACTAGACTCCCCGAGACCTCCAACCCCCAGAACCCACCCAAAGCTTTTACCCAGGAGAAGAGCATCAGCCCCCACACCACCCGCGTGGCTGTCGCGGGCTTGGGGCAGGCAAACAGAGGCGACCCCAAGTGAGCAAGAACCTGTAACCACATCGTGGATCCACGCGCCTCCCATTGTCCCTGCCCCTGGCTCTGTGGGAAGGGCGTGTGGCCCGGGCCTCCCGTCCGGGCCCCACCGTCATGGGGTTTGCGGGGTGATCTCTGAGACCCCCTCTCCCGGGAAAGCCTCATTACCGCTGACAGGCTGTAACCCCGCCTGCGCGTCCAGAAAAGTCTCAATGTCCACGCCATTAGCTAGCCTTAAAATTGACTGCAAATCCATTTTAATCCATGTGCCGTGATAAATAGATATGAAGGCGCCGGCGCTAATGCACAGGTAGACTAATTAGCGCGCCGCGTTCGAGCACTCACACACCTCAATTTTCTCTACAAAATCCTTATTGAACCGCTGCTTTAAAAAAAAATAATTGCATTTGCAATTAGAAACACTGAAGTTACATTATCGATTTTCTGCTAAAAACCTTTTTAGTAAACAAGCACAAACTACATTCATTAAATGTAAGTGCTTGGAGCTATGGTGTGAAATTCAACTCGGCCATTATCGTGAATTACACTGATTATTGCGGTAATTATTTTCTCTTGGATACAACTGCCGTCTGTCCCTGGCTGGTTCCGCTGGACATGGAACCGCGTTCCTTTCAGAGCTAACAAGGCTCCGCCGTGGTCCCGGCGATTACTGTCACTTAGACAAATCGCTGCGTTAAGCTGCGGGAACCCAGGAAGATTCAAAAAAATTAAGTAAAACATCCTTTTTTACCCTTGAAATAACTAGCAGCGTGAGCGAACCAGGAGAATTGCAGTGTTAACTGATGTGCGAGGTGGCTCTCGTCACCTGAGCTCGCTCTGTCCTCAGCCCGGGTTTGGAGAAGACCCGCCAACCGACTGATTTGGGTTTTTTCCCCGAAATGGATAGTCGAAGGCTGAGATCTGAGGCTGCAGCATCCTCAGAGAGGGGAAAGCTGGTCACTTGGCGTGTTGCGAGAGAATCCAGTCTATGCTTTAATAAGAGGAAAAAAAGTGGCCTTGCGTTTTATGTGTCTGTTTGTTTAGAAATCTTATTAACAAAACAGATTTTAAGAGGGAAACATCTCCCTCCCCCCCCCCCCCCCCCCCCCAGAGGCAGCTGTGGTTTTGTTTTCTACCATTTCTCAAGGGAATCTTCCAGGGAACATGGGTGTTTTCCCCGAGGAGACCTGCCTTTCTTCCCTGGGGTGAGGGCACTGCGATTCCCTCCCACCCACCCTGGTCTCAGGGTTCTGACGGGAACTGCCTCCACCGGAAACTGGTGGGGAAGAGGGAGGGCGGGAGAGGAGCAGGGAGGAGAGAGCCATCTTTTAAAGTGTGTCTGTGCAGCCTGGCCGGCGGGGCTCAGTGGTTGAGCGTCGACCTATGAACCAGGAGGTCAGGGTTCGATTCCCGGTCAGGGCACAGGCCTGGGTTGCGGGCTCGATCCCCAGTGTGGGGTGTGCAGGAGGCAGCCTATCCATGATTCTCTCTCATCACTGATGTTTCTATCTCTCTCTCCCTCTCCCTTCCTCTCTGAAATCAATAAGAATATATCTTAAAAAAAAGAAAAGAAAAAGTCATATATTACTTCTGTCTTAGAACTTTTCATATAACGCTCTGAAAAGCATCAGCTGAACCTCGGAAGCTGTGTTTAACTCTAAGGAGGATAAAAAGAAAGAAAACAGGGCAAAAATGGTATCGTCGGCACCTCTCACCGGCTGACCAGCTGGGGGACAGTATGTGTTGGCTCTGCTCACCCACGTGTAAGCGACACTAAGTGAGCTGGTGTCCGCTATGATTTTGGCGGCGTTAGGCTGCTCCCAGGCCGGTGGAATGAAACTTCTGGGCATTTTTGGTCCCTTAAAGTATGAATTAGGAACAGGCATTCAGGATAAAAAAGCCTTTTCTAGAGAATATTTCTCGCTTCGTCTGCTACCTGGGAAACCACCTGCAATAACTGAATACAGTTTCAAAATGGCCCAGAGGCCGCGTCCTCACCCCTCCGGGTAACTGCGGAATGAATGGGCAGCTTGTTCGTTTGTTGTAACCAATGCAATCGGCAGGGATGAAGTCCAGGGGCGAAGGAACCAGTAAGAGGAGAGAGAGAGGACCCTCCGCAGCAGGCGGGTCCCGGGCCTGTGTGCACCCCGGGAAGAACAGGTCCTCACACGCCGACGCCGTGGCTGCAGCCGGGTGTGCAGGGGAGCCGCGGGGAAGCGTGCAACAGCCGGGCTTGGAAACGCAGGAAAGGGAGCATCAAGTTCCTGGAGGGGCGTCCTCCAAGGAGCCCTTCCGGCGGGAGCGTGCACACAGGTAACACGAACTTCAAACAGAGGGGTCGCAGCCCCCGTTCTGCTCGGCTGACCGTGACCACTAATTGCAGGAAGTCGCCTGTGCCCCGTGCCCGGGGGCAGGACACAGAAATGACCGGGGGCGGCCAACCATCACGAGGCAGAAAGGAGCACCCACACCCTGTCCCCCTCCACGTGACCCGGTACAAAACCCCGCAGGACAATGAGGCCAGTATCTGCCGCTCCCCCCAGAGGTTGGGAGAGAGGAGAGAGGCAGCCACAGAGAACTGGGAGTGGGGTGGGGGGCGGGGAATACGCATGCTCTTACTCTCACATTTCGTATTCTAACTCTCTCTCCTCACCCCCTTTTCTCTACCCCAATTGCTGCAATTCCTCCACGACATCAGGACATTTCTTACATATATACTTTCTTAAATTGATTTCAGAGAGAGAGGGAGAGAGAGAAACATCAATGACGAGAATCATGGATCGGCTGCTTCCTGCACGCCCTACACTGGGGATCGAGCCTGCAACCCCGGCCTGTGCCCGGACCGGGGATCGAACCCTGACCTCCTGGTTCCTAGGTCCACACTCACCCACTGAGCCAGCACTGCTCGCTGCTCTGGGCTTCCCAGGACCTGGTCACAAACCCGGCACCATTCACCCTAGAAACACCGTGACTGTTTGTGCGAACCCACTTGTTGGAGACGAGCGCCCTCTTACCAAGCGTGGCTCACAAAGGCCTTGGAAAGCACTGCCGTTTTACTGGCTTGAGGAACGAACTGATGGGTAAGAGGCTGACCACATGGGCCTTTGGAGCGGGGTAAACTTCCAGGGAGCTGACGAGCGTGGAGCCCGGCTGTCGGCCATAGTCGGGGAGCCATTCGGTCCACGTGGAGACTGGAGTAAGAACCCCGTGCCTCGGGCACCGCGAGGCTGCGCTGAGAAGGAAGTGAGCGCCTGGGCATCAATGCACCCAGCACCTCGGCCGGCAGGCGGGGCTTCCTCTCTGCACCTCAGGCTCCCCGGGGAGCAGAGGGCTAACGGGGTGCCCACCTGCTGGGGTCCTTGAGGGTGAACTGGGGTCCCGCCCAGGAAGCCCGGGCAGGAAGGAAGCAGTTAATAAATGTCGGCCGTTGTCACTGGGGGTCAGGCCCATGCTGCCGCCCCGCCTCCCCCGGCCCCCAGCACCTAGCCGCCTCCAGGCCCCGCTGCAGGCCCTGCTCCCGCCGCCTGGGAGCATGTCCCGGGCACCGACCGGCACAGGCGCCCCTGCCGCCCGGAAAGGCTCTGTCCGTGTGACTCATTGGCTTCAGGGCCCGGATCTCTGGGGAGTGACCCAGAGCCCAGGCGCCCAGGGGCCACTGGAGCCGGGGCGGGGAGCAGCGCCTGCGGGTCGCCATGCTGCCCGGCCCTGCGCGATGGGGACTCCGCCACCGTTTCCGCAGCCTCCCGTCGGTCCTAACCGGCGTGGACGTGTTTCGGGGCCTGGGGACCAATGGCTCTCAGAGGAACACGGCAGCGGATCCAGAGCCCTGAGCTCCGGTCACCAGTGTTTCATGTGACGACAGTTCCCCCGAGGACATGTGCTCGCTCTACAGCCTCCTTAACGGCGCCCCTGAGGCTGACACGGAGGTGGAAGGCATGTCCTGGGGTCCGTGGCGAGGGCTCGCCCGGTTCCCGGCTGCCGACATGACAGGAGGGCGTGGGCAGAGCGAGGCCGCCCCCTCCGCCCCTCCAGGCCTGCGCCCGCCCAGCACCGGACAGGCCTCCCGAGTCATGGTTACAACAGGTTTCCCAGGAGGAGGGGGAGCACATGGGGGCTCAGGGGGGAGAAGGGGAGCAGCTACAGGTGGCAGCGACCCAGGCCTCCCTTCTCCCTCATCAGAGAGGGTTTCCTCCCATTGGATTTCCTTCCTATTAGCTCAGCGCGTACTATGTCTGTTAAGGCATTTAAACTTCACACAGAGCCCAGGCCGGTGTGACCCAGTGGATAGAGCATCCGCCTGCGGACTGAAGGGTCCCAGGTTCGATTCTGGTCAAGGGCACGTACCTCGGTTGCAGGCTCCTCCCCAGCCCCAGTCGGGGCACGTGCAAGAGGCAGCCAATCGATGTGTCTCTCTCACATCGATGTTCCCCTCTCTGTGTCTCTCCCCCTTCCTTCCACTCTCTCTAAAAATCAATGGAAACATATCCCTGGGTGAGGATGAACAACAAATAAATACATTAAATAAACTTCACGCGGGAGCAGCCAACCTGTTCCTTTGGCAGAAACGTCAGGGTCCGTCTGGAAATGCCTCGGAGCGGCAGCCAGCGTGGCCTCCAGCACCTCGGTGCCGAAGCTGGGCCTGCATTCAGAGCCTTGCCCGCCTGCAGCCCACGGAGCAGGAGACTCGTGCTGGGCAGGGTCTCAGCTCCCACGGGTGTGACCGGAGCACAGGGGACTGGCCGGTGCATCCCCAAGGCAGGAGGCTGACACCCCCCGCCCCCGGCCCAGCAAGCCCAGCTGGCGGCTTCTCCTGAGGTTTCCAGGCAGCTGAGCCGTGGCCACAGGGTCTGCATAATCGAGTGAAACTGCCACCGTGTCTCGCATCAACGCCACGAGGTGAGGTCGGCCTGGGAGAGGTGGCCAGACCTGCCCGGGGCAGGGGTCCAGTTCAGACATCCGGGTGACGAATGCTTCCACCTCCAGGCTGCCTTCCCTGCTGAAGAAATGACTGGGCGTGCCCGGCCATGGGGCTCAGTAGTTGAGCATCGACCTATGAACCAGGTCACAGTTCGATCCCAGTCAGGACACATGGCCGGGTTGTGCCTTTGATCTTCCTTGGGGTGCATGTGGGGGGCAACCATTCGATGTGTCTCTCACATCGATGTTTCTCTCTCTCTCTCTCTCTCTCTCTCTCCTCTCCTCTCCTCTCCTCTTCTCTAGAAATCAATAAAAACATACCCTTGGGTGAGGATTAAATTTTTTTTTATCTTCACCCGAAGCTATTTTTCCATTGATTTTTCAAGAGAGTGGAAGAGAGAGGGAAAGACAGAGAGAAGCACCTATATGAGAGAGACACAGCCACTGGTCGCCTCCCCCATGCCCCCCGTCAGGGCCGGGAGCCTGCAACCGAGGTACATGCCCTTGATCAGAATCAAACCCGGGACCCTTCAGTCCGCAGGCGGACACTCTATCCACTGAGCCAACCCAGCCAGGGCTACATCACACTGCACATTTGAGGCTGAGAGGAATGACAACTTTTGGGCAGGTTTTAGTTTAAAAAATAAAAAGCCGTCTCTCTCGATGTCCCCCAGGCTCCCAGGCACCCACACCCACACCTGCAGCGCCCGTCAGCTCCCTGCTCCCCGCGGGGAAGCGCCTGCGCAGCGCCCAGCCTCCCGCGGAGAGGAGATGCTGGAGGGCCCGGGAGAGCAGGGAGGCCTGTGAGGCCGGAGACAATAAGAGAAGCAGCCGCCGGGCCACGGCAATTTGATCAAAATGCTCTCGCTCACCTCTCCTCGCCGGGACACAATAGCCCCATTCGGTCGGAGCCAACTCGTGGCTTTTACTCATTACTTCCCTGTTGAACTCTCTGGTCCGCGGTGCAGATCATTTGCAAATAGAGCCGGGGTCTCAAGAGGGTTGGCGCGCAATCAGCGGGGAACGCAGCCCCCACGGCGGGCCCGCCTCCCACCGCCCTTCGGGACCGGGCTTTTCAATGCCCCTCGTGGTCCTGAAGTTGTTGCTATTCATCTCACTTTAGCGTAGCCAGATCCATCTCCCTAAATTAGAGGCTGCAGCACCCTGCCTGGCGGGGAAGGGAGAGCAGACAGACAGACTGTCTGCGGGAAATAGCTAATCCCGCTGGTGACCCCTCCGAGAAGCGATGTCCACAGCAGATAAGGCGACGGCCCTTCAAATTGCTCTATCAGAGCCGAGATGCTGCTCATTCCAGACAATTGGAAACTGTTCTCTCTCCTCTTCTTAGAAGGCAATTGCCCAACTTGAGGCCTGTTTATGATGGAAGGAGAGGCCACAATAATGTATACAGTGACAGCCTCGATCGAGATCAAATTGTATGTTTTCCAGGTACCGTGCGGCTAAACACCCCGTTTCATCTTTAATGCGCTATCTTTATGCATCCGATCGCGCTGGGGAGCATTGTTATACACGACACTCGGCCAAACTTGCTACCTGTTCCACGTGTGCGGTTTGTCCCTCCGAAGACGAGACTATGAAGTGTGTCCTCCTCCCTCAGAGCTGTCCGCCCCAGGGCCTCGTGGGCCCTTCCTGCTCTAATTAATACGACCACACCGCACTGTCATCAGCCAGGATTTACGGAGCAGCCCCCGAGGCCGGGTCTGCGCGGGGCCTTAATTAAAAGGTCCCGGCTTCCTCCAGGGATCTGAGCGGCAGGGACCCTCCCACAGCCGTGCAGGGGCCGGAGCGCCGGCTGTGGGGCCGTGCGTCCTGCGCTGGGGCAGCACAATGGGCTGGACTAAGCAGATTATTACACAGCCATTAGCGCAGCGGATCGATGTCCATTAGCTGGGATGGAAGAGGCCCATGACATATTAGAGGGACGGGAAATGGGAGCTGGAAGACGTTACTGAGAGAATTACTGATCTCATTTTCGGGGGCGGTTCTCAGTATATGCAGCGCACATGCTAGTGTGTGCATGTGTGTGTGAGAGAGTAGGTGTGCATGCTAGTGTGTGCATGTGTGTGTGTGAGAGTAGGTGTGCATGCTAGTGTGTGCATGTGTGTGAGAGAGTGTAGGTGTGCATGCTAGTGTGTGCATGTGTGTGTGAGAGAGTAGGTGTGCATGCTAGTGTATGCATGAGTGTAAGTGTGCATGCTAATGTGTGTGTGTGTGTGAGAGGGTAGGTGTGCATGCTAGTGTGTGCGTGTGTGTGAGAGAGTAGGTGTGCATGCTAGTGTGTGCATGTGTGTGTGAGAGTGTAGGTGTGCATGCTAGTGTGTGCATGTGTGTGTGAGAGTGTAGGTATGCATGCTAGTGTGTGTGTGAGTGTAGGTGTGCATGCTAGTGTATGCATGTGTGTGGGAGTGTAAGTGTGCATGCTAGTGTGTGTGTGTCTGAGAGTGTAGGTGTACATGCTAGTATGTGTGTGAGAGAGTGTAGGTGTGCATGCTAGTGTGTGTGAGAGTGTAGGTGTGCATACTAGTGTGTGCATGTGTGTGTGAGAGTGTAGGTATGCATGCTAGTGTGTGTGTGTGAGTGTAGGTTTACATGCTAGTGTGTGTGTGTGAGTGTAGGTGTACATGCTAGTGTGTGAGAGTGTAGGTGTGCATGCTAGTGTGTGTGTGAGAGTGTAGGTGTGCATGCTAGTGTGTGTGAGAGTGTAGGTGTGCATACTAGTGTGTGCATGTGTGTGTGAGTGTAGGTATGCATACTAGTGTGTGTGTGAGAGTGTAGGTGTGCATGCTAGTGTGTGCATGTGTGTGGGAGTGTAAGTGTGCATGCTAGTGTGTGTGAGAGTGTAGGTGTGCATGACACTTATATTCACATCTTCAACGTGTGGAATAGTGTGCACCAAACTGTCAATAGTGGCAATAGTGACCCACGGGGCTAGAGCCGAGGGAGACACGCATACCTCGTCCAAACACTTGTGCATTACTTACACTTTCTACAAAGATGTTCCCCTTGTAAAGAAAAACGAAAGCATTTCAAAGGCGCAGTCACTCCATAATCGCATAGCGCAGGCCCCGCGCAGGCGAGCACTGCGCTGGCTTCCACCCCGGGGACAGCAGCAGAGACCCACACACTTCAATAGGCAGAAGACTTGGGCTCCACACACACGCCCAGGGAGCTGGTTCGCGTTGTGGTAAGATGACTTCCATCGACACCAACAAACAGAAACCTGAACCTTGAGATACACGGGCGTTTATTTCTCTAGAACAGGGCACACCTTGGGGTCCCCTGAGCATTAAGGATGAGGCAACTGTCATCACTGAATAATTAAAACAGTGGATGCCCTGCCGGTTGCTCCATGGTTAGAGCGCTGGCCCAGGGCCCGAAGGGTCCCAGGTTCGGTTCCGGTCAAGGGCACGTACCTTGGTTGCAGGCACGGGCAGCAACCAATCACTGTGTCTCACATTGATGTTTCTCTCACTCTGGCTTTCCCACTCCCTCTAAGAAAAAAATCTATATATATAAAAGCCAAGTGACCAGAACGACCAAAACGACCGGTCACTATGATGCGCATAGTGGTGGCCAACCGGCCTATCAAGGCCCCGATCGGCCCCCCTGCAACCACCTGCGGCCCCTCCCCCCAGCTGGCATGCCCCCGATCAGCCCCCCCACCCTGATCAGGGGCGCGGCCGGCAGCCAACCTCCCACGTCCCCTCCCCCCACCACTGGCCTGGCTCCGATTAACCCCCATCGGGGCAGGTGGCCGGACCTCACCCATGCACAAATTCGTGCACCGGGCCTCTAGTTTTCAATAAAAATCAATGAGACAGTGGAGCAGTGACACCTCCCTGTGTCTAGGGGGCGCGCTTATCCCCGATTCTTCATGGAGACAAACTGCAAAGAGGTCTGGGGCTCCAGGAGAGGTGGAGAGGCGAGGACCCCACCAACAGGCAGCGGAGAGGAACCGGAGAAAAGAATAACAACGCAGCGCTCTGCAAGGAGTGGGACTCAGAGCCGGGTCCATCCCAGCGACAGAGCCCAGGACCCACGTGCTCCTGGATAGACTCTGAAAACACTTCTGATGAGACCATAAAAGCCACCAAGTCTCTGAGAACCAACAGCGACTGTGTGGCGTGAAGGGGGAAAGGCAGAAAGCCTGGCGCACGCCCAGCCCAGCGCGCCCTGGAGTATCACACACAGCGTCTAAGTGACAAGGGGGACCCCCAACGCCTGAGGCCACCAGGCCACCCCCCGGGAGAGCGAGAGCAGGGGGATGCAGGCGCTCTCGGCGTTTGGAAAGGAGCAGGTGCAAGACAAAGCCACCTAGAGTCCATGGAGCGATGAGCAGCAAGAGCGAGTCTGCAGGAACCGGCAAGTCTCCTTAGGAGCCTGCGTCAGACCTGACCCCGGGGACGACCACGCCTCCTGGGCGCCCCGAGACCAGGGACAAGCGTAAGGGGGCATCGTCTCTAAGGCCTCACCCATCAGCCTGCGGGCCAAGGAGAGAAGCGCGGCCAGGGCTCCGTGAGGCATTGAGTGAGCCGCTGAGTGTGGGCCTGATCGGCCGGATGCTAGTTGGAAACGAGCCTTTACTGATCGCGCTGGATCCTGCGCGTGGTGTTTCCACATTGATTGCCGCCGGGAACAAGGGGGACATGTGGCTGGGGGGGGAACAGGAGGCAGCCTGCCCCCCCGAACCCACCCCCACCCCCATACACACACCTCTCCCTCCTCTGGACACTGCGTCTCAGTGATGTGCACCCGCGGCTGGAGAGGCCGGTTCGGAAAGGCTCCCCTTCGCAGCTGCACGAAGTCCCCTTTCCTCGGCGAGCGCAGCTCCCTGATGGCTGGTGGCCAGCCGGCCTCTAAGGGGCCCTGAATTGGACCATTTCGCTCTCTGGGACCAGGGCTGCCACGTGCGTCTGGCTGAGCAGCCCGCCCCCCAGGAGGTCGGTGACGCGTGGCACCCACAGCTGTGCCTTCCCTGCGGGTCCTCCCTCCGCTCTCCAGGCAGCAGCTGCAAGGCCTGGGGTTTCTCCAGCCCAACTGGGCTCCGCAGCTGTGGGCTGACATCTGCTCAGCCACCTCCGGGCTCCCAGCCCCGGCCACACACCTCCACGCCCGGGCAGGCACCTCCATGGCCCTCCCTCCTGCACGGCCAGGGCCTGATGCCACCCCCTCCTCCCCCCACTCACTCTCCCCCCAACTCCTGGCAGTCCTCAGGGACCCTCCTCCAGGAGGTTCCCCGCCAGCCACTGCTCCCCACCCCACCGGGGCCCTCCTCCCCTGACCGCGCCCAGGTGGTGTGTCCGCCCAGCGCGGCCTGAGGGCGGGGCTGTGTCTGCTCAGACCTGTGTCCCCACAGTGGCCCTCGGCCACGGAGCGGCCAGGCCTGCTCTGAGACCGGCCGCCTTCCAGCCTGGAGAGGACAATGGCCCTGAAAAGGCGAAGGCGGCAGCGCCCCCCCCCCCCCACGTTCCGCCCCGGAGCCGCAGACAAAGGCCCCCACAAAGGCACCGGCCTCCCAGGAGCCCGGACAAAGGCCGGCGCGTGGGCATCGCGCAGCGTGGGCCGCTCGGCCAGCCCCGCAGGCGGTTGCCATGGCGCGTTTTAATTAAGGGCACGGAGCCTGCGTCTTGATAACAGCGGCGGCTCCTTTTGTTTGTCGCAGCCCCTCGGGGACAGAGGCGGGTGTGGGGCGCAGAGCTGGCTCTCGGGGAGGGGAGGCAGGCCCCTGGGAGGGGCCCTGGGGGGCTGCCGGGACCAGTCTCCCGTACGAGGCGCCTCCTCCACGCTGTCACCCAGGGTGCGCGAGGCGGGTGGGGCCGTGCTGGGCCGGCTGGTCTGCTCCCAGCCCCGAGGCAGCCTCCTCTTCCACCAGGGTCCAGCCAAGGCCGCGGCGGCCCCGACCGGGACGGGAAGTCAGAACGTCAAAGCCCTCTGCCTGCGGACATGGCACCTCCCCCACCAGCCCCACAGGTGCCTTGGGCCTGCCCTGGACACGCCTTGGTACTACGAACCTGCATAACCAGTCCGCCCATCAGCATCTACAGGGTCCGCCCATCAACGCAGGTTCCCTCCCATTAGTGCAGGTTCCCTCCCATTAGTGCAGGTTCCTGCCCATCAGCGCAGGGGCCCGCCCATCAGCAGCTACAGGGTCCGCCCATCAGCCCCAGGGGCCCGCCCATCAGCGCAGGGTCCCGCCCATCAGCATCTACAGGGTCCGCCCATCAACGCAGGTTCCCTCCCATTAGTGCAGGTTCCTGCCCATCAGCGCAGGGGCCCGCCCATCAGCAGCTACAGGGTCCGCCCATCAGCCCAGGGTCCCGCCCATCAGCAGCTACAGGGTCCGCCCATCAGCCCAGGGTCCCGCCCATCAGCCCAGGGTCCCGCCCATCAGCGCAGGGTCCCGCCCATCAGCCCAGGGTCCCGCCCATCAGCACAGGATCTGGCTGCACCTGCATCTCACCTGAACTGAGCAGAGAGAGAGGAGCAGAGAGTGGCACCGCTCCCCTGCCACCCCCCAGATATGGAATCTGCTCACAGAGCCTAGAACTGAGCCGGGACTTAAATCCAGGCTGTCTGACTCGAGACCCTGGAGTCCCTATTCCCCAAGCTGCCTCTACACACTCCCTGGATGCCTACTGTGTGCGAGGCGCGCAGTCAGACATCAGTTCTGAGAAGATGAGGACACCAGTCCCAGGCGCCTGGCAGAGGCAGCCACACACACAGCTTTACATTTTCTAGTGGCCACAACAAAGGGGAGAGGGAAATTAATTCTAACAAAAATGTCTTTAGCACATGATTCAAAATACTATTTCCACACTTGATGAGCTCCTGTACATTCTCGCTTTGGATGAAGTCTTGGAAATCTGGAGAAATCTCAGTTCAGCCACCTCCTCCTGCCGTGGGGGGCCTGAGCCCCTAACCACACCCGCATTCCCATCAGCCCCTTCCCACCCGGGATCCCCCTTCCTCCTCACAGGGAGGCACTGCCAGCCACAGCTGAGGACACGGAGGCCGGGGGAGGGGGTGCCAGCCTCCAGAGGGTCCCAGCGACCCTGGCCCCTGGGTGTGCACCCTGTGTGGTCCCCTCCACAGTGAAGAGGCTGCCCCGTGAAACCACAGTGCACGGCACGAACAGCAGGGACCTCGGGCCGGCTCTGGAGGGCACGCTTCTCACTGTGCTCTCTCTCCTGGGGCTGCCGGCAGCCACGCTGTGAGGATGCTCAAGCCACCCTGTGGAGAGCCCCACCTGGTGAGAACTGAGGCCTCCTGCCAACAGCCAACACTAACCTTGGGGTGCGTGCTGCAGCCCAGCCTCCTGAGACCCTGAGCCAGCCCCACCCAACAGCCCCTCCGGGAGTCCTGCCCCGAAGGATGGGCCAGGGGTGTGGGGTGGTCCTCAGCGGCCTCCCCTCAGATTTCTCGGTACTGGGTAGGTACTCCCTCATCCTCGTACTCCCAGCACCCCCCACGTCCACTGCCAGCCCGAGAGGCAAACCTCTGTGCCCCCCAAGATTAGCAGGCTGGTGGGAGAGAGTGCCCTGAAGACAGGCACCCTTCAGAGATCCCTCACCTCAGGGAGCGTGGACCCGTGTCACAGCCAGGCTGGAAGGACGCCGTCACTAATGGGTCCGTGTAGCCAGCGAGCATTTCCTGGGCCCGGGAGTCAGTGCAGCGCTGGGCTGGCGGTGTGGGCCGGGGAACAGGTCCGGTGCGGCCTCCCTGTCCGTCTGCCCAGGCGCCCTGGCCAGGATGCGCTCCTGGCCTGCAGGCAGGGAGCTAGGCGGGCGTCCCCTGACTGTGCTACTCCAGTTAATGAGTCGGCTCTTTACTGAAGACTGTGCTCAGCTGGGACTTTGGTTTTTTGCCATTTTTCACTGGTTTTGCTCTGGGTCTATTCTCCAGCTGACGCCAGAGCCTAAATTTGGTCAGTGCCTTCCCCGGGGAAGGAGCTCAGAAGGCTCCCTGCTGCTCAGGATGAAGACAAAACCCCAGAACGCAGCCCCACCTCCTACCCCACCATCCGGGTACCAGCCTCACCTCCACCACCCGCCCTTGTTCCTGCCCCAGGGCCTTTGCTCAAGTTCCTCAGGCCGCAGCCTCCCCCAGTGGAGACAAGCCCCTCCCTGCCTGGTTCACTGCAGGGACAGCCGAGCTCTCCGGCGGACCCCGCGGGCCCTCAGCCTGGGGCCCTCATCCTTCCTCCAGGCCGCTTGCCTTCTAGTGGGGTCCCTGCTGCAGAGGGGCCTGGCAGGTCAGGGCTCTGTGTCTTCTGAAATCCAGGACACCACCCCCCACTGCAGCCACCTCCGGGGCCCAATTTGAAGGGTGGGGTATTGATGGCTCAGTGTCCTCACTGAGGACACGGACCCGTTAGTGACGGCGTCCTTCCAGCCTGGCTGTGACACGGGGTCCACGCTCCCTGAGGTGAGGGATCTCTGAAGGGTGCCTGTCTTCAGGGCACTATCTCCCACCACCCTACTAATCTTGGGGGGCACACAGGTTTGCCTCTCGGGCTGGCAGTAGACGTGGGGGGTGCTGGGAGTACGAGGATGAGAGAGTACCTACCCAGTTCCTCCTCCTCCTCCTCCTCCTCCTCCTCCTCCTCCTCCCCATCCTGCTCCCCCTCCTCTTCCTCCACCCCCCTCCATCCCTCCTCCTCTCTCTCTCCCGCCTCCCCCCCTCCTCCTCTTCCATCCCTCCTCCTCCCCCTCCACCTCCCCCTCCTCCTCCTCATCCTCCTCCCCCTCCTGATCCTCTTCCCCCCCTCCTCCCCCCCTCCTCCCCCTCCACTTTTCCCTGCTCAGATGCATCGCTTCGAGCAAAGGCGCCTGTGTGTGTCTGCGAAGGAGGCCATGACCTGTCCGGTGGTTAAAGTTCTGTCGCTAATAACAAGTGTTGGCGAGGATGTAGAGAGATTGAAAATGGGGCAGCCACTGGGACAGCAGTTTGTTGGTTCCTCAAAACTTGAACGCAATTGTCATGTGACCCAGCAATTCCATTCCTAGGTGTACACCCAGGAGAACTGAAAGGGGGGACGCACAGAGGGGTGTCTGGAACCCTGAACCGTCCCACGTCGGCCGGCTCCAGAGCCAGCCTCTGAGGCCCTGGGTGAGAATGTGGGGGGAGCTTTCACCCTGAGCTGCCCATGGGCTTGGGTTTTTGTTGGTTTCTAACTGACCAAGAGCTCTGACCTGGGACAGGGCTCCGTGGGGGTCAGGGAGACACTGGCCTGGCCTTCTCTGCCGCCTCTGGAAGGAGCCCCGCTCTCGGTGGCCCCAGGGAGGGTGGGAAGGTGTGGGTGGGGGACGAAGGCCATCCTAATGCTAGTCCCCGCCTTGGCCTTGGCCGTGGGCTCCGGGATTGACAAGGTGCTCGGGGGCAGGCTCTCGGTGAAGCCCTGAGAACACCTGTGGAGGAGACAGCGGCCGCCGGGTCACAGGGGCAGACGGAGCCCGAGAGGCACAGCTCAGCCCGTGGCCCCAGGAGCCAGAGCCAGCGCCGCCCTCCTCGGGGCCAGCGAAAAGGAAAACGCAGGTCCCTCGTTCAGAAGGCATAAGTTTCAAGATGAAGACGACAAGAGCAAACTCGGGCCTTTCTCAGCGTGGGGACGGGCCTCATGCCACACAGTCAGCCGGGGGAGCCGGGACCGAGCCAGGACTTCTGGGGGATGTTCCAGCCCCAACGCTGCCTCTCCTGACCCTGAGCACAGCTGCCCTCTGCCCAGCCTGCGGCTCCTGAGTGGGGAGGGGCCTCCACAGAGCCGCTCACGGACGCAGCCCCCGGGCTGATCGCATTAGCTCAATTCAATTGTGAGTCTCTGTAATTGCAATCCTTTTCTAGGAAGAAGGGGACCAAACTGAATTAGGAGGGGGAAACAGTCCATACTTTCTTTCAGGGGAAAAAATTGGAAGAAAAGCAAAATTAGATTTCACGCTGTGTCCTGGATTTGGGAGCCGAGGACTCGGGCAGAGTCCTGCCGCTGACCCTTCAACTCAGAGCCGAGCCCTCTCCCAGCCGTGGCTCCCGCCTGGGCAATGGGAAGAAAGGAAGGACTTGGGGAACTCGCACAAAGACTCAACCGGACAGCGCAGTGGCGCCTGACCGCTTGGGAGGAGCGGGAAGAACTGCGCTCTGCTCCGCTTCACGGGGCCTGTGGGCCTAACGTGCAGGCACGGCGTCCCTAGAAGGGCTCCAGGTCAAGCTAAGAACTGCAAACACAGGCACGCAAAGCCTCCGCGCAAGGAAAGTACTTGTTATTATGGCCGGCGTGGCTCAAGGGTTGGGCGTCAATCTATGAACCAGGAGGTCAGGGTTCGATTCCCGGTCAGGGCACACGCCCGGGTTTCGGGCTCGATCCCCAGGAGGGGGCGTGCAGGAGGCAGCCGATCCATGATTCTCTCTCATCATTGATGTTTCTCTCTCTCTACCCCTCTCCCTTCCTCTCTGAGATCAATAAAAATATACTTGTTCTTTTCTGGGATTTCAAACACTGACACACGAATGCACTGAACTGGAAAGGCTTTGTTGAAATTTCCAGCGTTTTTAACAAGTAAGCCGGGAGCCTGGCCTGACTTTCTTCTGCTGCAGCATGAATATTTCATAAATTACACGCAATTATTAACATCAACACTAGCAAATTAATTACTGTCGATTCATATTAATAAAACTGCGTTTTGTAATAAATAAAGTTAGTTTACGGCGCCCCATCCGTCTCCGAGGTATTCACATTTGTCAATTGTCCTCGACTCGAGGCTAAAACAAAAGTAATCAAATAACTAATTATTGCACTAAATGTAGCACCGCTTACCCGTCAATGAAAACTCACATTATTTATAACCCTGTGGACTAAATATTCAAATCTGTGCTGATTCCTACGCTCAGAGGAAGGTCCCAGCCTCTCCCCGTCCCCCTGCCCCTGGCCCCGCCCTGAACCTGGGGGGGGGGGGGCGGGGGGAGGCGCTCCTGCCTGGATGACCCGTCTCAGCAGGTGGCTCAGTGGTTGCCGCGGTGACCAGGAACTCGAGCCAAGTCTACAGAATGTGCTGGCAGCATCCCCGCCGCCGCCGCCGGCCAGTTACTCCGTGTCTCACACTCAGTACCACTCAGGCCCTCCGCCAGCTTCTGTTCTCACCAATAAACCCTTCTCCGCCGGTAAAGGCGCCGGGCTGTTCTGAGAGGACGGCGCTGACTCCGTCCAGGTCCCTTTCAGAGCCTGGGGTCATGGTATCCAAAGCAAAACCCAAACCCAACAACAACACGGCCTGCAGGGCCCACTGCGGAGCCAGACGGCTCGTTCTTGACTCCATCTGATGCTCACTCACATCCAGTGCCTAAGTAGTTCCCCCTTTTGTTTAATACAGCGGTTCTCAACCTTCCTCATGCCGAGACCCTTTCATACAGCTCCTCATGTTGTGGTGACCCCCAATTTCATTGTTACAAATTGAACATAATGAAAGCATAGTGATTAATCACAAAAACAATATGTAATTATATGTGTTTTCTGATGGTCTTAGGCGACCCCTGTGAAAGGGTCGTTCGACCCCCAAAGAGGTCGAGACCCACAGGTTGAGAACCGCTGGTTTAATATGTTTTTATTGATGTCAGAGAGGGAGGGACAGGAAGAGAGAGAGAGACACACATCAATGATGAGAGGGAATCATGGACCGGCTGCCTCCTGCACGCCCCACACTGGGGATGAGCCCGAGACCCGGGCCTGTGCCCTGACGGGGAATCAAACCGTGACCTCCTGGTGTCTAGGTCCACACTCAACCCCTGAGCCACCCGGCTGGGCAATAGTTCCCTTTTTCACAGAATCAGCCAAAACAGCAGTTTCTTAACATGAAAACTGCCGATGGGGAGTGCTTCGTGCAGGCTGCTTCCACGGAGGAAGACTCATCATTTCGGGGAGTGGCCGGGCCCTGAGGCCTGGAGGACAGGCCCACCGCCGGGCTCGGTGCCGATGGGGAGGGTTGTCTTCAGAAGTGCTACTGCTTTCGGCGCACAAACCAGCCCTTCACGCAACCTCAAGGAAAGGGGAAGCCGGGACATCCGTCAGGAGCACAGGGACACGCCACGCAGAAGCAGTGCCAGCCAAGGTCCTGGGGTCACTGGGCTGAGAACCACGTGTCCCGAGGGCCTCGCACTGGGCAGGGCCCTCCGCTTCCCAGGACAGGTGAGCAGGCAGCAGACCAGGTACCATGGGCCCAGCATCGCTCCTGAGGTGGGGGGGGCGGGGGGGGGGGCGGGCAGAGGAGAGCCCCAGGCGCACGGACAGCCACCCACCCCCTCCAGGCTGCTCGGGGGCCAGCCAGCACTGAACCCTCTACTCACTGGCCTGAGACCTGCCCAGTTGGAAACAGCTTGGAGGCCGGCTGCTGGGAGCCATGCACTTTCCAGAGGAGGGGCGTTGCCAAGAGGGTCCCCCTTGAAACTCAAGCCCCAGGCTCCCCAGCCAAGGCTCTTTCTTTCTCCTTCCATTCCCAAGAAATGTTTCTTCTTCAGAAACAAAACCCAGGTAAGCAGAGCCATGCACACACACACACACACACACACACACGTGTGTGTACTGACACATGCACATGGGCTCACACATGCATGCACAGGCATGTTTGCACACACATTCGCATGTATGTGCAGACATGTGCATGCGTGTACAGACACACGTGCACATGCACACACATGCATTCGCGCATGCACACACATGGACTTGTCTTAAAATTGGTGAGGACCACTGACTCCAGGACACCCCGTTCAGCACGACGCCGCCCCTCGTCAGCAACGCTCCTGCTTCTCTCTCCACGTTTGCTTTTGAACAACCATGAGAGTTAAGCAGAGCGACGGCAATACGCCTGCATTTCTTGCCTTTTAATGGTGGGTGTCACCACCTTCATGTGATTCGAATGTAGTTGCTTTGCATCTAATTGAAGCCTCGAACAAAGAAGAGGTAATTGGACATCCAGAGGCGTGGGGGGAGCAGAGGGAAGAGGGGACGTCTTACTTAACTTCGCGACGATAATTACCGGCACAAAGACGCTCGCAAGAACATTCGACGCTGGCTGTCCGCCAGAGAAATTAAAGCCATGTCGCTGCTTCAGTCCCTCTGAATACGCGGAATTGGCAGAAAAACATCTAGTCTACGAATAATGGCCTCTACAGCCCCGAGGACAGCAGTACATGAATTTAAAAAAAAAAAAAATAGAAAAGAAAAAGAAAGAAAGCAAAGAAAAAGAACAAGGATAAACAGTCTCGGGCTTTTTCCAAAACGGTGCTAATGCGCTGCTGAAACTTAATTTCATAATTTGCTGGCAGCCGGGATGGCAGGAAATAAAGTAATTTGCTATATTCTGCACAACAAACCTGCTTTTCCTGGGAAGGGGTAATTATCCCCATGGAGGCAAAAAAAAAAAAGAAAGAAAAAATACGCCATCTCATATTAGGCTAAAGTCTCATCCAGAAGAGAAAAAGTGCCTCATTACGCGTAATTACCAGGGAATTAGAAACATCATTTAACTAAATGAGCGAATAATGCTCAGGATATTGAAGAAACTTGCCTGCACTTCTGCGAAGCACTCTAAGTCCCATTACAAAAATTGCCCCTCTTTAATGGAATAATTTCAGGCCTTGTCTGCCTGGCTTTCAAAATAAAGAGGCTCCGAGCGGCATAAAGGAGTGGAACCGCCGTAAACAACTGTTGAAAGGGCTGAGAGAAGGCGCAGTCCCTGCGAGCGGGGCCTCCAAATGGCCCCTAATCTGCTATAATCAGGAAAATGAAGCCAGGGGACTTGAACAGAGGATCACCCCCTTTTTAATTGTGCTTCCCCAAGGCTCGGGGCGCCCGCGGGCCTGGACAAGGGAGCCGGATGGAAGATTGTGGGGTCCGGGCCACTCCCTGCTCCCACACACAAGCAGGGCGGCCACCATGTTCTCGTACAGAAATCAGAGTGGACACGCCTGCAGGTCTTGCTGCGCGGGCCTCAGGGCAGGTACTTTCTAGCTACTCGTGAGCCACCGGGCTTGGAGGGGGACCCCTCCCCGGCCCCTTCACTTTTAATCTTTGTCAAGAGTCAGTGTCAGATCACCTGCCCCCCTTCCTGCTCTAACCACACAGTCACCTGGCCAGCGCGGAAACTACCCAGTTCTGGTGTCCTTCCGCTCAGCTGCGGGCCTCTGCTGGTTTCTGTGCCTGCCCCACCCAGTGAACTGTAAGCTTCTGAAAGACAAAGATTCACGTGTGAGTTAAGGACAAGTTGTACATCAGTTACTACTCAACTGGTGGCCCAGTGCACAGATTCGTGCACATTGAAAGGGAATTGATTAGAAGAAATACTTTAATATCGCTCTTCGCCCTTTCTCTATAATAGGAGTGTCAACCAAATTCACGATCAACAATGACAGATGGAAACACACACGTGCGACTGGCACCAGCGAGAGCTTTATATGTATTGCGCATGCTCGAGTCAACTTAGCCTTTTATAGACATAGAACAAACTTGCTTAGTTAGACTTGCTTTCTGATTTAGCTAAACTTTTCCAGCCCAGTGAAGCACCCCAACTTCTCTTTCAGGTAATTGTCAGCAACACAGCAGTAAATATCAACACGAAGCCGATTATTATTGTAGATCATGCAGGGAGAACAAAGGGTAAAATATTTAGCTGCAGCAGTGTTTGATTATATTCCGTGCAGTGAGAAAACCTGAAGTCACTTTCAAGGTCCACCATTTCTTACTTCTTTTCAGTTGGGTCAAGCTTCTAAGCTTTTTAAATCTCTGTTTTCCAGCTAGTGAAAAGAAATTAGGATTCCACCGAGTCTCCTATCTGCCTACTCCAGGACTTCTGTGAGGATCAAATGAGATGAGGCACGGGAAAACGCTTCACAGACATTTGGTTAAACTGTGAAATGTTTGCACCTCATGTTCCTGGGCTGAAGAAACTGCAAGGAGGCTAGTCGTCGCTAGGGAGAGGAAGCCGGGCGTTGCTACTTAACATCATTACCTGGCGCCCACAGTGACTGTTTCCCGGCTGGGCTGGGCTGTGGGCTGCATTGGCTGCGATGTGGTGGGGTGTTGCTCCAGGGTGGTGGCCGGGCCTGTGTTCCACTTGGGGGAAGCTGAGTGTTGCTTTGTGAGCACCAGGTCTGCAATACGTTTTCTCTGTGCACATCACAGCAGCTCCTGCATTGAGTGTCTGCCCCCTGGTGGTCAGTGCGCATCATAGCGACCGGTCAGACAGTTGGACACTTAGCATATTAGCCTTTCATATATAGAGATGGTTGGGAAAAAATAACCTCAGCAATGACCATGATGGAGGGGTAATACTATAGCACAGGCTGGTGCTGGCCACACTGCCCCTGCTATCTCATCTAACCCTACAGCTACCCTAAGAAACAGGCATTATCACCACAGAAAGACCGAGGACACGGGCTCAGAAGTTAAATAACAACCCCAAGTTCCACAGTTAGTGAGTTTTGACACCTGCATTTAAACCTGGCAGGTCCGCCACAGAGCCCACCTTCCCGGTCTCCACGCTGTGTCCAAGGCAGGTCACTCAAGAGTGTTAGGATCAGAAGGTGGAGGATGGATGGGTGGGTGGATAGATGGATGAGGGAAGGAGGGAGGGAGGGAGGGAGGGAAAGAGGCAGGGAAAGAGGGAGGAAGAGAGGGATGGATGGATGGATGGATGGATGGATGGAGGGAGGAAGGGAGGGAGGGAGGGAAGGAAGGATGGATGAAGGGAGGGAGGGAGGGAGGGATGGATGGAGGGAGGGAGGGAGGGAGGGATGGATAGATGGATGATGGGAAGGAGGGACAAAGGGAGGGAGGGATGGATGGATGATGGATGGATGATGGATGGGAGGGAGGGATGGTTGGATGGATGGGTAAATGGGTGGATGAGTGAATGGGGGAATGGAAGGAGGGAGAGAGGAAGGAAGGACAAAAATAAACATGCAGTGAGTGTCAGTCCTTTCAGGAGCTTTCACAACCTGGACCTGTCTAGGTAAGCACCTCCCACCTCCACCACAGCAGTGGACCCGAGGGTCGTTGGAGGGTCGTCTTCCTCTGAGAAGGGTGGCTCATTATGCTCCAGAGACCACAGCAACAAGTCCCAAGGGTTTTAGCACCTCCGTCCACCTCTAAGCACTTGCCCTTAACAAGAACCTGAAGAGCAAAAGGCTTTAGGAGAATAAAAGCTCCTTTGAAAAGAGACTTCACACTTGCTTCTAATTCTCTGCTGGTGCCAGGCAGGGTCCAGGCAGGGAACGGAGACACCGCAAGGCCATGGTATAGAGCTTTTTTATAGGAATCCAACCGCCTACAGTCGTGTAAGGAGCTGGGGGAGGGGCATGGAGGACCAGGAGGGGGGCTGGAGGGTCCGCAGTCAATAGGAGAGGACGGCCAGGGGGAGCCGGAGAGGCCTCTGTGCAGCTGCTGCCCGGGGTCTGCAGCCTCGCACCTGGCACCTGCGGGTGGGCCTTGCGCTCGGCTGGCATCAGTGCCCAGAGTCCGGAAGAACTGCTGGGTGCACATCAGCAGGGGGCAGGGACAGGCAGGGGCCTCCGAGCACCTCTTCTGCCATCCACCCCTCCCCTGACGGCCCACAGACCTGAGAGGCCTGGTTCCCCCAGTCCGCCTTCATTCCTCTTGGGTGGACTCCAACCCGGAACCACACAGGCAAGGGGATGCTGGGAAATGTAGTTCGCAGCTTAACCCAGGCAGCCCTGCGTGGCCCACCAGACTCCTCTCATTAAAGACAGAATACTCAACGTTACGGTTCACATCTCTGGGGAGACCGCGCATTGTAACCGTCATTACATGATCAATATTTCATGGTATATCTCTGTCATGTAATTAAAGATAAAAAATGTAATCTCAGAAAGATGCTCAATAATTCAAAGGGCTGAGGATGTGCTGAAAGCCGCGGCCGAGATGGGTCGGAAGGTAACTCAAGGTCTCCCAACATGATCCCCCAAGAAGTGTCGCAACCAGGTGTGTTTCAAAGTGCACTGAAAAGAAAAGGGTCCGAAAGAGGAAAAAGGATCGTATGGCTTTCAATGTGGGGCGAGACCCCAGAGTGTGTCCAGCTACAACGTGGCGAGAAACGCGTCCGCCCGTTATAGAAGCGGCGGCCGCTCCCCTCTGGCCAGCGCTAAGGCAGGGCCTCGGGTCGCTGGCTCATCTGAAAACGCCGCCTTCCTTCTTCTCCAACCCCTTGAGGCTGGGACTGTGCTGTTACTCCTAGAGGCCAGAAAAGCACTTGGGACAGGACCGTGGGTGCCTGGGAAGTGTCTCTTGACACATTCTCACCAAATTCCCTGTGTCCTGCTTCACACGGAGCACGGGGCTCCTGGCCTCCAGTGGCTCGGAGACCAGCGTGAGACTGACCACTGCACACAGTTTACCCTGAAACAGAAACAAAGTGGACTCTGATACATGCCAGAACTGGAGTGTAAGAAAACAGGCTTTGGCCCGGCCCACGTGGCTCAGCTATGAACCAGGTCACTGGTTCGATTCCTGGTCAGGGCACATGCCCGGGTTGTAGGCTCCATCCCCAGTAGGGGGCATGCAGGAGGCAGATGATCTGTGATTCTCTCTCATCATTGATGTTTCTCTCTCCCCCTTCCTCTCTGAAATCAATAAAACATATTATATGTTTTAAAAAAACAACAAGAAACTGCTTTGGGCATCTGGGAAGGCTTCTTCAGGAGGTGGGTGCAGGCTCTGAAGACTTTCCAAGAGGGGCTCAGGGGCCGGGGGTGGAGACACACACATAGAGGGGGAGGGGCACGCCCTGCTCCTGCACCCACTGCCGCCTGCCACCGCCTGGACCACCTGGCACACCGGGGCTCTGAGCACCCTTTTCGAAAATCCACCGATGGCCCTGTTTTCCTGTCAGCGTCTGCGCAAAGGCCTCTTATTATCTGCCCATTGATGAAGCAAGGAAGGGAGGGGAGAGGAAGATGAGAGGGGAGCAGAGGACAAAGAGAAAGAGTGAAGGGCGACCTGAATCACAGGTGGGTGTGATCGGTGACCAACAGTGGCGGGGAGAAGCCAGGGTGCCACGTGACCTTCGGCCAGGCATGGGCTTTTGTCCCTGGGGTTATGAGGCCACGACGTTTCTCCCGGCAAGCGGTCAGTAGTGATGGATGGTCCCATTAGAAACCTCACACTCAACACCAGGCCGGGCTTTAAGTAGCCTTTTAGCCCGGCCTGTGTGGCTCAGTGGTTGAGCATCAACCTATGAACCAGGAGATCAGGGTTTGATTCCCGGTCAGGGCACATGCCCGGGTTATGGGCTCAATCCCTGGATCGGCAGGAGGCAGCAGATTCATGATTCTCTCTCATCATTGATGTTTCTCTCTCTCTCTCTCCCTCTCCCTTCCTCTCTGAAATCAATAAAAATATATTTTTAAAAAACAATGCAGGTGACTATCCAAGTGGTTCCAGGCGGAAGCCTTGTTCAATGTACAGATCAAATATTACTATTACTAACAACATGTTGATGCCTCCCCTCTAACCTCATGGCTCTTTCTCCTAAGTCAATGCAGCAGGCACTGTTCGGGGCGTCCACACGAGTGAGATTTCTACTGTTCCATCGCTTTCCTTTGGAGTAAAAACAGCCCCCTCGGTTATGACTGGCAGCACGAGCACATGATGTTTTGAAATGATAGATCCTTTATAAAAAATATTTTTTTTATTGATTTCAGAGAGGAAGGGAGAGAAACATCAGTGATGAAAGAGAATCACAGATCAGCTGCCTCCTGCACACCCCACACTGGGGATCGAGCCCAAAACCTGGGCCTGTGCCCTGACCTGGAATTGAACCCTGACCTCCTGGTTCATAGGTTGATGCTCAACCTCTGAGGCACGCCGGCCGGGCTGAAATGATAGATCTTAGTGCAAAGCAAGGGTCAAGTTCAGCCCTTCGCAGGATGCGTCTTTGAACATAAGTAAACAGAAAGCCAGGCCACTGTGCTCCGATGGGCAACGCCCGTCCTAGACTTGTGGTGACTGACGCTGACAGTGCCCTGCCCAGCAGCCTCAGGCAGTGTGTTCGGGGCCTAGCTAACGTGCGTGTCCTCCACACCCAGAGCCGCCCCCGTGGGAAGCTGGGCTTCCCCGTCGTAACACCAGCACCTGATGAACGGTGAACCCGCCGGCGCTACTTCCATTCCCAGCGCCTGATGGGGGCGTAATGGCCACCGTTCCAAGCAGGGGTTTCTTCATGGAGAGGCCAGCAGCTGACCGCCACCCTGTGAAAGAGCGAGAAAGGTGACTGATCTTTGTCCGGCACCTGGGCAGGAATGCAGGTCTTACGGCCGAAATGTGGGTAGCAGAGCAGCCAAGACGGACCGCCTGGACTCTGCGCTGGGGCCGCAAAAATGCTCCGGAGCCAAGCACGTGGAGAATCGTAGAGCCCGGTGCGTGGGTTCTGAGTTACCGCCATCGCCTCTGACGGAGTCCTCTAACGGGTGAAAGGGACTCGGTGACCACGTCGGGAATGCAGGTGCGGGGCTGAGGCCGACAGGCGTGGCTCAATAGAGCGAGTGTTTCCTTCTCCATGTCTCTGTTCTGGACAGGTGACGTGGACAGGGGGCGTTGACAGGGGACATGACAGGGGACGTGGACAGCCCCGCCACTAGTGACCGGCTGCATTCAAGGGAAGCAAAAGAGCAAAGTGAAAGTTTTTCATTTAAAATACATTGGGAGCTGGTGGCCCGATGAGTTCCATTAAACGGGGAGTCATGTCGTGCCCCCAATCACAGGTCTCTACAACCTCAGGACACGCTGGTTTTTGTAAAAATATATTTTTATTGACTCCAAAGAAGGGAGAGGGAGATAGAAACATCAACGATGAGAGAGAATCACTGACCAGCTGCCTCCTGCACGCCCCCCACTGGGGATTGAGCCTGCAACCCGGGCCTACGCCCTGACCAGGAATTGAACTGTGACCTCTTGGTTCCTAGGTCAATGCTCAAGCACTGAGCCTCCCAGCCGGGCGGGACACACTAGTTTTTACCTCCGGGCTGCTTCCCATCAGGACAGAACACGGGGTGGGCAGAAGCAGGGCCCAGAAGCACAGCTTATTCTTGTTGCACCAGCCGCAGCAGACCTTCCGTTTGCCACACACCTAGGCCACGCGTACCTTCCCACGTCCAGGCCGCCTGGTTGGAAAGAACAGCTTGTGTGGCGCATACAGTGTGCGCCGTCAGACAGCTTGTCGGAGCGCAGCGCCCGGACTTGGCACTGACGGCTGATCTCAGCCTCGAGGCTCCCCGTGCAGCCTCGGGCTGCTGGCTGTTCCCCGCGGCCGGTCCTGTGCAGCGTCTCTCCTTCCCCATCTTATTAACCACACGTGATGCTGAACAGGGAGTGCCCCCAGGAGAGAAACAGTGACCCATTTACACCCATTCCCTATGCACTATGGGAACCACGGGAGCATAAGGGGTACAACACTGAAGAGCAGTGAATGGGAATGGGGTGAGGGATGGGTACCCGAGGCTTCATGTGTGTGCAAAGTTTTATTGTAAAACGAAGAGATGAAATACGGCAACGTAGTAACATTTAAGATCAAAATGGTGGGTGTGGGTGTGATTCTGGGTTTTCCTAAGATAAACAGACTGCCAAACGCAAGAACGAGGGCCCCACAGGTATCTTCAACCACCAGCCCGAGTCAGCTAATAACTGAGGACAGTTTATTTCACCCAAAGAACAGGTGCTGCTGGTCACCGACTGCCAGGCACGCACCCCTAGACACCCACACGCTCATCTCCAACGCCAGGAGCTGGCATAGCTCCATTTCACAGATGAGGAGACTGAGGCTCAGGAAGGTTTGATTCGCTGCCGGTGATGCAGGGGACGCAGCAGCCACATCGGGGTTCAAGGCCAGGTCCAGAGGCACCACCGTCCTGCCTGACCCAACACACTCGCACGGGCAGCTCCAGGGCAGGGACCGGCCACCCGGGCGAGGGGGCACGGGCTGTCTCGCCAGATCCATTCCTCTGTAAGGCACTACCAGCAGGTTCTCACACAGGGGCTCCCGCCCACGTGGCATTTCTGGGAGCCCAGGCCGGCACAGCACCTGCATTAACCGCTCATGTGGGCTCAGGCTGAAGAGCAGTCGCCAACCTTAACCGTCCCTCCCTCCAACAGGGCTGTGAGCATGAGGACTCAGGTCAGCCAAGTGCCTGAGCACCAGATCTGGTCACACGATGGGGTCCCAGCGCCAGCCACACGCCCTGACCCAGATGGAGGCCCAGTGAGAGGAAGTACTTCACCCAATGAACACGTAAATAGGTGGGACAACAAACCATCTCTCTCTCTCTCTCTCTCACTCACTCTCTCTAAAATAAATAAATAAAGACAAAAAATAAATTGTGGGAGAATTTTCCCACGGCATGAAGTGTGTAAAGCAGGATCCTTCTATATAGGCCAAGCTTCACAAAAGCCTATACACTGCCCTGGCGGACTGGCTCCGTGGATAGAGCAACAGCCTGCAGACAAAGGTCCCGGGTTTGATCCCGGTCAAGGGCATGTAGTTGGTCGCAGGCTCCTCCCTAGCCAGGGTCCTGGTCAGGGCTTGTGCAGGAGGCAACCAAGCAATGTGTTTCTCTCACATCAATGTCTCTCTCTCTCTCTTCCACTCTCTCTAAAAATCAATGGAAAAATATCCTCAGGTGAGGATTAAAAAAATAAAAATAAATAAATAAACCCCATCCACTAGCCAGGCCCCTGCTCTCAGGAGCGCAGGAACCACAGGCAAGCGGGCGCCCGCTGCCTCTCCCAACAGCCCGCCTGTGAGCAGCTTACAAACCGCTGTCAGCGGGACCTGCCCACGTGACCCTGGCGTGCACACTTGAAGTCCACGTCAGGGGCTCCCCGTAACCGTCACAGGATCGCTGGCATCCAGGCTTCAGGTGCTCTAGGGGGTGACCAGTCACCATGACCTCCAACTGCGCCTGGGGCACCCCCCCCCCCCCCCGCAGGGTAAACATCGTAAAGCCACAGGGCTGCACCCTGCGACACCCTCGGAAATACGCATCTCCACACCTTCGCCCAGCGTTTCCACGTGACGTGGGAGCAGGATGCCCGTGTGTAAGGTGGCGCTCCGGCTGTGCGTGGTGGCCACAGGCGACAGCAGAGCTCCAGCGCCTGGAGGAGGCACTCTCCCTGCGGCTGCAGCCAGGCCGGGGCTCGGGGAGAGGGGTCTTACCACTCCTGGCAGGGCTCACCTGTGTCTGAGCAACAGTGACGCCAACAGCAGACCCTCAGACGGAGGGCCCCCAGTGGTTCCAGGGGTTGGTAAAAAGTAAAATGCGGGGGCGGGGGAGGGGGGTTGGCAATGGGACAGAGTGGAGGCTCAGGCTCAGGGTCACAGGATGCGGGGTCAAGCAGCCACAGCACTTCCGTACTGGAGTCCCCAAGCTCCTGACAGGTGACTGCACAGGGTCCCCCACGAGGGAGGAGCCTGCCCTCCTCTGACCAGAACACTCTTCTCCTGAACACAGGCGCAAGCACCAAGCCGATGCCAGAGGCAGGGCCCCGGCAGGGGGGCTTCGGTCCTAACCAGCCTGGATCCCCAGCACCAAGACCTGCTGACACCCTCCGTGTCTACAGTGAGAACAGAGCCAGCTGCCGCCCAGGACAAACCCCCTCCTGCCAGGACTCCTGGAGAAGGCCAGTGCCGCCCCTGGGAGCGCCCGACAGGCAGCAGGGGCCACTAGCAGCTCCCCTTCCTGCGAGTGATGGAAGGGCTGCTGCGGGCAGTGGGGACACCGGGGTCCCAGGCTCAGCGACAGAAAGAGCAGGTGCCTGCAGTCCTGTGTGGTGGGGAGCAGTCTGTTCAAACCAGAGGCGGCAAGGCGTTTGGTATAGTCAGCGCAGGAGGCCGTAACCAACGTTCCTTTAAAAAGAGAGGTAACGCAGCGATGCTGTCAGGCTCCTCCACTGGGCGTCTGTGAGCCTCTGCTCCCGACCAGAGTTCAGGTGTATTTCACATCTCACCCTCGGTCACTGCCGGGAAGATGGAGGGTCTAGGGCGGAGACTGGAGGCGGTCACACTCGGGGACAGGGACGGGGCGTGGGGGGGGGGGGGGGGCAGACGCAGAGGGGACGTCTGAAGCGGTGGGACTGCAGTAAAACAGATAAACCCAAGTGACACTTAAAAACAGAGAAGGAAAATCGGGAAGAGGAAGCCAATGAAAACACCGAGATGTGACATGTGGGTCACTTGGGGACCACCTGGGAGGAGCGGTGACGAGGCCGGCAGGGACACACTCAGGAGACACCGGCTTCGAGACAGGAGGACAGGGGCCCCGCCCCGGAAAGCAGGCCCCCACTGCTCTCCTTCGGCCCCCTCCTCCCATCGGCAGGCATTCTCAGCCATTTCATTCGTGCTCGGTCCGGGGCCGAGTGGCCATGACTCTAAGAGGCTCGCAGTCACATCATTTACATCCCGGGGCTTCGTGGTGACGCAGCGGGTGACGGGTCCCAGACGGCCTGTCATGGGGTTGGACCCGAGAGCTCCGCGCACCAGCACTTCCCGGAGAGGCCTGCGAAGGGCGCCCGCGGTCCCGCAGCGGCTGTGCCACCCTCAGGGCTGCCACTGGCTCAGGGGCCCGCTGATCCAGCAAGAGGGCGCAAGGGAGCCAGGACCCCAGGACGGCGCCTTCCCAGGCCGCCTCTAGCAGCACGGAGGGAGGAGCGTGGCCGAGGCACCAGGTCTGCCCACCAGGCCCGATGCAGGAGCTCACATTCATCACCCCCATTTACCACCATCCAGCACGGGAGGGTCTGCGTCTCGGCTTTATTAGACAGCGGGGCAGGGGCAGGTGATCGGATAAAAAGAGCTCAAGCTGCTCAGGAGAAGCGCCGGGGCCTGTGGAGAGACGGTCCTTCCGACCGACCACTGCCCCCGCCCAGGCCCGAGCGCAGGCGAGCGGCGTCGGACAGAGCACACCCTGGGGGGTGGGGGGGCACACCGCAGTGCACCCCGGGAGGAAAGCCAAGCTTTCCGCAGGGAAGCCGCTCGCGCAGACGGTTAGGTGGACCTGCAATGAGAAAACACGGTTCAAAGGCAGGTTCAGACGCACTGAGTTCTCACTGAAACACGGAAAACCAAACGAGGCCTTTCTCTGCATCAGAACAATGTCTTACACACATCGCGGATCAAACACATTCAGGGAAGGCCCAGGCCCTTTCAGAACCTCCTGCGTATGAGCAAACCAGAGGCAGCCCCAAAGGCCCTGGAAGCACCGAGAACAGGCCGCGCCGAGTGCGTGCCCTGCTGCAGGCATCGCACTGAAATGAATCGCGTTCTCACTACCATTTTTTCTTTTTAACCGTAATCACCAGCGGCTGGGCAACTGAAATGGACATGAGAACTATATAAATGTCAAAAAAATATGTAAACCTCATTAATGTTTCCCAAAACTCATTTAGAGATAGAAACAGGTCCAAATAGATGCCTGTCTAAATGTACTGCAATTACGTTACAATTATTTTTCCAAATACACAGATATGCTCTGTCTTTTCTCAGCTCATTACTGACTCAAACAATTCGCCCTTCTGGGATCAATTGTTTGCTAATAAATAATTGTTTACAGTCACAAAATGATGTTAGGAGGTTTTCTTATTAGTTTTCCTCCTGCACCCTAATAAGATTGAAAACTAGCTGATTCCCCAGAGTCTAACCTTAACCTCGCTTTGTTTAACAGCCCAGGAAATGATGAACCATCTGCTTCAGAAGATAATGGACGGCCAGGAGGAAATACTGTTTAATTGTAGATTAACCTCCTCATGGGCAGTCTGAGCAGCTTGAGAATGAGCAACTGTAACCAGCAGCAGAAAAAAGTGGCTGAAGAGCCTTTCCTCTAGCAGTTAAGGTCCAGAAGAAAATGCAAAGGGATTTATTACCTATATTTCTTTACACACATTTACTGCCACACGGCAACAAAACCAGCAAGGTCAGACTGACTCTCAAAAGCGCAGTCACTGCCTCCAATTTCGTTGGCCCGAATACCTTTAACACAGCAAACCACCAAGCCATCTCATGCACTTAAGAAAAGTGTTTGTTTACAAACAAAATCAATAAAAACCTCTTATCCCTTATTTGTAGGTTCCTATAATATTAAAATTAATGTTTTCTCCGGTTTCTTTGTTAATAGTAATAAATCCACCATTAGAGAGTAGGAACTGTTTTATCATCATCAACATGGCACTTAAGTAAATGAAATCTTGTCAAGTACATGGTGGCCTACAAGTTCAAAAGAGAAAAGAACAGCATGAGATCAGAATGGCCGGCCAGGACGAGAGACGAGAGACGAGAGATGAGAGAGACGAGAGATGAGAGAGACAAGAGATGAGAGATGAGAGAGATGAGAGATGAGAGAGATGAGAGATGAGAGATGAGAGATGGGGGGGGAGGGCAGAGCGCGCACAAATGCAAGCAGAGCCTGGACCACAGACGTCACCTGCAGGCCTCCCTCCAGTCGAGCGTGTACAAGTACAATGTGGCCAATACTCATACTCTGCCCCTCGCAGGGACTCAACCAACTCAGCAAGGGCACGAGGTGCTAGATCTCCATTCGGGAAGAGGGATCCTGAGCACATGCCCAAGGACCTGCAGGGCCTGGTGCCGAGGGACACGGAACAGGACGGGACCCGGGAGGTGGTTCACGGGTTACAAAGGCCTGGGCATCAGCTGCCCCTGAGCCTGTGCAGGTCATTAAGGAAAGCGCTGCCCTGCCGGCACCCCCACGTGAATGGTTCCTCTGTCAACCAAGGGCCAAGGAGATGGACGACGTGTCAGCACGAAGGGACTGTGCTGTCCCAGGCAGGGCCACCTCACTCTGTTTACAATCACCTGAGGCCATTCACTTTGTGTAAACATCACAGAGACAACCTCTGTGGAGGGGAAAGCTCTGGGCAGTTCACGTTTAAATATCTTACATAGAATTTGCTTCAATAAATTATTCTTGAATTCCTCAACTTAATTTTCAAGCAATGAGCTAGTAATAACCCCCGAGACTCCAATAACAGGGCCTATTCAAGAAGAACGAGGGTTTGACATTCTTCCCTACAGAACAACCAGGCACAATTTTATCCATCAGACGTCTATCAACCCACGGATATTGAAAGCTTGGGAGAACAAGATAAAATCAACTCCCACCCCACAGTCGCTGCAATATCAAGCAGGCATCAACAACGCTATTCATGAATTTAGAAAAATTAATAAGCCCTGGGCTGAATGCAAGCAAAGGCTCAAACACAGGTGAAGCGTACTCACTTGGGTTTTGTTTCTGCATCTGTCACCTGGCGAATGAAGATACCATCTTCGGGGTGCTCCGTGTCGTCCATTTCATACATATATGATGATGCTATTGCCAGCGTCGTCCCGTCGTTGCTGAAGGCCAGGGACGCAATGCTGGTGGGGTACCGATGGAACTGGCACAGTCGCTTTTTGTTAAACGGATCCCAAATGTTGACAAATCCATCAGAACCACCTGCAAGTAATTTTGGAAAAGTCAAAATAATCCTTAAAAGCAGGTACAGAAATAACCATTATGGTCACAAAGGTTCTTTTTAAGATCACACAGAGAACGCTTTCCCCAAGAAGCACCGTGCCAGACTGGCCCCTCTCGATGCCAGAGGCAAGCACGACCCTTGAAAAGCTCTGCCTGCGCATCCACCTCTAGTGGTCCCCGCGAGCTCCCGCTCCCTTGGCTGCCGACACAGGTCAGCAGGCGGACTTCACCTGTGGCAAATGTGTTGTGGATGTTGTGGAAGGAAATGGCATTGACCGGGTAGATGTGCTCAATGTTGTTCTCTTTCAGCCGGTGACACTTGAAGGCATACTTCTTCTTCTGCACCTCGGGGCTCGGGTCCAAGTACTCCACCGCCACGCGGCCTTCGATAGAGCTCAGCACATAGCCCTGCCCAGAGGGAACCAGAGGAGCCGAGGTGGTGAGCCCACGTGCAGGCTCGGCACCAGCACCCACACCCACCCTCACCAAGAAAGGTGACTTCAGAAAGGATGGCCAGGTGGTAACCAAGTGCTGAAGCTGGACTAAGAGGTACAACTATTCCAAAATTTCACACTAAGACTTGGTTTTATTAAAAAAATAAGACTACCATCACTTGTTTTTTATGTCAAAGTAAAAGACAAGAAAAATATCAAATCTATTTAATTCTTCAAGGTATAAAAAAGATTTCCTATTGAAAAACTACTTATGGAGACAAGAAAACCAGTCAAATCTTACTTTTAGTTAAACTTCCATTATAAACTGGAGAAATGCGCTGACAAAATTTTAGATATGACGTAAAAATATTTAAAACGCAAGCATATTTTACTCATGTAGTTAAATCTCTAAGTTTGAAGTAACTGCAATTCCTTAATTTCAATGGAAATTGACAGTATTTTGAAGGAAAAAATGTGGCCCCCATTTGCGGCCCTCGCCTTCCAGCTAAAGGAGCAGAGACTCGCTGACATCACTGCCTCAGCCCCACAGCCGCTAAGGACACGAGGACTCCGGACGGGCTGTTTGTAGTGACACTTCCTCCTGCGGACGCCCGGCCGCTGACCACGCCTCCACTGCGAGGGCCTGCGGGGAGAGGGGCTCAACTGCACAGGGCCAGCTCGTTAGCAGGGTGAGGAAAGGCTGACCCGTGCATGGAGTCAGTGTTACAGGGCACTGCCTCTCTAACGCAGGGGCGTGCGTCTAAAACTCCCAGTTCTGCTGCTACACTCGCTGAAGAACTCTGTTACAAAAAAGAGAGAAAACAGCAAATCCCGTAGCCCTTAATTTCCAGATTCAAGTTTGAATTCACTGGCGTGTAAACTGAAATAAGGCTCTCCTTGATTACTCTGTCAAAACTCCTGAACCAGGATCAGCAAGAAATCAGAAGATTCTATCAGACCGCTGGCGAATTACTCGGCCTCCCTGAACATCAAGGTCATCTCTAAAATTGGGTCAACACACTCCCTTTTAACAAAGGATGTCAAAAACATACCTAACACTTTCTAAATCTCTACTCCAAAGAAAGGACAAAGTTTTTAAAAGCCAGTGAGCAAATCATTAGAGAAGATCCTATTATTTACAAATCCCAACACCTGGGCGAGGGGCGAGGGGCGAGGGGCGAGGGGCGGGGCGAGGCCAGCACCTGCTTGTTGGGAAAGGCCCGGATGCAGCGCGTCTGGTACTTGAGGCTGGACTCGCGGCGCTGCTGCACGTAGCCCATGTTGCGCAGGTCCCACACCAGCACCCTGCGGCCCGCCGTGCCCACGATCAGCCTGTCTCCGGAGACCGAGAGGGTGTACACCTTCGGGGAAGACCAAAACTTGTAAAGCTCATCTACTTGCCTAAAAATGACATTTTGCCCCAAAATAAAACCCACCAATCCTAAAACCATAAAAAAGTTAGCTCATCAGGTTCCCACACACAGGTACCAAATTTTAAGTACCACTTTAAATACTATAGTTACACAAACCAACTAATCCATACAAAATAATAACCCCAAGATATTCTTAATATTTAACCAAGTATCATATGATGTACATTCTAATTAATTCCAAAAACACTTTTGAGGAATTCTCATTCCTAAAACAAATTAAATTTTTAAACAACCTTTCCAACCTGTTTCATTTAGTGACAATATCAAAGTATAAAAATACTCAGAAAGGAGACAACAAAGCAGAAACAACTCAAGAGGCCTTTCCAGGGGCTCTGGCCTTTCAGACCATCATTTTCAAGTTGCTTTTCTGTGACCACCTCTGGAACAAGACTTCAGACCTTGACTTCCCAGCTGTCAAACTACAGAACAGGCCTGTCCAGGGAGAGGGAGGAGCCGCCTTCATTGGCTGCTTTGGTGGCACATGAACCAAAACTGAAAGGGAAGAACAGGGATCGGGCACATGACAAAGCAAATCCTTGTGCCCGGACATCAGAGCGAACACTCAAGACAGAGTTCATCTTTAGGAAAAATTTAAAAAGCATTTTCGCCCATCAAAGTATTCTTCCCTCATAATGCCACTTTTCAATATTAAAACAACTTCCACAAAAATTCCTTTGTAATAAATAACAAATATACGCGAGGATTTAAAAGTGTTACTTTCAAATATGTATTTGGAAATGAAGACAGCAAATTCTTGAAAATGGTGGCAAAATGTATTTTCCTGATCATGTTAAATCTTTTTCTAATCTAGACTTCAAATACAAATTGTTTCTCTGATCATTTCTCCCTGTTAATGAGCAGCTCTAAATTTATTTTTTAGCAACTCTAACCTGATGTAATATTTTAACACCTGAAGAATCATTATAAAAAATGATAAGGCCCGTATCATGGTAAGACATCCCTTTAACACATTAAGCCACATGGTTAATCATCACTAATATGTTAACTACATACCAACAGTCAAAAAAAAAAAAACAAGTTAGGGTTAACAATGCAACAACCCAATATCACCACAATCTGGCTTTAAAATTCAACAACTATTTTGACCAAGGAAAAAAATAAGGAATTAAAAAGATTCAAAACAGTAGATTTAATATAGACATACTTAAATAAACCATAGTTTATTCAGAAAACAAAATGTTTGTAGAAAATAGAAATCAACCTAAGTCACATAAAACACCAAACTTAAAAAACACAGTACCAGAAAGAAGTCAATTTATAATAGGGCAATCGGACTGGGAATTTTATCTTAAATCTTCATACAGGTGACACGGGAGTCTCAGTGCTTTCTATCCCCACCGACCATCCATCACGCGAAGCCACTGTCAGGCTACTGACGAGGTCTACACATCTATCAAAGGAAGTATTAAAAAAAACTGACATAATGAACCTTGCCGAACCAATAAGCAGCTTGATTCAGTGTGGCTGTCCATTACATGATATTCTGTCAGCAATTTATCACAGCTCTTAACATGTTACATGCAACCATATATCAAAACTAGAAACAATGCAATTATTTCATTCTGAACAAAGGTCTTGCCAGGTTGTAGATTCGACTCTGAAGTGACAAAACGAATGGCTCTTTGGATGCACGCCAGTATATAACCACGGCGACCAGAAGCTGAGGCTGTTTACGCGGAGGAAATAGACCCCGTGACGGATACCTCTGAACTGCTCCAACAATCCATCTCTAAAATTAACTACCGCCTGGTCACGTCTGATGAGGGTGCAGCAAGAATGCGCGATTCCACGCGCACTGTACAGATTGTCCAGATCAAAGGTTAGAATAAGACACAGAGACTCAGTTTTAAGCAGCTTGGTTCACTAGAGCCTTCCAACCACGCCTGTCGGTATTAAAAATAAATAAATAACTGGTAAAAGCCAGGACAGAGGCCCCGGCTCTCACCACATTTGAAATGCTAACAGTAAACGCCAATGCAGCCTCAGTCCTGAGCGAATGAGTGATGCTCCCACCCGCCCCGCTGTGGCCTGAGCCGGCTTTGCTGCCCGCCTCCTCTGAAACCTCAGGCCTGGGGGAGGAGGCACTAGCACAGCCGACATTCGGCACTCAGGCTACTGTTCTCCAGGACAAACAGAACAGCGGACAGAAAAAAGTTAAGCAAAATAAATTTTCCTCTGCATGAAAACACTTCTATGTATTTGGGTTTATAAAATAAACCGTGCAGCCGCAGCCTCTATAGTCCACATTCATCTCTCCTGCACCAAGTCCCCAGGACCGTAACTGCTGCTATGATCATGAAGAGCCTACCTTTTCAGGCTGAGAGAAGGTGCCAGCATTACAAGGAGTCCTGGGGTCCCACAACTTCACGGTCTGATCCCAGCTCCCAGTAACCATCACGTTGACTTCTGGGCAGTATTCAACACATCTGATAGGGGCATCATGAGTTCCGACGAGGTTTTCTACAGGAAAAACAGAACACACACCAGGTTTACGACGCTGCTACACCGATTCTTCAAGTGAGCAGAGGGAAGCATTCGTTCCGCTGTAAGGAATCCATTTCCACCTACACTCAGGGAATAGCTGCGCACAGAGAGGAGGGTTCCCCGGGGCCACGGAGAGCCGCCACGGCCCTGCTCGCCTTACAGCAGTTTGACCCCCCGCATGGTGCGTCTCAGAGGCTCACCGGAACTTCAGATTGTGTTAAAATGACAGCACATCTCATTGTCCTCACTTGATTCTGGATTCCTTTAAGTAGGGGACCTTGTTTAACTCTGTAGTTATGACTGAATCTAATTCTGATATATGGTAGGTGCTCAAGAAATGCATGCTGAATAAAGACATGAGCAGGTAACTTGTCTTCTGGACCTGAATAAAACTCATCAAATTAAGCCAATGCTTATAAAAAACTTACTAAAGTGGCAACAGATGATCTGAGACCTGGAGATGAAGAAAGCACGGAATCTTATGATTAATTCACTTGGTTTGCACGATGGGTCAAATTTCCAATACAATTTCTTTCCTTTCAATTTCAACTCTTCACTATCTCATTCATTCATCCAATTAGCATCTACTAAATGTCTACTGCGTGCCGGCATCTATGCCAAATGCTCAGGATACAATAAAGAACAGTACGTGGTCTTGATCCTCAAACAGGAAAGCTGCTTGTTTAAAAATATATATCATTTAAAAAAGAAAACAGCTCATCAAGTTGGGCAATGAACTTTGGAAAATAAACAGCTAATTCCCTTAATGATGGTCTCCAGCATCGAAAATGTTTTTAAGTTTGCTTTTCAGTGTTCTTTCCTGCTTTGGAACAAACAGGACCTAAACCTGCAAACTAACTAACTCTGTGGAATAAGCTGCTGGCAAGCAAAACCACGCATGCAGCTGCCAGAGACCATGCAAAGGGGCTTTCCTGCAAAGACCTTTTCTAACTGGGTTACTTTTTTTGACAAAATATTGTGCCCCTCCTCTACCCATCCTCCCACTGCCCAACCACTCATCTAGTCACATCCGTGGCGTGCATCTCCTTCCAATACATCTTTGTCTAACGCATGCGTACACATCAAACCCCAAAAAGCAAAAATAATCAGCTCTGCCTGAGAGCTCTGTGCACTTGGCCCACCACTCTCTGCTCTGCACCAAAGTCACCCTAAACATGTGGGTAAGTCACTTCCGACCTGGCCCCTACGCAACAATTAACTAAGAGATAATGTGCCAGCCTGCTGTCAGTCAATAAATGCACCTGAAGCCCGTTCTCTGCTAAGTAATGACCCGAGTAGGATTAACAGTCCCTGGACAAGGTGGCTGTTTCTTTTCAGAACATTAGACTTTTTAAAACCTACCCTCCCTCCATCTAAATTAAACTGGCTTCTGAAAGGAGAACTGAAACATCAGTCCATCCTGGAAGCTGCCAGCCCACCTCTGAGGACCAGGTCAAAGGCAAAGACCTACGTGCCCTCATGTAAGCAGTGGGGGTGGGGGTGGGGTTGGGATCACGGACAGGGATTGGGATCGGGGACCGGGATGGAGGTGGGGAGGGGGAGGGGGATGGGCCTCACTGAAGAAACACACACACACACAGTGTCGTGATCAGTAACTTACTGGTCCAATCATTTGAACAGAAAGTCCTAAATGTAAGCATCTGTGCCAGTACCTCACCCACTGAGAATCAGGCAGTTCCACACCCCTCTCCCCAGGAAGCACCCGCACCCTAGCACACCAGCCGCCAAACAAGCTGACGAAAGGCCAGGTTACCTTGATCAGTGTTCAGGTCGTGCATTTTCAACTGATTATCTAATCCCCCGCTCCAGGCATGTGTTGGGTCCTACAAAATAAAGTTTCGGGTCATTTAAAACGTACAGGGCTTTAGAGACGGTTTGCAAATCCCAGCCAGCTGCTCAGTGTGTGCTCAGGGTGACGTCCACGGGCCTTAACTCTCAGCAAAACACACAGCTCACAAAGGCAAGCCCCTAAGCGCCCCGGACACTGCCGTCGGGGAGTCAGCGGCAACAGCCCTTCCTGCACGGGTCCAACACCACGGTCCCGGGTCCAACACGACGGTCCCGGGCCGGGGCAGTTCGCAGGGCTGCTCACTCCACCTTTCAGGGGGGGCGGGGTTCCCGACGTCTGCACGTCCCCCCGCCCCCGCCCGGGCAGGCGTCGGGGAACAGCCCAGGGCGGCCCGGGGACCCCCGCGGCGGGGGCGGACACGTACGTAGAAGGCGCAGTCCAGGACGGCGCCCGAGTGCTGGTACTTGAGCCGCAGCGAGTTGGCCGGCACGTCGTAGAGCCGCACCGACGTGTCCCAGGACGACACCAGCAGGAACTGCGACGTGTTGGGGCTGAACTTCACCGACGAGATGCCGTCCTCGGGCGGCTGGTTCAGCTTGAACTCGTTCGAGCCGGTCATCTAGGAACAGGCGCCGGTCAGAGGCCCGGGCGGGCAGGGGGGGAGGCCGGGGACGGGGCGGGCCGGGCTCGGGGGACCGCGCAGGCAAAGGACCCCGAGAACGTCCGGGACTGGGCCCCCGCGCCTGCGCAGAGCGCGCGCCCACCGCGCACGGACTCTCCATCCCCCACCCACTCCGCCCACGGTCGGACTCCCCTACCCCCGCCGCCCCAGTTCCCCGGCCAGCTCCTCCGCACCCCGACTCCAGCCCCGCGGGGCCCCCGCGCCCTCCCCCGCCGCGGGCTCCGCACCTCGGCCCCTCCCCCTGGGGCTAAAAACCCCGAAAATGAAAGGAAAGGGATGGAAGCGAAGCGGGCTCCCTGCGGGCGGCCCCACCAGCCCCGCGCCCGGGGAGCCCGCTGGGGCGCCCCGCCGCCCTGCCCGCTACCTTGACTTCCCCGCAGAATCAACTGGGCCGCCACTCCCGCCGCCTCGCCGCGCTCCGAGCTCTCGCGGGCTGGGCCAACTGGGCGGGGAGGAATCTCCAGTGTTCGTCTGCCATTGGCTGATTTCAAACGCCAACGTCTCAGTCTAGGCAGACGATTGGTCCGCTCGGGCGTCGGTCAATCCAGTCATCCTCTTCCGGCTCAAAGGCAAACCGCGGCTTTTCCGATCACGTGGTCTCGCAGTGCCGCGGAACTGAGGCACCCCCGGGTAGTGCTGACCGCGTGAAAACTACAATTCCCAAGGAGCATCGCGCCAAGACTGGGTTTACGCCTTCTCGGACACGTGCGCGGCACGCTGGGAGATGTAGTCTCCCTGGGACAGACGTCCTTCCAGTCCTCTAAATACTGACTAGGAGGGAAAGATGCTCTTTGGGGTTCAAAGCGTAGCTCTCTCCCCATCTGAGTTAATTTCGAAGACACAAGAACCCCATTTTGGTCAATATTTCTATAAAGCTAAGTTATTCTCCCTTTCACTGGACATACATATACTCATGAAGTTCATCAAAAATTGGAATAGAGAAGGAAATATTTAATGAATTGCATTCTTTTGCCCTGAGTTTTTTTCTCATTTTCCTGGAGTTTCCACCTATGAACCAGGGTCTCTCATTTCCAATGGATCTAATAGAAACTCATATATATTTATACTATGCTCTATCTCTCTATTGCATCTTTCCACAAACATTTGAGTGCCTACTGTGTGCCAGGCCTGGTGAGCGCCTGGGAAGATGCATTAATCAGACCAGTCCTTGCACCGGAGGAACTCCCTGTCCAGCCGGGTGGACAGACTGGTGATCAAATAATTTGCAATGTGTTAAAGTTCAAAAGCTTCTTTTAGACATACGTTAAAATAGGGTCTTAAAATGCCAGCTACAAGCTTCTCCCTATCCACCTCCCCAGCCCAACAACTCCCCAGAATTTTGAGCTCAGTTTGCTCCATTTTCAGTTTCTAGAATCCTCCACAAACAGAATAACCAAGAAGGTTGCCTCTGTAATAAGAAATAATTTGATCTCCATGAAAGAAAAGCAATGCCTAATTTGTAACTAGAATGCTGTGACTCGGTTACTCTTAAACATCAAAAACACTGAAATTTTTCAAGGTAATCCATGCTATAACCTCTTTTTCACTGCCTTTTGTGAAAGAAAAAAAAACCCTTATGTTATTATGTAACTTAGTGTAAAGTGAGAGGAAATTGTTGAGGTTAAAGTGCATTACTTCTAAGGTGCATTGAATAGAGGGGAAAAGATTGGTCTTAGGCATTCACACACGCTGACTCCGGTGCACATCTTTTTCGGATTCTTGACACAATAAATGCGCACACCACCACTCTTCTCCCCACTGTGTGGTAATACCGCTGCTAAAAGGTCAGATTCTTGCCCTCCCTCCTCACCAGGCCTCACACTGGGCGCGCTCTCTCTCTCTCTCTCTCTCTCTCCTCTTTCAACAAGTTAATGGCTAGGTTAAGAGTTTTAAAATACAGTGCCTCGCCTCCATGCTAACTTTAGCTAAATAATTTTATACCCAAATAATTTTATTTAGTTCCTTCTCCCCATCGCTTATTCAATTATATTAGTGCTTCGAGATTCTGAGCATGAATTATCCACTAATAAAATCTAAGTGTATTTCATTATCCACTGGTGTATGATCCAGGTCCCTCTGGGCATGCAGTTGCAACCAGACTCCATTTGAGTTTTAAGAAACGTCAATCTTTTAAATCCAGTTTAGACCCTGAAAGGAGGCGGATGATTTGGCTGATTATTCAAATGAATTGATGGTCATGAGATAGGAAATCTGGCCAAGATGGAGTCTTGAACATTTTAAATCCAAATGCAAAGGGGTGTGTGTGTGTGTGTGTGTGTGTGTGTGGTAATGCCTGTAAGAGAGAGGAATTCCTAGAAACTGATGACACTGTTGGGCCAGTTGTCTGCTGACTTCCCGACTGGTAAAAGAGTGATGCCCCCTGTATGACAAACTGTAAAGGGGTCTCAGCCCTAAAATCCCAAGGGCGAGGTTTTGCCATTCAGTGAGTACCGTGGCCAGAGGAAACCACTTCCTGTAAGAGAAACCCAAGGAGGATACAGCGACCTAACACTTTTTAAACCATCATCTCGAGAAAAACAAGGTGTTGCCGTGCAGACAACGATGGTATGGATGGGATATTCCTGTGCAAGTAGTGCCTGGAAGGCCATTTGGCTATTTCTGCATGAAATATTCAAATAGCAACTTCAGAGGAAAGGAAGAATTGAAAGTGGGCCATCTGGGAAGAGAGAAGGTCCTTGAAATAAAATAGGTGTACCAGCCCTGGCCGGGCAGCTCAGCTGGTCAGAGCATCTTCCTCATACACCAGAGATCCCGGTTCAATCTCTGGTCAGGGCACATTCAAGCATCAACCAATGAACCCATCAGTAAGTGGAACAACAAATCCACGTCTCTCCCTGCCCCCCTCTCTCTCCCTCCCTCTCTTCTTCTCTCTCTCCCTCCCTCTCTTCTTCTCTCTCTCCCTCCCTCTCTCCTCTCTCTCCCTCCCTCTCTCCTTCTCTCTCCCTCTCCCTCCCTCCCTCTCCCTTCTTCTCCCTCCCTCTCTCAAATCAATCAGTAAATAAAAACATGCACCAAACAAATCAGAAGGGAATGGATCCAGTGCCACCTTCTCTCTCCGAATATCCCATACTTAGCACAGTTTTCAGCAAGCAGTAGGGCCCAGTAGCTGTATGTTGAATTGGACTCAATTGAAATGAAATAGATGAACTGAACGGACTTGGGATGGCAGAGGTGTTCCTGGTACCATCCTTCCGGTGTCACCTCGAAATAAATCGTGGTTTTTATGAAATCTCACGTGAGAAGAAAAAATAGGGCCTCAGCCTGGACAAGAGGCAGATTGTGGCGGGTCACGGGGGGGCGGGGGGGGGGGGAGGGTGGGTGCAGGTGTTCCGTGGACTTGCACAGCGCACGCGCGCATGCTGCCCTTCTAGAGATGAGACCCAACTCCCGGCGCCTTTGCACCCGCTAAGGGGTCCCCCCGCCCCCACCCCGTCGGAGGCAGGAGCCTCGGAGCTGGAGCTCATCTCACGTGACACGGAACCACCGGCCGCCCCTAAACTCAGGCTTCCTCTTCCGACGTTTACGAGGAACAGGTGCTGGATCTGCCCTGGGAGACTGGAGATTTGCCTGCCGCCCCGCTGTTCCCCCCGCGCCGCGCCCTCCCCGCGGGCGCGAACCGCAGGTGCTGGGGCCGGACGTCCGCGGGCGCCCGGGCCTCGCCTGGCTTTCATTCCACGCGGGCAGCCACGCGCTGGCCCGCCACCCGTTATTCAGTCGCATAACTGCAAACACCAACAACAACAAACTGCGCGGGAGAGGAGCCTTCGTCCCCCACCCCCGCGCCTTCTCCCCCGGAGTCCAGCCGCAGAGCCCTCCTCCGCCGAAGCGCCACTCCCCGCGCGCGCGCCGCACCGAACGCACAGCTGCGCCACCCGCCCGGGAACTGGGCTCGGCTGCAGGCCTGTCGCCCAGCTGGGGGCGGGCCACGGGGCTCCTTACCGGTCCCGGCAGCGCCGCCCCCGCTGCCTGCGCCCTGGAGAGGAGCTCAGGCCGATGGCTCACCGGGCGCTCGCCCGCCTCCCGGCCTGTGTCCCTCTCGGCGCGGGTTCCGAACTGGATTCGGGAGTGGAACGGGGTGTCATCCAGCTCACTTGCCGCCCGTTAGCGTCCTGACCTTTAACCCCTGACCCCGGCCCCTCCCTCCACGCGGGGCGAGTCCGCCTTCTAACACCCCCCAAGCCCCGCCACCGCAAAGCGAGAAACCCTTCCACGTGATAGCGCGCCAGGCACGCACCACAGCTAGCAAGGATGCTTAAAATGGTTTATTCTTTTTCTTTAAAAATATTTACAGATCTGAAACCTCACCCTTTCGCCCCACCCATCCTCGGGACGAGGGAAACGAAAAAGAGGCTTTGAGATCATTGTCCGAAGCCCCAGGGGCTGGCGTGCGGGCTGCGTGCGCAGGAACATGTATGCAGACGTGTGGAGGGGAGCAGGGTGCCGGTGTTGGTGGTGTTTTCCTGTTTGTTTGGTTGGTTTTTCCTACCGATCATCGCCGGTCTGGCCGGAACTCCCTTGCCCGCCATCCCAGGAGTCCCGACACCCCTGCCACCTGGGTGTCCGGAGCATCCTGGTTGGTTTGGGGCAGAAAGCAGGTCTGGCCTGAGGCGTGCCGATAAGTCCCCAAAACAGTCAACACGAAAGAGGAGGGTGAGGCCATAAATAAGAGAGAATGAATACACACGGTGTATTTCTTAATATTTCTGGCAACACGCCGCCTGCTCCGGAGCCGGGGAGCAGCCCTGGGAGCGGACGGCGCGCGCCAGGCTCGCGCGCACCTGGGGGCCGGGGGCCCGGGGGCGGCGGGGGCGGCGCGGGCGCGGGCGCGGGGCGCGGGGTCAGTAGTCGAGCTTGTTGTAGAGGTTGTAGAGCGGCAAGGCCGAGAGGTTGCCGCCGGGGTAGTAGAGCGGCGCCGGGAAGGCGAGCGAGCGCGGCACGGGCACGCGCAGCAGCGAGCTGTCCCGGAACACCAGCGGCAGCCCCACCAGAGTCTGCGCCGACGCGTGGGCCATGTTGGCCGCCTCCAGCTCGGCCGAGAGCTGCCGCTTCCACTTGTTGCGCCGGTTCTGGAACCAAGTCTTGACCTGCGTCTCGGTGAGCTGCAGGCTGGAGGCCAGGCAGGCGCGCTCCGAGCTGCTCAGGTAGCGCTTCATGTCGAAGGTGGATTCGAGCTGGTACACCTGGCTGCGCGAGAAGACCGTGCGCGTCTTCTTCTTGGCGGCGCCCGCCGGCCGCTCGGCGCCGCTGTCCCGCGGCCGCTCGGGGCCCGGCGACGGCGAGCCCGCGGGCAGGAGCCTCTCCTTCTCTTCCTTAAAGTCCGGGTGCGAAGGAGAAAGGAAAGGCAGGTGTGGCGAGCTCGCCGGCCCCGCGCCGCCGCTGCCCTTGGGGGCACCTGGGGAGGGAGAACAGACAAGGAGACCTTGGGCATGGGGACGTCAGACACCCCCGGCGCCGGCCCAGACGCAGCCTCGTCCCAGCCCCTCCCTCTCGCTGGCGCCCACAGCCCGGCGCCCAGCCTTTGAAAAGCGCCGGGAGAGACCCAGCTGCGGCCAGCCCGGGGTCCCTGCGCGCCCCGCTCCGAGAGAGGACGAGCCGCGACGCGGGGAGGTGGGCGGGAGGGAGCGTGAGCGCCGTTCTTAAAGGCGGGTTTGCCTGGGAAGAACGCGGCCGGAAGGGCTCCCCGAGCTTTATGGGGCGGCACCATTTCACAGGCCATTTGTTCGGAAATCACGCCGAGGACTAGCGGGGCCCCCCCCCCCGTCAGCTGCCGGGAGAAGGAAGCGTCCCTGAAAGGCGCCCTTGTCAATCATCTCGCGGGGCTCCTGGTCCCGGCAGGGCGGAGAGGGAGAGACAGAGGCCGTGAGAGAAGGAGGGAGGGACAGAGACCGCGGGAGACGAGCGGGCCGGACGCGCGCTCAGACCTCGTGCTGGCAAAGTGTCCGACGCGCTTGGGGCTATTGAGGGCAGAGCGGTGCGCGCGGCTCGGCGCCCTGCCCGCTGCGGCTCCCTCTCCCGCAACCCAGCCCTCCCGCGACCACACCGCGCACGGTCTGTGCCCCGGTCTCCTCCCCAGCGCCCGCGGGGCCCACGAGGCAGCACCCCGCGAGCGTCTCCTGCCCTCGGACCCGGGACCCGGGCGGCCACGGCTCTGGCCAGCGGGGCCCGACGCGAGAGCACCGTTTCCCTCCCCGAGAGCTCGCTGGCGGCCGGCGGGGCGGCCGCGGTCCTTACCCAGGCAAGGGAAAGGGATGGGGGGGTGGTGCTGGGGGCCGGGCTCCTGGGGGCCGTGCGAGTCGGGGCAGCAGCAGGCGGGCGCCTTCCAGCCGTCGTCCGGCTCCTCCTCCTCCGAGGACACGGACAGGCTGCGCTTCCTGGCGGGCCAGCCGGCGGGCTCCCGCGGTGCCTCGGAGGGGCCCGCGCCCAGGATGGACTGAATGGTGAAGCTGGAGACGCCGCCGGCCGCCGGACACCTCTTGCCCGCATCTTCCTTGCTGCCCATCCTGGGTTCATAAGAAATCGGAGGAAACCAACAACTCCCTTTAGAGACGGTCGGAGGGGAAGGTGGTGCGGGAAGGCAGGCGGGGGGAGGGGCGGGGAGGGAGGCAGGGGGAGGGGGCGGCGAAGCTGGCGAGACGACCCCTCCGCGCGGGGGACGCGCGGGCTCCGGACGGCTGCGCCGGGGTCCCTGCCCGCCGGGCTCTGGGTGCGCCCGCCCGGCCCCAGCGCGGACGCCCCTGCTCTGCCCGCCGGCTCCCCGGTCCCCGGCGGCGCGGCGGCGGCGCGGCCTCATTTGCATAGAGGTTACCGGGACGCGGCCAATCGCAGCGCCGCCGAGCGGCCCCGGAAATTTTCAAAAAGCCGAGGCCGGGCCAGCGGCGCCCGTGCTCCCTGTAGCGCGCCGACAGCCGGGCGGGCATCGGCGGTGTCCAACCCGGGGCAGCCGGGCCCCAGCGCAGCATCGCTTCCAGCCCAGGTTCCCGGCCTCCGTGCGGCTGGGACCGCGCGGGCCCGCGCTTCCTCGAGGGGCAGGGACTGCGCGGAAGTCCGGGCGGGCGTGGCCCGACTCCTCCCGCGGGCGACGGGTCCGCACTCCCTGAAGAGCCAGCACGGGCTGTTCCACGACCCTCCCCCAGCCTCCACCTCTCCTCTTCCGCGAGCGAGCAGGGCTGGGAGCCCCCAGACCCACGCGCCCCTCCGGCGAGAGGGGGGAGGGGGCGGAGCATGCGCCTTGGAGCTGAGGCTGCTCCCGGGAGCTCAGCTGCGAAGCCAGGAGCAGACCCCACCCCTGTCCCAGGCCCCCCGGGCACTGCAGGATCCTCAAGGTCGGTGGGGCCTGGCAGGGGCGGAACCCTAGATCTAGTTTCAAGGGATCCTAGTTCCAGTCCCCGCACCGCTGTCGGCAGTTGGCGCTGCGAGAACTTGGACAATCCAGTCCCAACCAGAGATTCGTTGCCTCAGCCGTTAAATGAACTTCTCTTTAGCGCCCTTCCCCTCTTGTTTCGGGGATCACCGCAAATAGGAATGGAAATGCCCTCGGAAGCGCCTGGAGCGCACAGTAGGAGCTCTGCTAGAAGCACCTGGAGCGCACAGTAGGAGCTCTGCAGACCTTTGCTGACTGGGCCACACCCATCCTGGTCCATTTTGCTATGGTTGTTTCCTCCCCCTCTTTGGCAAATATCGGAGAAGGCGGAACTGCTGCAGAAACAGAGCGCTTGGCTCCAGGGAAGGAGAGGGGAGGGCAGGGACGTGGTGTTAGAATTGGGCAAAGTCTTTTCACATCTGGCCTGGGCGATTTTGAACAGGACACTTAAACTTCCTGAGCCTCTGTCTCCTCTTCTTAACGTGGGGGAAGCCATGCCTACCTCGAGGAAGCCCTGGGAGGCCGAAGCGCCCCACTCCTCCCCGGGCACACGGCAGGCACTCCATCAACCTGGCTCCTCACAGCCCCTGAGCCCTGGCTCTCGCCTCTTTAATCCCCAGGTCAGCTACTCCCGGATCTAGGCCCAGCCGGGCTGAGGCAGAAGCGGCCTGGGCCGGCAGTTGTTTGCAGAAGCTTCGAAGGTGAGGCGAGGCCCCCAGGTGCTCAGGCAACCCCACCTCCCGGGTCTGCGGCCTCGCCTCTGACCGATCCAGCGAAAGACCGACCCCGGAAGCCCTGCCCCTAGGTCCCCAAATGCAGCCCAGGGTGACAGGAGGCTCTGGATCAGTGCCCACCCGTGTCCGTGTCCAGAACTGCGCCATGACGGTGCAGTTCCCGCTGAGCCCACGTCTGGGAGTCGATCATGGTATCATTAGCAGCTGGGGGTAGCGACTGCAGCCGGCCGGTGGCAGGCCCTCTTGCTCCTCCACTCCTCCGAGGGCTCGTTAATGGGCTAATTGATTAGGAGTTGGCTGCGCAGCCGGGGCGCGGGCCGGCAAGGGGGCGGGGAGGCCAAGGCTGTGCGCCACGGCCCAGGAGGCCGGCGAGGGGCAGGTGCCGGCCTCCGTCACCGCATTAACCTCTTCGGGGCTCGGCGGCGGGTCGAGACACATTACAAATGGTCGGCTTTCACCACGCTGTCAGCTCATTAACCCGGAAGGACCCGGCGCTGGAATACAATTTGCGCGGCCTCCTAGGCTCGGCCACAGCGCGCAGGCTCCAGGGCCACGGTGCAGGACCTCACCCGCTCCCACCTGCTGGGGGGCCAGCGGGGAGGAGCACCCGACTTTCTCACCCGCCTGCGGCCTCTCCGCCTGCCGCGGGCACCCTCACTGGGCGCCGCCCCGCACTGGGGAAGAGAGAAGTGGAGAGGGGAGAGGTTGGCTGAGCCCTCTGCGCAGGTGGAAACGGTCCCGGCCACCAGGAGCACGGGGGTGGGGGTGGAAGGGACATCCTCTCCTTTGGCACTTTAACCCTCACAGCAAACCTGTGCTGCGGGTCCTTGCCCCCAATGTAAAGGCGGGAAACTGAGGCTCAAAACAGTGCCCAGGCCAAGCAGAGGGAGCAGGACTGAAGTTCAAGGTGGTTCCGCTGTGAATACCAGGCCCTGGGCACCGGGCTTAGGGAATGGCTGCGAAGAAAACGGAAGAGCCTCCCCTCGCAGGACGTGGGGGTGGATCTGTGTGTGGGGTCAAGGGATGGTTGGGGGGGGGGGTGGCCAGGCCTTTGGGGTGGGCCTGGGAGAAGCAGCCCCCAAGGCGGGGCGCGGGAGGCACTAGGCCACAGAGGACTCTACCTGGGAAACAACCAGCCTCGCGACCCGACCTCTCACTCACACACAGGCCCGCCCGCAGGTTTCAAAGGCGAAAGGAGCCATCTGGCCTCCTACTCCGCCCGCGGCCACGCCCACTCGCGGGGACTGTCTGGTCTACCCCGAGGTGCGCTCCCGCCGCCCACACAGCCTCCTCCACCCACAGCCCACACCCCACACCCCACACCTCGTCAGAGGCTCCCGCTTTGAGCAGCAGGCACGCACTTGCAGAACCGCTTACACGCGCACACGCGCACACGCACACGCGCACACGCCTCCACACTAAACAGGGAAGTGATGGGGGTGCAGGGTGGAGCCGGGGAGGCCGGCGGAGGCTGCAGAGACCTCTGGCTCCAAACCCCTGGCCTCTGCTCTGCTCCCCTCAACTGGTCCCCTGGGGGCCTCCCGCCCTGTGCACCCACCGCAGTCACACGCAGGCGCTGAGGGCCAGGACACGCTGTTCCGCCCTCCCTTGGGGCGTCCAAGGGTCCCCCAGGCTCCGCCGAGAGCGCAGAGGCCCAGACGCGCTCTCAGGGGCCCAGCACAGCTGCAAAACACACTCCCAGGAACCCTCCCTCCGCTCCAGGATCATCTGTCAATGATGTCAATAAATTTTCTACGTATCAACCACCGCCCACAGGTACCGGGTCTCTACCCTGCGTGCGCACTGCTTCACCTCAGCGCCAACTTCGCCCCACCCTCCTGGTCTCTGGGGAGCAGGCCCCTCCCAGCTCCACTCCGTTCACAGCCGCTACCCTGGAGCATGGCCCCCCCTCATGAAGGGGGCCGGGTGGACCCCCTCCCCCGAGGAATGAGGCATAACGGGTTCCAAGGAATGACAAACTTTCCCAGAATGAAAGGACGCTTAAAGTTTAGGTCTGGAGATTATGCCGCTGCGCAGTGTTACAGCGGCCCAGAGCAAACTCGCGGAGGAGGCTAATAAAAATTGATCCTCTGCGCTCGGGCAGAGGGGCCACGGGCTGGCTGAGCCGGTAATAGTGGAAGAAGGCTCCCGGGAAATGACAGATGAAGTCATAAACAAGTTTGATCTTGGAATCAAGCTTCGATAAATATTAAACACAGTCTGACCCCCCCCCCTACGCCAGTGGATTATGATATATGGCGCGTCCAAACTTTAAAATAAGGAAATACCAGAGAAAATGATCTCAATAAATTTTCTAAGTATAAACGTTGATTATGTTTCGATTTTCATTCAAGGGCCTCTGCTGTTCGTTCTTTGGTGCAAATGACATCTCGCAATGGGCTTTGTGGGGGGGGGGGCTCCCCCTTTGAAAAAGAGAGCCCAGAGGTGGACAATTTATGTAATCTGCGGCTGGAAAATGAATTCTGTAATTTATTGGAAAACAGAAAGTCCTGAAGATTGGATCAGGAGAGCTGAGTCCCGACACCCCACCCCCACCCCCCATCCATCAAGTTCCAATTAACAGGCTAACCAGAGAGCTTTAATGGGTTTCCAATCTAGTGGCCCTGATAGACTCATCAATTCCTCTGGGAGAAATTAAGAAAATCGACCGCCCCTTGGCGACGCAGTGTCATTCCTTTCTGCAACTATATGTCAAATTAAAAACACAATTAAAATTTAAACTGTTTCAATCAAAGGGTGCCCTGCAACCTATGTTTCACTTAATAGAACTTTGATGAAAATCTGATGCGTGCACTCCGTCACCCAGGGGGCGGGGGGGGGGGGGCGCAGGAGGAAAGGGGATTCTTTCTGTTTCTTTAAGACATTGGCGCTGGGGCGAGGCACGCCAGGTGAGTACACCTCCGGCTTCTGGCGAGGTGATGGGCACAGGCGCTCTGGGCGCGCTCCCACTCGCCGGCTGGACACCTCTCCCCCCGCCCCCCATCCCCCACCCCCGCTTTCTCTTTTCCATCCGTCCACCGCAACCGGAAGGGATCCTTTGGGAACCCGGGCCACGCAGATTTGGGGCAGTTTCACCCCCGAGATGCATCGCCTATAGCAGCAGCCGGAGGAGGGCAGTGCAGCCTGTGCACCGCTGGGGACCTCGGAGGAGGCGCGCGGCCTGCCTATCCTCGCCTCACGTCGGGGAAAACCGCCCCGACGCCTAATGAGCTCATCCGGCATCTGGAGGCAGAGGGTGGGAGGAACCCAGGCGGCGACCGGAGCCCCAGTGGCTGTGGCTTCCCAGCGCATAAGCCTCGGCTGCTTCCGCGGGAGAGGCGCGCCCGGGGCCAGTGCAGCGGCCTAGTTTCCACCGGCCCGTTCCTTCCTTCCTTCCTTCCTTCTGCCGCCCGCGCCTCACTGCTGGCGGGGAGGGCGCATCCGCCCGCTCACCCAGAGGGGCGCGCGCTCACACGGGCGCGCTCACACAGGCGCGCGCACCCCAGAGGCGCGTGCACAGACCCCCCCCCCCCCCCCCCCCCCGCGCCGGGAGGGTCTGCGGGCCGCGCAGGGCGGCGGGCGCGGAGCGGTGAGGAGGGGCGTGCGGGTCGCCTCGGTCGGGCCTTGCGTAGCAGAGCCCGGCCCCGCGGGGCCCCCAGGGCTGCCCGGCTGCGATTTGGACCCCAAACGGGGATTTCTGTGGGGCTCACGGGTCTTGCACTCTGACCCCGTCGGGGTGACCCAGTGAAAGAGGTCTTTCCTAGCGGCGCTGCAGAGTCCGTGTTTGGGGCGCTAAGGAGAACCGGACCCCAGGACAGGTCGCCGGGCCGCGGGGCGTGACCACCGCGAGAGGCGCAGCAACAGGAAGCCTTCGAGGCGGACCGGACGGGCGCAGTCGGCGGCCCTCCAGGGCCTCTCGCGGAAGCTCAGGCGCCCAGGGCGCACCAAGGGGCGGCAGCAGGAGCGCGTGCCCGGGCCCAGGCAGCCGCCGCGGGAGGCCTCTCCAGGGCCCCGCAGCCCTCTGGGCCCCATTGTTCCGACTCCCGCCCCTCGCCAGGCCCTCGGCGGCCAGCACGCACCCGCAGAAGAGAGAGCAAACCCCACCGACCTTCCGGCCTCCTCGGTCCCCAGCTGTGCCCTCCAGCGCGCTGGGAGCGAGGAGAGGAGGGCGCTGCGGGCTCGCGCGTGGCCACCGGCTCTGGCAGCCGTGCCGGGAGCGGGCCGAGGGGACGTCCTGGCTCAGAGTGAGCGCCCGTGGCGGGGCCCGTGTATATCTGTCTCGCTGCTGTTTGCTGTGCACACACGTGCTCTATTTACTACCAAATAAAAGAAATACATCTGTGTTGCCAACAGAAACACTCGAGCGCTGGCTCCGCGGTCTCCCAGGGCCCAGAGGCGCTCTCGGGCGCGCAGAGCCGCGGTGGGGACCCGGCTCCGAGCGAGGCCCTGGCCCGAAGGAGGATGGGGCTCCCTCTGGGCTGTGGGCAGCTCCGGTGTGTGCCAGGTGGCTTGGGCGAGGGAGCAGAGGCGGCCTGCGGAAGGAGTTCAGGCTCAGAGCAGCGCCTTGCTCCTCGCCCTGTCCTCCCGGTAGGATTTCCCCGGCCGCCTGAGTAACCTGGAAAGGCGCGCCTGCCGGGGTTGGCTGGCTGAAGCTAAGCACACGTGGGGGGCGGGCTGGGAGCCTGAGCGGGTCTGTCAGGAGGTCTAGGTGTGTGTTGCGGTGAGTGTGCCTGCATGTTGTCTGTATACGTCTGTGTGGTGCAGGACCCATTTGGCTGGGAAGCGGTGTCACTTGCACTGACTTGAAGATTAAGTGGGTGCCGAAGGGTAGGACTTGGAGCTGGGGCTGGAGGAGAGGAGGCTGGGCCCCACCTCCGAGGGGAGGGGAGACAAAAGGATAAATGGGGAATGTGGTTCATTGTCGGGGCGGGGGGTACTGACCCTCTGGCTTCCCTCCACGGACCGCTTGGAGCTGTTGGGTGGGGGCACCTCACTCCGCCACAGCCCCCTCTAGTGAGCGGCTCCTGCATCCCCACAATCCCCGGCAGAGGCAGCCGGGAGGGGGCGGGAGGGGACCCCAGCCAGCTGCCCAGATATGACAGCCCCACCAGGCTTTCTGCGCCTCTCCTGATACCAACACCTCCGAAAGACCAGCAGCCCAGCCCAGGATGGTTGGAGCGTGGGGTGGCTGGGCTGCTCTGAGACCCCACCCTGGCTCAGCCCCTTCTCTTGCTCCATGAGAAATGCCACGACCCCACCTGACCAGAGGGGAGGGGAGGTTTTCGCCGCCAGGGCAGGTTTCTAGGCTCTGGCAGCCGTCAGCCCAGGAGGCGGGGCGCCACCCCCCTCCCCGAGGGCGCGCAGGGCTCCTGGGAGGGACGCCCACCAGGCCTGGGCGCAGGCCTCCTGTTCAGGAGGGAAGGGGAGGCCCCGGGGAGCGGGGCAGAGGATAAACGGAGCGTGTGAAGAACCAGTTATTTCTCGACTTTGTAAAGACTGGGTCAGTCAAGAACCGTTTTCTAGAATCCAAACACAAATAAAGTCTTTTCTTGGCGCCGGATAGCATCGTGTCCGGGCGGTAAAGCCGAAGGCGTGTTTGCTGTTGCAACATTGTTTTTAATGAGCTGCGATCGCCCGGCCCGCAGTTAGTATTGCCAACAGTCAACGGCATCACTGTGTTTGCAGGTAACACACGGAACAACATATTTTGACCCCGAATGTCTGTTTACTTTTCATTTACGACACATGACCTCGTTTTTATTCCAAACCAGAGGGAAATAAAGGGAGAGCTACCTTCGCCGAGGTCCAGGCTGAAATCTGGCCATAAATACGCCCATGTATGGGGGGCAGTTTCCCATCAGCGGGAAACGAGGCCGGAGCTTCCGCCGCGGTCGGATCGTCGTGCGCGTTGCGTGCGAGGACCCGCGCGCTCCCCAGCGGCTGCGCCCCGCGCGAGCTCTCCGCAGTCTTGGTCTCTCCGGGTCCCTCATCCCCCTGCTGGTTCCCCGGCTTCAAGGACACCCTGCGGGGAGCGGGGCTGGCCGGCCCTGGCTCTAAGGCGGGGAGCCGCGGGGGCGAGGGGCGCCCGAGAGCCTGCCTCTGCCGCAGACCCGCGCTTCCCCGCGGCCGGCGCGTGGGGACAGCAGCGGTGCGGTGCGCTCCAGGGAGGCGGCGGGGCCGGGGGCCGGGGGCGTGGAGAGGCCGCCGTTGGGGTGCGGGGCGCCGTGGGCAGAAGCCCGGCTGGGAGGAAAGGGTCTCTGTCCCCTGGCACCTGCCGCACCTGGACCGCGCCCACCCCGAGCCGCCCAGGAGCCACGTCCCTCAAGGCCTGCGGAGGCCGCCCTGTCCCCGGGCCTCCCCGGCTGCCCTCTCGCCGCCGGGCCTCTCCCAGCCAGACTTCGCGACCCGCCTGCGGCCGCAGCTACACTGGAAATTCACTTCCGTCCTCTCCCCACACCCGGAGCCCGCCCGCCCCAGGCCCGCCGCCCCGGGCCCAGGGGTGTCCGGCCCAGAACCTCGCGGCTCCCGAAGGAGCCACGTCCCGGAGCGGATGCGAGGCCGCCGTCCTGCGTTCGGAGAGACCGGCCGCCTCCGAGCTCGCGGCCGCCGCCTCGCCCCATCCCGCAGCCTCGGGAAGCCGGGTCCTCGCCCTCCGCCCCTCATCCTCCTCCTGCTCCCCCGGCGGTCAGAGCCGCAGAGGTGCCGCGGAGGGAGCGAACACAGCCGCCTTTGTCCCCGCCGCCCGGACGCAGAGGCGGCGGCCCCGCGGGGCAGCAGAGCCGGTCCGAGACACCTGCTCCGGGGCCGCCGGCACAGTTAGTCACACGCGGGCAACACGAGACGCTTCGCTTTGCTTTTTAATGAATTCCGTTTCACCACAACATGAAGTGTAACAATGTTTTGTGTCTTTTTCTCTTTTTCTTAAAAAGGGACTGAACCCAGACAGAGGTGGGAAGACGGTGGGGGGAGGCGTGGGGGCAAACGACCGCCGAACAACAGGTGTAGCCGAGGGGAAGAAAACAGATGGGGCGGCAGGGCAAGGAGCCCTGCGGAGTCCAGGGTGAACTTTACAAGAAATCTGTACATTTATCAAATAAGTTAAAATTCTCCTAAATTGATTGTCCTTCACTTAAAGCGCTCCAGTCTCCTGTCTGACTCCTCTGAGCATCGCTACCTGTCTGCCCTTCTTCCCGCCCCCCCCACTTTCTCCTTCTTAATTTCCTCTTCCTGAAGCAACGACCAGGATTATACAGTGGAAATGTCTGCCTTGCTCGCCCGAGGAGGAGCCAGGCGCTCGGGAAATTTTGTACAATATTGCACAGGTCAGAAGTACAGCAGTCACTGCGGAACAAAAAGGGCAGGGGAGAGGGTACAGGCCACAGGTTGTTGCTTTTCATATTGAAATCACTCTCTGAGAGGGGATAAAATGATAAGAGCAACATTAAGAATAATTTACCAACAAGTGAAATTCCAAAAATAAATGCCACTAATAAATAAGACCGCGCACAGGGGGGCCGGATGCGGAGCCCTTCCGTCACCAGGAGACTGATTTGGGGGCTGTCTTTTCCCTTTAGACACTTAGATAATCCTTCGGTCACAAAGCGGAGAGAGGAGGAAGAACCGAGACAGACCTCGGGAGAGAGAGAGGGGCGGCCTCAGTCGGGGTTCTTACAAGAGGCTGCTCAGGTTTTGAGAACTGGGGAGGATACGGGTTTGGGAGGGGGGTGGTGGAGAGGCAGAACCACACCCAGAAATCTAGAAATAAAAATACTACAATGCGAATTCTCTCTCTTTCTGCCCCCCTCTCTCCCCCTGAATATAGTTCTAAAGAAACGAATAAATTAGAGGGGCCCCGCTTTTGGCGTTTATTTTTCCTTCGATAAAAATAAAACCAAAAAAGCCACAGCGCGCGATGCAAATTTGGTGGGAGGGTTGCTCCTATTCCCGAAGCTTCCAGCCGAAATATGTTGACCCAGGCATGGGATCTGTTTCCTGTTCTCTGAATAGAAGCCAAGAACCAAAAGGAAGAGGGGAAGCGCCTCAAATCCACGTGGGGTGAATTGCACGAAAATGCATTGCAAATACTTACAAAACGCTACCGATTGGGGGAGGGGAGGCCGAGCCGCGCCGGCGCCGGCTCCCGAAGGCCGCTGGACGACTCGGCGCCCTGGGCCCGGCCCAGTCTCCTCCGGGGTCTGGGGAGGGGGCCGGGCGCTCCCTCCGCCTCCCCTCTCGGGCCTCAGACGGGCCGGAGCAGCGGCACCGACGAGACCACCGGGTGCGAGTAGTAGACCGGGTGCGGGAAGGTGAGCAGCGGCTGGCTGACCGGCACCGGCGCCCCCGCGGCCGCGGCCGCCGCGCCCTCGGCCGCCGAGTTCTCGTGGTAGAGGATGGGCACGCGCACGATGCGCTGCGCCGCCGCGTGGCTCAGGTTGGCCGCCTCCAGCTCGGCCGCCAGCTGCCGCTTCCACTTGTTGCGCCGGTTCTGGAACCAGATCTTGACCTGCGTCTCGGTGAGGTGCAGCGACGCGGCCAGGCCGGCGCGCTCCGAGCTGCTCAGGTAGCGCTTCATGTCGAAGGTGGACTCGAGCTGGAAGACCTGGCTGCGCGAGAAGACCGTGCGCGTCTTCTTCTTGCGGCACGCGGGCTTCTTCTCGGGGCTCTCGGCGCCCTTCTTCCAGTCCTCGGGGCCCGGGGGCGCCGCCGCCGCGCCCGCGCTCGCCCCGGCCGCCCCGGCCGCCGCCTCGCCCTCCTTCTTGCCTTCCTCCGAGTCGCTCTCCTCCAGGACGATCTCGTCCGGGCTCCGGGAGTCCAGCTCCTTGGGGTCGGGGTCGGCCTTGAGCAGCGGCTCCGGGGAGTCGCGGTCGGTGCCCGAGGCGGGGGAGGAGTCTCGCAGGAGGGCTTTCTCCGACGCTGCGGAGAGACAGACAGACAGGTGGATGCACGCGCGCACTCAGCGGCCAGCGAGGCCCGGGCGGACCGGCGCCACCTCCCGATCGCGGGCCCAAGGCCTCCTCCTTCTCGCCGGCCGCCTGCGGCCTGGCTGAGCCAGAATAGGGGCGCGGCGCCCTGGGGCCCCCGTCCCCCCGGACAGGCGACAGGGCCCCTGATGGTGGCAGGGCGACGGCGTCCTCTTACCCCTGCACCGCCCCCCACCCGGGGGCCCACAGAGAGATTCGCCTCTGTCCTGGGACCGCCCGAGCCGCTCCCTCCATCCAGGCCAAGTCCCCAGTCCCTGCCTCCGAGGCCTCCCCACTCCTGCCGGAGGCCACTGTCCCCGCGAAGCGCTGCGCCCCGGCTCCAGGTCCACTCCTCTCGCCAAGTGGGATTGGATTCCCGGGCAGTGAAGCCGCGGGGGCGACCCGACCCGGAGGAGACCTGGGGTCGGAAGAAGTTGGCAAACACCGGGGTGGCAGGTGCGGGAGGCCCCGGGGCTGCAGCGGGACGAAGCGCGGGGCAGGGGTGGGACGGGCGCGCGGGGAGGACAAGGAAAGTTCAAAGAGCGGTCGGTACCTTCAGGTCGCGGGAGGTGGCCACCGGCGGGGGTCAGGGTGTAGGGGTACCACCAGGCCGGGGAGCGCTCCAGGTAGTGCGCGGGCAGGGCAAACCGCTGCGCCGGGATCTCAAAGCGGGGAAAAGCCAGGTCGCCCACCTGCGAGAGCGCGAAGCCCGCGGCGCCCTCCAGGGCCCCCTTGGCCGCGGCGGCGGCGGCGGCAGCGGCGGCAGCAGCGGCGGCCGAGGCCGGAGCGAAGAGCGTCCGTGGGGGCGGCTGAGGCTTAGGGGGCGCTCGGTGGTGGTCTCCGTTGAGCAGGTTCTTGATGGAGAACGGGGACTCCTTGGCCGCGGGAGGCGGGGGCGGCGGTGGCGGCGGCTGCGCGCTCGCGGTGCCGGGGGCGTCCGGCCCGGGCTCCGGCATGGTCCCCTGTCCTCCGGGTCCCCGCGAGGGAGGGACGGGCGGGTGGCCGGGCAGGCTGGCGGGTGGCCGGAAATCAGACCATAAACGGAACTCAACTACGGGGCGCAAAGTCGAGGGCCGCCCGGGGCGTAAAGCCAGCGGCGGGAGGGCGGGGTGAGGACCGGCCGGGGCGGGCTCACATGGGGAGGGGTGTCGAGGGGCGGGGAGCGGCCCTGCCGCGGCACCGAGGGAGCGAGGCGGCTCGGCGGCAGCTCCGGCTCCCGGGGAGGAGGCGGCGAGAGCAGTTCCCGGTTTGGGGCTGCGTCAATCCGGCGCCGGATGCTAATGATGAAATCAAAATGTCATCCAAGTTAAATGCGGGGAGTATACGGCGATTGGGCGCGCACAATGGCAAATGGGATTAGGCGGCGAAGGCACAGCCGAGCCGGCCCGCAGCCGCCTCCGCCGCCCCCTCCTCGCCTTCCCCAGGATTTGGGCGCTTTGGCTTCGGGCTGTAAGAGCCCGCCTGTTATTGGCTTTATATAGTCCAATTAGGCAGCAAATGAGGACAAGCCTATTAGCACAAAAGGATATTGGCTCCCGCTAAAGAGGCACTCGGAGCGCTCCGGCGTGCGCAGGGGCGAGCGAGGGACTCGGAGCCCGCGGCGCCCGGGGCCGGAGCGCACTGACAGCCGCGGCGCCCGAGCCCGAGCCTGTCTCCCCGATCCTCCCCCACCCCCCGCAGCTCGGGGACCAGCTCCCAGCCGCCCCGCTTGCGGGAGGGGGAAGGGGGCGGGCCCGGCCCGCCCGGGTCACCTCGGGGTTATCCTCCGTCGCAGCTGCCGCTCCCCCGCCTCCAGGGGCCTGGCACGGGCCGCCGCCCCCACGCAGCTGGAGAGCAATTCAGCACCGGCCCAGCGGGCAGGACGCGACCTCAGGCCCCATCGAACTCAGCGCTTTCCCACCCTTGGCGGTCTGGCGGCCTCGGCATTTTACCCAACGCCTGCCAGGGGCGCGGCCACCGAGAAGACTTGGGTTCCCAGCCCACCGTCTAGTCCACGGGAAGGGGATGGGGTGTAGGTCCCAGCACCGTGTCAGCGGGCCCAGCAGTCCTCTGGCCTTGGCCTCTGGCCCCGGAAACCGAAGACTGCGCGCGAGAACCGCGGACGCCCGGGCGCCACGGGGGTGGGGGTGTGTGTGTGTGGGGGGGGGGGGTGCGACGGGGTCCTGGCACAGACGGCTGCGCGAGAAAGGGCGCTCCTCTCCTCTGGCCACGAGGGCCCACAGCCTGGCGGTCAGCGGAGGCCCCGCGACCCCGAAAACAGCACTTCCTCCCGGAAGTCTCTCCGGCTGACGTTTGGAGGTGCCTGACTCTAATAGGGGCCACGCGAACCAGGCACAGCGCTCACCGTCCGGGGCTGTGGCACGACGGGGGCCCCTGCAGAAGGGTCCCCGCGGCCTCCGGGTGCCCGGGGAACCCCGCTGGACCTGAGGGACAGCCGGGCAGACACGGACTCTACTCCGTCTGCTTTCAAAGCAACTCCCAGGCCGCACAGTAGCTTTGTCAGGCAGGCGGCTCAGGCTCTAGGTTTAATCATCAGATTTGCTTGCGGGGTCCCCTCCTTAGAAACAGCTCCCTCGTCAGAGAAAGGGGGTGCACTGGCCGCCACTCCTCACCCCCACTGTGAGCTCCCATACACCCCAGGTCTTTTGTGGGCCCTTCACTTACACATGGCCTTTTAAAAATATATATATTTTTTATTGATTTCAGAGAGGAAGGGAGAGAGAGAAACATCAAGGATGGGGATCATGGACCGGCTGCCTCCTGCGCGCCCCCCACTGGGGACGGAGCCCACAACCCAGGCCTGTGCCCCGAAGGGGAATGGAGCCCTGTGGTCCCGGTTAGTAGGTCCTCGCTCCACCACGCTGGCCGGGCCATGGCCTTCTGTTCCTTGAGCTGGAGCCTCTCGCCTCCTCGGGGCCGCCCTGCGTGGGCAGAGGCCACCGCTCTGGCTCCCCAGTTGGGAAATGGGTGTTTTATTTTCCCATCGGGGCTTCGGACCCCGCCCCCCTCAAATCCCGATGGGCGCCTTTAATGCGTCTCTCAGCAAACACGGTCAGGAGTGAACCCCGTGTTTGCTTTGGGGCCTCGGAGCCTGCAGACGGTGCTTCCGTAAACAATTGTTCTCGTTACTGTTACTCTCCAGTTGCCCGGCTTCGCCAGGAGCAAAGCGCTGTCCGGTGACCCGAGTTGGAGCCAATCACAGCCGGGGGGCCAGCAGGGCGGGTCTCCCGCGCGGGTTTACAGATGGCAACGGGCTCCTGGGCGGGGGAGACCGGACCAAGGCCACCGGCCGCCGCTGGCCCCCCAGAAGCGACGTTCTCCCCAGCTCCGTGCGCAGGGCCCGCACCGCCAGCCACGCTGCGGAGCGCCCCTCCCCCCCGCCCCGCAAGAGTGCGCGCGTGTTGCGTGAGCTCTGGGTCCGAGGGGGGTACGTGCAAAATCTCCCCGAAGTTCTGACGCATGGACGCGGCCTTTAGAGAGAGACGAGCAGAGAAGCTCCTCACGGGAGAGGTGGGCGCTTGGCTGCTGGAAACAAACCTGGGGCTGGCAGGGCGCAGGCCGGCGGGAGAGGGTGCGGGACAGCCGGGGCCTCAGTCTCCCCCAGCGTTCCCGGGCCTGGTGTGTGTGTGTGTGTGTGTGTGTGTGTGTGTGTGTGTGTTGGGGGGGGGCGCTGGCGGCGTCGGCGCGCGCCTTCCGACCGGAGAGGAGCTGCGGGGGGAGCGGTCGGTGCCCACAGCGTACCCCCGAGTCTCAGGGATGCTGGGCTCCGACAGCAGGTGCAGGGGACGCACCCGCCTTGCTCTTCCGCGGGGACAAAGTTTGCGGGGTGGGTCCCGCTCCGTCGCCGCCCTTCACCCGCCCTCCGGCGAGGGGTGTAGCCTCGGCCTCCTGGCGCCCACTCCACCCAAAGCCAGGCAGACGGCGCCCTCTAAGGGGCGCCCTCGGAACCGCACCTGCGGGCTCGGCCGGCCACGAGCAGGTAGGAGCCGCCGGGCTCACCCTCCCGGCCTGGGCGGGCGGGCGCTGGCGACTCTGTTCCGTGGGTCCGGGGAGCAGCGGGGAGCCGACCGCCTGCAGCCGCCGAGCTGTCCCCGCCGCCAGCGCAAGGGGCCTCGCCCGCCTCCCTGCCCCCTCTCCTCCCGCCCCTGTTCCAGGGCCCTGGACAGTCCGCTGGAGCCTGGTCCCGAGGGCCCCTCCTGAGTGCGGGCTGCATGTGGGCGCTGGGAGGGCGGTGGGCGGTGGGCGGTGGGCTGCCTCCTTCGTCTCCCCAGGACGCAGGGCGCCCGGATCCGTGTGCAGGCCGGAGGGAGTGAGTAGTGAGTGAAGTCACAGTTCCCGCTGCGGGGCGTTGGCCTCGGTAGCAGCCTGATCAGACCCCAAAGCAGTGTGTGTGCGTGTGTGTGTGTGTGTGTGTGTGTTCAAAGTTAAATGAGCCCGGCCGGCGTGGCTCAGTGGTTAAGCATCGACCTAAGAACCAGGAGGTCATGGTTTGATGCCGGGTCAGGGCCCATCCCTGGGTTGTGGGCTGGATCCCCAGTGTGGGTGTGCAGGAGGCAGCCGACCAAAGGTTCTCTCCCATCAGTGATGTTTCTCTCTCTCCTTCCCTCTCCCTTCCTCTCTGAGATCAGTAAAAAAATATATATATTTTAAAATGAAAATATAGGCAAACTAATCGTTGGCCAGGAGAGCGGTTGTCCTTATTGAGGGAGAGGAAAAGGAAGTGACCAGGGATGAGAAGGATGCCTGGGATTCCGGATGCTCTGTCTCCCGCATCGGCATCCGCATCCGGGTGCTGGTTCTCTGCACATTCCCTCGTGAAAAACCCTTGGTGGTTTAGGCCCTCATTAACCACCCCAACGAGCGGCTCGTAGGTCGATGCTTAACCACTGAGCCATGCTGGCCCGGCTATATTTTGCTTTAAAAAATTTTTTATTGACTGATTATAGAGAAAGGAAGGAGGGGAGAGAGAGAGACATCGGTTTCGATGTGTTGCTCCACGCGTTGATGCATTCATTAGTGGATTCTTGTCTGCACCGACCAGGGGTGGAACCCTCCCCGTCGGCGGATCCGGACGGTGCTCCAACCCACTGAGCACCTGGCCAGGCCTCCGTGTGCATGTGCTGCAGGTGGGACCAGCCGTGTGCTCGCCTAGGTGCCTGGCTTCTCTTATTAAACATGTTTATGCGATTTACCCACTTTGTTTCACGCAGTTGTAGTTTTTCCCTTTCATTGCCCTTTAGTGTTGCACTGGGCGAAGACGACAACATTTATGGATCCGTTTGCTGCTGATGGACACAAGCGGTTTCCTCTGTTTGGGACAGCTCAGCATGGAGCTGCTGTCAACACGCCTTTTTTTTTTTTTTTTTAAATTGTGTCTTAATTGATTTCAGAGAGGAAGGGAGAGGGAGAGAGACAGACGACAGTGCTGAGAGAGAATCATTGATCGGTTGCCTCTTGCACGCCCCACACTGGGGATAGAGCCTACAACCCGGGCCTGTGTCCTGACCAGGATCAAACCATGACCTCCTGGCTCATAGGTCGACGCTCCACCCCTGAGCCAGGCCGGCCGGGCTCCACACGCCTGCTGATGGTCACGCCTGTGTGTGTCCGTGGGGCAATCCCAGGAGTGGACTGTGGGCATCGCCCTCTGCTCACAGGAGGCCAGTGACAGAGGTTCCTGGACAGAAGGGCCCGAGTTCTGCTCCAAATGCCACCACGCTGGGCCCTCGGGCAGCGACCTCCGAATTGGGTGGGACACAAACGCGTGTGCTTGCACAGGCCGCGCTCAGAGCCTGGGTCCGGCCGGCCCTGGTGTCACTGGCTCCTGTGGGCGGGGCCCAGGCATTTGGTCTCCAGAGCTCAGTGGTCCTGTGTCCTCGTCCGTCCGTCAGGAGAAGGGTGGACAGTCCCGCTCTGAGGCGCTGTGGTTGTGGGTGGCCTCCCCACCTCCCGGACACGCCTGTGGGTGAGGCAGAGCTGAGAGAGGAGCGTCCGGGCCGAGGAGCATCCCCGGCCTTCAGGGGCCACTCTCCCGGGGGCGCTGCCAGAGGCCATGCCTCCAGGACCTGCGTTTGCCCCAGTTTTCTCTCTGAACGGAGGCCCAGAGCCCCTGTGGCCCTGTCGCTGTCTCTCTGAAGATGTGAGCCCTGAAAGGGCGCTCACGGCGGACCAGACACACCAGGTGCCCGAGGTCGCAGGATCCTGGGCTCCGGGTGCTTTGCCCACGGACGCTCCCTGGTGTGCCTGCTGTTTTTCTGGAACATGGAGCAACTAGGGTGCTGAGAATGGAATCTGATTGGTCAAATGCATATTGAGTACCTACTATGTGTCACCCCCCCCTTAAAGGGGCACGAGGTTGATGGGGCGGGGCAGGGCGGGCATCTGGTGGGGGCCCCAGCCCTGACCTAGTTAGTGGGAGAAGCAGGACCTCCTTGATTGCTCCTGGATTTAAGTTCCCGCCGAAACAGGCCCCTCCATCCCTACACCCCGGGGTCTGCAGGGCAGCCCATCCTGGGGTCCTGGCCCTCTGGGGGCTGCCAGCTGGCTGCCCCCCATTTTAGTGGCAACATTACAACCAGGGAGGCCACCCGCACCCTGAAAACCAGCAGAAAGGCCTCTCCTCCAGGTGTGCCCGTCTTTGGGAATTTGCAGCAACCATTTCGGTGTAAACAGAGGACGATTAAACGGCCAGGAGCTCCGTTGCTGGATTAATTGCGCGGTGGAACGGGATCGATGGTGTAACTGGATCATTTACGTGGCAAGTCCGCCGTGATTTAGACGTCCGGCTCGCTCCCTCCCGTCTCCGTCCTGAAAACAGGCCTGGCCTGTGGGCCGGGGCCACGCAAACAGCCTCGATCAGGTCTGAGTCCAGAGTCTTACGTGGCCCAAACAGACGGGTTGGGGCGGGTGATGCGGGGCTGATTGTGGGAAAATTGGAGCAATTTGCCAAAATGAGCCAAGTTCCTCCTCTTATTCTCGTGTCTCTGCAGGAAATGACTCCTCAGAAACGGAGTGGAGGTTAAACACCCTTAACTGACACTTCAGGCCCCGCCCATGTCACCCCCACCCTCGTCGGACACCACGTTCCCGAAAGAGGAGCCCCCAGACACCCAACATTCCCAGGACTGTCCCAGCGGAGCCCCTCCTGCCCCGCCCACGGCCGGAGCAGTTCAAGTCAATGCCACTGTCCACAGTTCTCCTCCGAGGGAGGGAGGCCGACCGGCTTCAAACATTTTCATCCACTTGCTGCTCTTTGTCGGGCACCCGCGTGTGTTCCTGCCAGTCCCTCCCCTGACCCTCCAGGCTGGGGAGCCCTGTCCCCCCACGGGGCTCACTCATCTCTCGTGGCGCCGCACACCCACGGCTGTCCCCAGTGTCCAGGGCCTGCAGGGCACCCGGCGCCCAGAACTCTCACACCTGTTTGCAGAATGTCACCCAGTCTCCGGGCTACCACCACCCCAGGGGGTCCCCTTCTCTGAGATAAAACCCCAGGCACTGGGCTTTCTCTAGTCCCTTCCTTCCTTCCTTTCTCCCCTCCCTCCCTCCCTCCCTCCCTCCCTCCTTCCTTCCTTCCTTCCTTCTTTCCTTCCTTCCTTCCTTCCTTCCTTCCTTCCTTCCTTCCTTCCTTCCTTCCTTCCTTCCTTCTTTCCTTCCTTCCTTCCCTCTCTCCCTCCTCCCCTCCCTCCATGCCTCCCCCACTCTGCACAGGCTCGGTGCAGCCCGCAGTCATAAATTCATGCTGTGGGAAGTGAGTTGACTTGAGCTCCTGATCTCCACAGGTGGGGGCAGGAGGGTGGGCCCTGGGGCGGGGGGGGGGGGGGTCATGCAGAAGCCAAGACACCCCTGGGTGGGGAGGGCTGGAGTGCAGAGGTGACACCTGGAACATGGATGGTCCCAGAAGCCTCGGCCTTGAGGGAAACCAGGTGGAAGGGGGCAGCTCTGCAGCCAGTGCCTCGTGTTTGTCAGGAATTTGTTGCCTAATTGATGTTTTATTGCTCCCCGTGACACGCGTGATGGAAGTGGAGCGGGCGCGCGGAGGGAGGGACACGTGCTCCTGCGTGTGCTAATGGGGGTAACACGTCAATTAAACAATGACGACAGCCGGTCTCTGACGTATGGCGGCAGGAAGGACTATCGCTCACGAAAATGTTATTTTACAAGTTACAGTAATGGAGCGCCCGGCGATCAGGGGAGGCACCGCTCACACGGTTCCCATTATTTAAAAGCAGCAGGAAACGGATCACCAAGAAGTCATCCGCGGAAACCTGAGGCCCGTGCCAGGCGGGCTCTGTGGCGGCCCAGCTAGGGCACCGGGGCGGGCAGGGGGCGGGGGCAGAGGTAGGGGGAGGTCCCTCTTCCCCTGACCTTGAATGTGAGACAGACAAGGAACTCGGGGAGGCAGATGCATAGTCAGGGAACCCCTGGTGCCAGGCTCCGTCCGTACTGAACTTGACCTTGAGCCTAAACCTCGAAGTGACCCCGCTTTGACCCAAGGCTCCGAGGCATCGGCAGGGGCCACACAGCAAACGTGCAGCAAACGGTCCTCCTGCTGCGAGTTCTTTTTTAAAATGTATTTTCATGATTCCAGAGAGGAAGGGAGAGGAAGAGACATCACCGATGAGAGAGAATCATGGACCAGCGGCCTCCTGGGTGCTCCTGACTGGGGATTGCGCCTGCACCCCGGCACGTGCCCTGACCTCTTGGTTCACAGGTCGAGGGTCCTCGCCCTCTCTTCTGTCAGCAGATATGTCACAGGCACGGAGGAAAGAAAAGCGATTGCTCCTTCAAAACGGGGAAGGCAGGGTACAGCTGGGGAGAAGGGTTCGTGTCTGTGGGAACGACGGGGAAGGAGTTTAGGGATGGGAGAGGGAGGACGGGAACCAAGGAAGCACGCGGAACGTTCTGGAAAAAGGCGTTATGTACGCAGCGAAGTTCCGTGCCTCGCGTTAAGATTGCCTTTAGTTCGGAAGTCAGTTTACGAAGAAGAAACACGGTCGAGTGAGCCTGTACTGCTCCATGAGAGAGGCAGGTTCCGTATCAAGTCCAGAAAACTCCTTGACTTTTCCTAACAAACTGGAACTTGATTCCTTTTCAGAAGAGACCTGGCTTCCACACGCAGCCACAAGGTGCCTCTGAACATAGAAAAGTAACCAGGAAAAGCCCTTGTTATAAAGACGATAGAGTTCAGTCTTAGTGCTGAGAAAATGTTCATATGTCATTCATTGCAAAGACGTTTCACGGGCCTAGAAATTAGGCAAAGAATGTAATGCTATTTTAGCAAATCACACACATAATGACAGGTCATCTCGATCAATCAGTTCAATGCAAATTAAATATTGATGAAATATCTCTCAGTTATTGAATACGCAAAACCACGGGGAAAGATAATCCTTCGCTCTCACTGTGGAGAAGCCGCGAGGAGAGAGGTGCTGGCGTCACGGTTAGGGATGGACGTCAGCGTCGGTTTGTCAGAAAGCAATTTGCCAATATGATCCAGAGCTTCTTAAAAGTTTAAGCAGACAGGTTCCCTTTAAAAGACACCCCAGAGAAACACCACAGAACACGCACCCGCAACCCCGAGACGCACGTTCCACGGTCACCAGCAATGCCACCCGACCCGCGTGCACGCAACGCCGACTAACCGGCCGTGGGCTATGAGTGCAGAACATGAACAGTGGGGCCTTGACTTACGAGTGTCCCGACTAACGAGTTTTTCGAGATAGGAGCCGTCTCTCGGCCGATTTTTTGCTTTGAGTTTCGAGCTAAAATTCGGGTTATGAGCCAGCTTCAGATACCCCACCGCTAGTTGGCACAGCGAATGTCACAGTGAACGCCACAACATCAGCCAGCATCACGTGTCTCACTCGTTCACTTTAAGATTTGACATACGAGTAATTTGAGTTACGAGCTCCGTCACGGAACGAATTAAACTCGTAAATCAAGGCCCCACTGTATCACTATTTTGATGGCGTGGTGGTTCCCCGCTAAGCACATGCACAGTGGGGTTTGGGATTGGTCTCATTTTAAAACTGGTGACCTAATGGGCTTTTTAAAAAATTTATTATTTACCTGTTTGTTTTTCAATATCATTTTTTTTTTATCTTCACTTGAGGGTATTTTCCATTGATTTTTAGAGAGAGTGGAAGAGAGAGGGAAAGACAGAAAGAAACATTGATTGGTTGCCTCCTGCACGTGCCCTGGAGCCTGCAACCGAGGTACATGCCCTTGACCGGGATCAATCCCAGGACCCTTCAGTCCACAGGCTGATGCTCTATCCACTGAGCCAAACCGGCTAGGGCCTAATGGTATTTTTAAACGTAAGTTAAAGTGAGCCCAGATAGTGTGGCTCAGTGGTTGAGCATCGACCTATGAACCAGGGGGTCACGGTTTGATCCCGGTCAGGGCACAGGCCTGGGTTGCGGGCTCCATCCCCTGTGTGGGGCGTGCAGGAGGCAGCCGATCCATGATTCTCTCTTATCATTGATGTTTCTCTCGCCCTTCCTCTCTGAAATCAATAAAAATATATATATTTTAAAAACAAAAAATGTCTTGTTTCTATGCCCAACTTGAATGTAACTCTAGGATTTCGAGTTTTGTCCCCTCAGTGCCAACCAACTCTTCTGTGGTCAAGCCCTGCCCCCCAAGCCGGAGGGAAGCTGGTGCTGAGCTGGCGGTTGGGAGAGGATACGCCCGCCTCCCAGGGGGCAGGTGACTGAGCACAGACACCACACCTAAGGCTGAGGGAGGGACTCCCCAGGTTGTGGCACCTCTCATCTGACCTCTGCCTCTGCTGCCTACAAGGGCTTCTCACTCTCCTGCTGATTCTCAGCCTGTCCACCCACCTCCACCCACCTCCACCCACCTCCACCCTACCTCCACCCACCTCCACCCACCTCCATCCACCTCCATCCACCTCCACCCACCTCCACCCACCACCACTCACCTCCACCCACCTCCACTCACCTCCACCCTACCTCCACCCACCTCCACCCACCTCCACCCTACCTCCACCCACCTCCACTCACCTCCACTCACCTCCACCCTACCTCCACCCACCTCCACCCTACCTCCACTCACCTCCACTCACCTCCACCATACCTCCATCCACCTCCACCCACCTCCACCCACCACCACTCACCTCCATCCACCTCCACCCACCTCCATCCTACCTCCACCCACCTCCACCCACCTCCACTCACCTCCACCCTACCTCCACCCACCTCCACCCTGCCTCCACCCTGCCTCCACCCTGCCTCCATCCTGCCTCCACCCTGCCTCCACCCGCCTCCACCCTGCCTCCACCCTGCCTCCACCCTCCTCCACCCTCCTCCATCCTACCTCCACCCACCTCCACCCTACCTCCATCCTACCTCCATCCACCTCCACTCACCTCCACTCACCTCCATCCACCTCCACCCACCTCCATCCTACCTCCACCCACTTCCACCCACCTCCACCCACCTCCACCCACCTCCACCCACCTCCACCCACCTCCATCCTACCTCCATCCACCTCCATCCACCTCCACCCACCTCCACCCACCTCCACCCACCTCCATCCACCTCCACCCACCTCCACCCACCTCTACCCACCTCCATCCACCTCCATCCACCTCCACCCACCTCCACCCACCTCCACCCACCTCCATCCACCTCCATCTACCTCCACCCACCTCCACCCACCTCCATCCACCTCCATCTACCTCCACCCACCTCCATCCACCTCCACCCACCTCCATCCTACCTCCATCCACCTCTACCCACCTCCATCCAACCTCTACCCACCTCCACCCACCTCCACCCACCTCCACCCACCTCCATCCAAACCTCCATCCAAACCTCCATCCACCTCTATCCAACCTCATCCACCCTCCATCTACCTCTATCCACCTTCCATTTATCTCCATCCAACTTCTATCCACCTCCATCCACCTTCCATCCACCCTCCTGGTTGAGGGCACGTACCTGAGTTGTGGGTTCAGGGTGCAAGCGGGAGGCAATCAATTGATGTCTTTCTCACATCAATGTTTCTCTCCCCCTCTCTCCCCCTCAGGTGAAGATTAACAACAAAAGGTCAATGTGTGTCCTCTGTGCACTAAGATGACCACATTGTCCCGTCTATGACCCTAATAGCCTCTCACAAGATGAAACATGCGTGCTGCACAGCTGTCTGTCAAGAGCCGTGCATGTGAGCGGGGGAAACAGCGGGAGGGCAGGCCTCTCTCTCCCGGGGTCGCAGAGAAGAAACCACCCCGAGGTGCTGCCCCCGCTCCCGGCTCGCTGTTCACGGCCTGTCTGGCGGCGCCTCCGCCGGTCCCGGCCCGCTCCACGGGGTCTGCATGGAGCTCAGGAGCCTGGAAAGATTCCTTCTGAAAGAACGCGGCCCTCGCCCCCCGCCTCCGGCGCCCTAGGGCGGTGAATCTCTCCCTCCTCGAACTCACATTTTAATTAAGAAAGTCACCCTTTGGTGAAATTGCAAAATCCTTGTACTTAAGAATCAATAAAATGTGCAGCGTCTAAAATGAGATTAATAATGGCCCACTGTCTATTTGGGGCGCAATTATTTATTCATCGAAGGAAACCAGCTGCTGAGCCGCCGTCCGTCATGAGCGGAGACACTTCCCTCAATTCTGTTGTTAAAAGCCCTCATCGCTCCGCCTGGTGTTAAATATAAGGAGCAGGAGGTTCATTCTCCACCTGCATACATTTTAAATAAGAACTTCAACATTATCTTGTCCATTTAAAATAATTGTATGGAAATGGGAAGAAATATGATCCCTGGAAGCCGCAGTCTGCCGCGCCCGAGCCGAGCCGCTGCTGTTTAAAATTCATGGAGGCCGAGCAAGATGGATCGAGAGAAGCTCCTTCCCAGGACTGTACGGAGCCTCCAGGCGGGGCTGAGGCTGGCCGGGGGCTCAGCCAAGACCTCGGATCCAGCAAGAATCCGAGGGCATCACTGCCTTGGCCTGGACAGGGCCTGGGCAGGGACAGAGTCTAGGCAGGGACAGGGTAGGAATGGGGCAGGGCAGGGTTGGGGCAGGGTAGGGACATGTGCCACGCTCAGCACGGCCATGGGTGAGCCTGAGGGGGGGCGGTGAAGGATGGAGAAGACAGACAAGAGAAGGAAGCTGGGGCTGGGTGGGACGCTGCTCTCTGATGGAGACAGCACCACGGCCTGTGAGCCGAGTCTTCATTTTATAGCAGATCCCACGCGGCAAAGTAAGGGCGTGGTCAAGATGTTTACAACGTTCTCGTGGTTTCGAATCCACTCAGTTACAGGCACCTGATCGAGCTTTGTTTACTTGCTGCCCCTCCCGCAGCCACATCACCCAGCCACGTGGGCCCACAGGTGCGGACCATCAGGTTAAGCTCACCGCCACAGCCTTTGGCTGTAACTGTGCTGGGACTTGCACGTGGCTTTGCCAGGAGCGGACCGTGCCCTCTCATTAGTCCCAGCTTGAACCTGTCCAAACGCTGTAGCCGCTGTCCACAGGGGCAGGGGCAGAGCCTGGGAAGGGTTAGGGTAGGGACAGGGACAGGGCCTGGGCAGGGCAGGGCCTGGGCAGCGTTGATCCCCTGGACCTTGCACTGCATGGACCCAGGAGGCCTGGCCGGGAAGGAGACCAATGTCCCGGTTCAGGGTTTGGGCTGGACACATCCCTGAGCCTAGGAATCTGCATTCAAACAAGCCCCTCAGGGGTCTCCTAAATGACCACGGGGACCACAGCTCTGACCACGGGGCCAGCTGCATGAGAACGGGGCTGAGTGCACTTTTGTTCGACCTCCCACCTTCCACCCCGGCCACCGGGAGGGAGCCTTCTCCTCGGGGTTGGGCTAAGGGTGGACGTTCACAACCTTACCCGGCCTCAGTGTGGCCAGGGCTGCGTGTCCCCAGGTCCCACCAGGAACGAAGGCCCCGACGGGCAAAGAGCTCCTGGAGGAAGGCGTTCCCACACGGGCGCAGACCGAGAGGGGCCGGGACGCTCGTGTTTCTCCCCGCAGATGGGTCGGCACCTGTGTCCCACCTGCCCCGGCTGCCGGAGCTCCCGGCCCGCCCTCCCCTTCACACTGTGGTGTGTGCAGCCTGTTAACTGTTAACCTTGACCTGTGTGACCGCCCGACGGTGAAGTGCTGGCAGCATTTAAGGCTGGGGCACTCCAGCCTCACCTTCTGAGTTTGCGGGGGGTGGGGGGGGCACTTTCTCCTAAATCAGTCATTTTGAATATCAGTCAGAGACGCTGCCCGCGGAGACTATTTTTGGCTCCACAAAGCGAGCGGATCCATAATAAATGAGGCCGCGCCGCTCCTGCCTCCAGCCTCCCCTGGGAGCCGAGTCCTCCCCCCGCCCCCCCCCGGGCCCTGGGGTGGGACAGTCTGTGTGAGTCACACCACCATCTACGGACCACCTGCCGCGGCCACGCACATGCACGAGGGCAAACCCGCAAAGACCCTGCTGAGCCGGCCCGCGTGGCTCAGGGGTTGAGCGTCAACTGAGGAACCAGGAGGTCAGGGTTCGATTCCCAGTCAAGGGCACAGGCCCGGGGTTGCAGGCTTGACCCCCAGTAGGGGGCGTGCAGGAGGCAGCCGATCCATGATTCTCATCATGGACGTTTCTCTCTCTCCCTTTCTCTCTGAAATCAATAAAAATATATTTAAAAAAGAAAGAAAAAGAAGAGGCCTGGTGGGTCGCCAGGCCTGGGAGGCAGTCCCTTAGACCAGTGGTCGGCAAACTGCGGCTCTCGAGCCACGTGTGGCTCTTTTGCCCCTTAAGTGTGGCTCTTCCACAAAACACCGACTTCTGTGCACGGGCCACGAAGTTTCAATCGCACTGTACATGCGCGCCCGCACGTGGTATTTTGTGGAAGAGCCACACTCAAGGAGCCGCATGTGGCTTGCGAGCCGCAGTTTGCCGACCACTGTCCTAGGCCCAGGAGGGGCCACGCCCAGGTTCAGGGGCAGGGGATTGTGTTCTGTGGAGAGAAATGCCACCCAGAACCTGGGCCACCAGGTGGCATGGACCCAGGGCAGGCTCTGGAGTAGCCAGGGTGGCCCGTCAGTCACCTTCCTGGGTGAGGGGGACCCTGCGTATCCCCGGCGCCTGTGAGCTCTCCACGCTTTGTGAATGAATGAATGAATGAATGATGGGATCCCCGCTGTTATTGAGGAGCAGCACTAGCTGGGCTGCTGGGTGGCCGTGAAGGGGCCCCCTAACCCACTGTCCCCTTCCCACCTGGAACCCCAAAGCTCGGAAGCAGCGTGTCACTGGCCAGGTGAGTGACCCGCCGCACGGGAGGCGGGCCAGGGGCCTGGGCTGACCCACGTAGGGTGTCGTCAGGACCCCTGGGATCGAGCCCACAACCAGGGCATTTGCCCTTGACCAGAATCCAACCCGGGACCCATGAATCTGCAGGCTGACGCTCTATCCACTGAGCCAAACCGGCTAGGCTCAAGGCCTCTTCTGTTTGAGGCTGGATTGGGTACCGGGCTCGATTCTCAGATGCCTACGCCTGTGTCATAGGATGGGGGACGGAAGCCTGCATGTCTGGCCCGCACGTCCAGCGCCGGTGAAAACCCCGCCGCCCGGCCCGGCCTGGGCAGCTGCGAGGGCTCCGCTCAGCAGAACTCACAGCAAAGGCGGGAGGAGACGCGGCACATCCACGCGGGAGGCCCCGCTGCGATGCTCCCCACTTTTTAACATTTATGTAGAAGTTTTCCCCCTGTTTTGGTCCCGTTTTGTGGTTAGTCTAAGGCTGGTCTGGAAGATAATATATTGCGACTGTTATATTATTTATTTTCGAGCCGACGTATTGATTATCGTGCGCTGAAGATGACAAATGGCGTCTGAGCGGGGCACGGTCAGCGGGTTCCATTAAAGAAATGATAGTATTGCTCCTGGATTGTTAAAAGGTTCAGTTTAGGTTCTTTATAGTTTATATCCATCACTATTTAATGACCAAATGATGAAAAATCTGAGCCGTGGGGACAATT